>NC_046168.1:38883153-39213379 GCF_011064425.1 Rattus rattus
CGTTATTCTTTATTTTGTTTATTGTACATGTATAGTGTTTTGCCTACATTGATGTATGTATACCACATGTATACCTAATACCTGTAGAGGACAAAAGAGTGTATCTAGTCCTTTGGAACTGGAGGATGTGAGCCACCATGTGAGCACTAGGAACCAAACCCAGATTCAATGAAAGTGCATCCAAGTGCTTGTAACCACTGAGATATATCTCTAGTCTTAGAGAATCAATTCATTAATATCATCCATAATATTATAGTCAACATTAAAACTGTCTACCGGATAAGAAAAAATCCTTGAAGAGAGTAAAGAGCTTGCTGAAAATCCTTTACCATTTTTATTAGAGTCCATATAATTACAAAGAACTATGTCTCCAGATGCTACAAACCATTGCTAAATTTAATTCCTGTTCTCATTGATCCACAGTGGTGTTGTTGTCAGTTCCCCAAACAGAATGTGACCAAGGGGAGGAGCTGCAGAGAGACCATTCTGAGGGTGAAAATAGAATCAATGTGCTCATTTGGATAAATGTCTTATCAATCATAGTTGTTCTTACAAATATGTTTCCACTGTCACCTTCATCAAGAATGTGGAGACCTTTATGATTGAAACATTAAGTATCAATCAAGACATCTGCATTCCTCTCAGAATGGCTCCAAGAGTCAGCAATACCATAGGGGCCTAGAGACTAGAGCTTGGAGTGTGCAAGTGAGAAGTCAATGGAAATGTCCTGATGGGAATGAGGACCCACTTGGACAAAGGGTAGGCATGCAGGCGTCAGACATCACAGCATCACAACATATTGATTCCTCTTTCAACTCATCCAGCACTGAAGCAAAATGATAGTGAAGTTTGGAAACCTGGTAATGACTCTGAACCTCAACTTCCATCACTTTAAATCTGAGCAACAGAACTCTCACCTTGGCAGATTGCCTGAGGGTGCCATGAGGTAATGTATAGTAAGCGTCTCAAGTTCCAGGCCTTAATGAGCATTACTTTTCTTCTGCTCTGAAGGATCTGAATCTGCACGGCACAATGGCACTTGGAGTACAAATGGCCTCTGATCTAAACTTACTATTAGAATTTTTTTTTCGGTTTTATACAGGAGAAAACACAGATCAAGATGGCTTGAATATAAATGTATAAGTACTTTACCCCAAGATTTCAGAAGTACATTGTTTTTCAGCAAGGTCTGAACAACTAATGTCACCAGGAAATAGCATTCTGCATCTCCCTTCCACTCTCCTGCCTACAGGTTTATTCTAGAGGCTTCACAAGAAATGTCCCAGCAAAGCTGCATTACACAGCAAGCAGCAAAAGCAAGGGTCTTTGGGGCACATTTCATGTCACTCTGTGTTGTCTAGTGAGGGAAGAGCATCTATTTTTAGCTTATACTCCAGGCCTGCAATTTAAACACAGCACAGAGGGCAGTGAGAATGGCTGTGCTGTCACAGCACATCAATGGTGGGTTTCAGGAAGATAAAGAGGTACAGCAACCCAAGGGATCAAAGTGCTGATCCCAAGAGGGAGAAAAATGGATGTGTGATTGTCAGTTGTCTATTGGAAAGGATAGTCTCCAAGGCCTAACTACAGGTCTATAAAGCATACATTTTTGTTCTAAGACAGTGAAGTCTGAAGTGGTGTGTCACAGAGAATTATTGTGGCTAACTGTGGTGGTTCAAACACACTTGGCCCATGGGAAGCCACTATTAGGAGGTGGGGCCTTGTTGGAGTAGGGGTGGTCTTGTTGACCTGTGTATGTAAACTTTAAGATCTCCTCCTATACTCAGGCTCCACCTCAGTGCAAAAGAGATCCTCTTCTGGTTGCC
The DNA here is from genome assembly GCF_011064425.1 of Rattus rattus. Classification (NCBI taxonomy): domain Eukaryota; kingdom Metazoa; phylum Chordata; class Mammalia; order Rodentia; family Muridae; genus Rattus; species Rattus rattus. The sequence goes on from NC_046168.1 coordinate 38,884,980, forward strand.
TGTACAGGACAGTCTTCTGTCTTCTGGCTGCCTTTGGGTCAAAGTGTAGAGTTCTCAGCTCCTTCTCCAGCACCATATCTGCCTACAGGCTGCTATGATTCCAGCCATGATGATAATGGACTGAACCTCTGAAACTGTAAGCCAGCTCCAATTAAATGTCATTGAAGGATATGGTGAAGACTCTAGAGCCAGGAATGATTGCACATAACTGTGAGAACACTCATAAGGCTGAGTCAGGGGGAGTGCTGAAAATTCAAGGGCAGTTGGGACTATATAGCAGTACACTTTTTCTACAAAGCAAAATAAATAAATAAATAAATAAATAAATAAATAAATAAATAAATAAATGGAAGAAAGAAACAAAACAAATACTGAACTCTTTAAAAGAGAGAAGAAAAACTAATAAAAAGGAGAAGATTGTTATAGAAAAAAGTGATTGGTGACTTAAAATCCAATTTTACCCATACTGAATATATAATTTTTGAACTATCTTCAGATGTGGGCAGCAGAGATGACTCAGTGGGTAAAGTGCTTATTACAAAGCATGAGGACCTGGATTCTGATCCTCAGCACTCACAAGGAAGCCAGGTGCGAAGGCGTGTCTGTAATCCTGTGCTGGGGGGTAGGAAAAATCCCCCCAAACAATCCTGGGAGCTCCTGCCTATCTAGCCTAGGTGAGAGGAACCTCAGGTTTTGTGAGAGACCCTGTCTTAAAAGTAAAGTAAGTGTCAATAGGGAAAGATGCCTGATATCAACCTTTGCCCTCTTACATGCACAGATATAACTGAACATCTTACATACACGCACACACACACACACACACATGCACACCCACAAGCGCACATAAACAGACACAAAACACATGTGTACTGCATATACAAGCACACACAAACACAAATATAAGCATTAATGTATATGTATATGCAAACACATACACAAGCACACACACAAATATAAACATGAATGTATATGTAAATACACACACACACACACACACACACACGCACACGCACACGCACACACACGCACACACGGACCAAAAAGGAAGAAAATGAAATGAAACGCCTCAGAGTGAAGAACTCCAATTGAAGTCCGGAAGACTATAAGATAGATCCACAACCAATACAGTAGTAGAGTCAGCATTTTCTCTTTTACTTTAATTTTGATACTGGAGATTGAAATGAAGCTCTCACACATACTAAGCATACATTCTACCCCTAGGCTGAACTCCTTGCCTTGTAAGGATAGTTCTGATGCTGAAGTTCTCTTCCCCAATTGGTTCTTGATCTGTCAGTAAGGAACCTGTGGGCCGATTGCTGGGCATAAGAAATAGGCAGGACTTCTGGGTCCCAGGAGAGAAGAGAGACAGACACAAGGGAGGAGGCACAGAGTTAGACAAGATACTGATGAAGAATAGTTGACCAGCCATGTAAGATCTAGAAACAGAGTGGCCACACAGGGTGCTCCTAGAGGAGGGTGGTCAGGGGAGTTTAACAACTATAGTTTAGGGCAGATATAAGAGTAATGATGAGGGCACATTTTTCCAGGTGGGACAAAGTAGCACTCAGCAACTGTGTCCAAAGGCAAGTTGAAAAGAACAACTCTGTGTGTGTGTGTGTGTGTGTGTGTGTGTGTGTGTGTGTGTGTGTGTGTGTGTGTGTGTCTTTTATCCATAGATTCAAGGGAAGCTGGGTGGAGGCTTGTAGTGAGCCCATTCCAGTTTTAAGGCAGGGTAGTGAAAGGCTACACAAAATACTGACCCTTCTACCAGGTTTATTTCATATCTTGAGAATCTTTACCCTGACCATGATCTTTCAACTTTGGTGAGTTTCAACACAGACAATGTCTACCTACCAAGGATACCACCTTCACCAGAACAATCTGAAAATCCGGGAATGAAATTCTTCAGAGACTGTTGAATTCCCAAGGATGAAAACCTAGCATTCTATAAGTTACAGACTATCCTACCACATCTGTCAGACTAAAATTCCCCAAGCTGGCTACTCCCTCAATAGAAGAAAGAATGCTACTTCTGCACCTCTCAATTCACAATATAAATGGAGGAACAATTCTGAATATTAGACCCCTCAGACATGCCCATCCAAATTTATTTCATGTATGGGACTTAGTCTTTTGTTGGCCAGGAAACTAGCTAAATCCCCGATGTTGTTGAGTTTTCTGTGGGTTTCAACATTGTCTTAGCTGGCGTTCTTCTATTGCTGTGACAAACACCATGACTTTGGCAACTCTTATAAGAAAACATTTCACTGGGGCTGGCTTACAATTCAGATGTTTAGTCTGTTATCATCATAGAAGGAAGCATGGTGGCATGTAGGCAGACATCATGTTGGAGAAGTTGCTGATGATATCCTGGTCATCAGGCAGCAGGAATAGAGTGAATACTGATCCTGACTTGAACATCTGAGACCTCAAAGCCCCCAAATGACACACTTCCTTCAACAAGCTCATACCTACTCCAACTAGGCCACACTTCATAATAGTGTCACTCTCTAAGGCCTATTGGGGGTGCGTTTCCTTGAAACCTCCATAAACAGTATTGGAAACTCTCGACAGCAGATAACTGGAAGTCATTTTGTGCCATAACTCAGCCCACAAATCCTGGAAGGAGAGGGTTCCATCTTACCATCACAGCATCTGTTTTTGTTGTCATGTTGATTAGAGGCTTGTCAGTGTTTCCAATTTAGAGGGAAGAAAAAAAAAGAAAAAGGGAGAAAAGAAGTCTGGAATGACTCCAAGTCACTGGTGGCAAGAGTTCCACCAAGAGAGCAAAGGCAAGACGGTATTTCTATCACATCACACAACCGTGGATGACCCCAGAGACTTCCATGATGTAGACTAAATCCCATTATTTCTCAGGTCTCCAGCCTTAGCCCTCTCCCTCCATTTGTACTCTCTTGAGATGATTTCATCCTTATCCACTGTTTAAAATATCATCTTCATCTCAATGGTTTCAATTCTATCTGATGCCAGTAATCTGCCATGACCTATATATCCAATTGCATACATAACATTCCTACTTCTGTGTCTTTTGGGTAACTAAAATCCTATGTATCTTGAAGAAAACCCTATTTCAACCACTTCATTCTCCTTTCTCCCAAATTAACCCATCTCAGAAAACCTATGCCATTGAACTAGTGCCTTAAATATCAAATTAGTCTTCAGTTTTGATGTCTCTTCCCTTTGTCTCAAGTATTAGGATATCAGCAAATCCTATTGAATTTATATACAAAATATACCTAAAAATTCCCCACTGATTCCATTTATATTGTCATTACTCTTACAAAAGTCAGACTCACTCCCTACCTGTGCCTTTTCCCATTCCTCCATCAGCATCTGAGAAATCGTTGTAATTAATATCACAAGATTATGATCTAATGTATGGTAAATGTATTCTTTTCCCTTTTGTTTATTTTAATGTTTCAAGACAGGTCTCACATGCCCTAAGCTGGCCTTGAATTGCCTATGAAATCAAGAATAACCTTGAACTCCTGATCCTCCTACCTCCATGTCTTAGTCAGGGTTTGTATTCCTGCACAAAACATGAAGACCAAAAAGCAAGTTGGGGAGGAAAGGGTTTATTCAGCTTATACTTCCACGTTGCTGTTCATCACCAAAGGAAGTCAGGACTGGAACTCACAAAGGGTAGGAGCCTGGAGGCAGGAGCTTAAGCAGAAGCCAAGGAAGGATGCTGCTTACTGGCTTGCTTTCCCTGGCTTGCTCAGTTTGCTTTCTTATAGAGCCCAAGACTACCAGCCCAGGGATGGCACCACCCACAATGGGCTAGACCCTCCCGCCATTGATCAATAATTGAGAAAATGTCTTACAGCTGGATCTCATGGAGGCATTTCCTCAAGGGAGGCTCCTTTCTCTGTGATAACTCCAGCTTGTGTCAAGTTGACACACAAAACCAGCCAGTACACTCCATCATCCAGATGTTGAGGTTTCAGACATTTGCTATTATATGCAGTGTTGGAACACAGTCCAAAAATAGACTCCTATGAGAATTCTGAGTGGCTGTAAGAAAACAAGAAGAAAACAAAACAAGACATTAGTTTCTTCAAAACACTGTTTTGAACTGTTCTTGGAATAAGGTTTTTTTTTTTCTTTTTTCTTTTTTCTTTTCTTTTTTTTTTTTTTTTTTTTTGTTTTTTTTTTGTTTTGTTTTGCTCCTCCCAGGTGTAATGGGTAAAAGTGAGTTTATGTCAGTAGTTGTTAGTCACATGAAAAAAAAGATGTTTTTATGATGTGTGGCTTATCCTTGTGATTGTGCAATTTTCTCAGGTGATTCTTCTTAACACTCAGGGTATGAATTGTCTGATTGTCCGACTAAAGTTGACTATTGTCTCATTTCTGTTTTCCCAAGCTCACACTGAAGCTGTAAACAGCCCAGCTCCAAACAGAATTCAAAGTCCAGTACAGCATGGAGCTATGAGTGATGTGGGCTTCCATAATTTCTCCTAATCTTGGCCTCACTATCTTCTCTGTCTTGCTCATGGTCTAGCCTCAGTGGACTTCTATCTGTTGCTACAGCAGGTCAAGCTCCAACTTTTTCAAGCCTCTGCTTAAACATCATCTTGGTAGGGATACTTTCTCTAAGCTCACTGGACAAGACCTCAAGGCCTACCCAATGCAATCACTATGCCCTCTTTGGATTCTACATACGACTCAATTACTCTTCCTTTTTAATTTTTTTTCTCTTAACTTTGCTATTTTGGGTTTGGTGATAAAAATCGGGTCTTTATTCTTGGCTAAATATAAGCTATGCCACATTTTGTTTCTTTGCTTTCTTTTTCCTCAACAGAATATAAGTTCCAAGAAAGCATCTACTCGGTTAGTATATATACTTTCTCAAAGAATTGGTGAATCCAATCTGAAACATTAAGTGAATCCATTTCAAGCATTTTTAAAATACTGTCCACAGGGCCATGGGGATTCCCTGAGACTTTTCACTGGCAGCAGGCCAGAGAGGATGAAGGTAGCTGAGACACATATGACCTTTCAGAGTTTGGAGTTCTCCATTGACTCAACTGGAACATTTTTACTTTCGTCTTCTTATGCAATGGCATTTGTGTAAGATTTTCTTTCTGCTAAATACTTACGCCATTAAAAGTACCTAACAACCAGTATTGCCTTTCTATCCTTTCAATGGATCCATGAATGACTGGCCTGTGACCTCAAAGCGTCTTCACAGTGTACCAATATCAAAGTCCAGCTTGCCCCAAAAGGACACACATGCTTTTCACAATATTTAGTGCATCCCAAACATCCTCCTTCCAAACGCAGTTGTCTTTTCAGTCTTACCAAACAATGAAATTACAGTTTCTTTCTACTGGGAAAAGCATCATGCCTGTCTTTGAGATTCAATCCTAAACCCACTGTAGAAGTTCATTTTAAATGACATGACAGCTGTTCTCAATATCAGAGTTTGCTATTTGCTTGTGGTTTTTCTAAGCAAATCATTAAGACTGATGGAAGAAAGCAAATGAGATTGTCTTCATATTTAATATATTTCTCTGAGACTCAAACTGTCAGGCAACAGAAAAGCCCTTATAGCTACCAATGCAGAATAAATCTCAATGAAATTGTTAATTATAACTCTTGCTTATATAAGCCGATATATAAGAATTAACTACAAAGTATTAACTTCAGTTTAATATATAAAGTAATTTATAACATAATCTAATCACATGATGTATGTCCTCTCATTTGTTATAATTTGAAGCCTTAAAGGAGTTTAATCCAATAGAAAAGGGGTTAAATAATTTTTTGTCTATAAAATGTTTGAAGTTGTTGAATTTCTAAGTACAAGTAGTAGTAATGAATGCCACAAATCTTATTCTACACAGAGCACATATAAACAGTGTTGGAATCTGGAAATCCCAATCTATGAGAAGCCAAACCCTCACAGTCCTAAAAGCACTGTGTTTAATGCTGACATGGGAGGGGCTCCAATAAACACACGAATAAAATTGTAATAAATAGGTAAACAGTATGCTATCCAGACAATATTGAGGAACATAGGGGAAAGTTTCAACACAGTGGAATTCCACCTCTTGAGACATTATACCTTCTCTGTAGCCCTGTCTGTAATCAAAATGCCTATGGGAAGACCATTTTAATCCATTTCAACTTTTCTATCTATAATTTAAATGCATGCTAGACATTCCTGCTATCTTTTCTGTCATCTCTTCCCTTACTTAATTTTCAATAAAGAACTGACCACTGACCTCATCCTCTGTACTGGTCTAGATATAATCTGTTTAAATAATCCTAATGCTTGTCCCTAGGTGATGCATTTCTGTGAGCTCATTACAGCTAGTGGTTGAAAACAGACATAAATCCCTATTAGACCCAATGGGCCATGAGGACACATCAACCAGAGCCTCTAATACATCTTTTACAGTAACCAGACCTAAAACCTTCTCTTCCTCTAGAGAACATGGAGTAAGGACAGAAAAAGAGCAACTACTACAATCCATGTTGCCAACACCAAGTCAAACAGAAGACAAAAATGAAAGTGACCTACAGAATAGCACCTAGAAAAGAAACCAAAGCATCTGAAATCTGGATAGTTGAAAACTTGAGCCCCCACTTGTAATTAGGCCTCATATGAGTACAAATTAACAGTTGACTTCTTGATTATTGAGGCACAATTCTGCTGATTAAGATAATTTAAGTTGTGTTTTTAAATTATATCTGAATAGACAGAAATTGATGATCATTGAACAAGAGTGAGTACTTTCTCCCTTTTCTTCTTTCTGAGTCTCAATCTTGCCCTGGACAAGAAGAAAACACCAAAGCCCATTCCACGTCCCAAGTCAGGGACAAGAAAGGACTGACTGCTTAGTTCAGGACAAATTTCATTTCAATCCATTGTTTCTTGCCAAAGCTTAACTTAAGGGAGTCACAAAAAGTTTTTTTTTTGGTTAGGGATGAGATTAAAGTTTAGAAAATTAATTTGTATTTTCTTGAGAGGTACCAAACTCCTGGAAAAAAATATAGCTATTCTAGACCTTGAGGCAACCTAGCAAGAAAGCCAAGTTTAGGAAGAGTTTAAAAAAGAAAAATGTAGCATCTGAACTGCTGAGTCAGCTAACCCTGTGGTACCCACGCCTGGTCTTCTCAGTTATGATCATGAATAACTTTTACCCTTCAGTCACAATGGCTCTTTGATTGATAATTGAAAGCATCCAAACCAATGCATCATGCCTGTTCTCAAATGTTTAAAGTTAAAACCTGACAGTGCATTGACATTTTTAAAGTGCTTTTAAAATTATTGCCTTATTACTAAAAAGTAAATTTTCATTAGGATGGGGCTTTCCAATTATTACTTTTACAGATAATTTAAAAATCACTTGAGAGTTTTCCCGTCATTCTGAAGCTATTAGTATTCTCCCAATAAAAATATAAAAGGATAAGCAGGCTTTTAAGGTATTTATTTCTTATCACCTACAGGTAAATGGTGGAATAGATGTTAGGAAAATTTCAAAACAAGAAGGAAAATGTCACCAACAGCTCATGCTCAGAAAGTCTAAGACCCCCTAAGCATGTTTTAATTATCACCTGAATAAGTCTTTATTATGCGTTTAGTAAGAAATTAAAACTCATAGTCACCTTAGAGAAACTTAGCTTGACAGGATCCACTGAGAGGAAAGCAAGACAGTCGAATTGGCATTCATAACTAGAATGAAAGAACATTGCTATCACTGAATTTTCTTTTATAATGTTTATCTTGTTTATATTTTTATTTGTAAAACAATGTGGCAGCTGATAAAGGTTGTATAGCATGTGGTACAATTAAGCTTCTTGTACCAGTATGTCTTGGGCCTCCTCTCCAGTCTCATTTCCATGTGATTGTGTTCCTTGCAGGCCAAATCTGCATCTAATTTTACTCCTGCCAACCACTCATGCCATGCAGAAATGAGAGACCATGCACTGTACAGGGTGTAGTGAGGTTAATGTAATAGCTTAAGTCTCAGTGTTTTGAGTAGAGTAGGAAGAAAAAAAAAACCCTCCAAAATTCATGTGCTAGTATAGAATGAATGAGTCATGTGAATGAGTACATGTCCATCTGTGCTACATACATGACACCATCCTGCAACAAGTACATCTATTCTTTGGTTGGAATCAACTTCCGTTCCTTTCTAAACTCTCCTTCAGGACTTTTTTTATGAAGCTCAGTTTCTTTCTAGGAACTCTGGGTTTGTTGTGACTTTGCTGTATAGCTATGAAGAAACTTTCATATCCCAATTCTTAGAGTACCAGGGTCTTCACAAACATTACAGTAATATATAATTATAACAAATAAATATTTAACAGAGTAGCAGTTCGTATGTAATAGTTAATTCCCAGCTTTTTACCTGTGTTAGTTCTTTTTAAACTTGATAGTTTTAAAAACAGCTGCAAAAAAGAAAAAAAGTTAAATGCTACTTATTATTTAAAATGTTTGAGACCTAAATTTGAAATCTTTTGAATAAGTTAACATGAACCCAATATCTATAATTCTATTTTTCATACTTGTTTTCTTAAATATGATTACTGGCACCTGAGAGCTAAACAGTTGTCAGGAAGCCGGACTGAAGCCTTGACTGCATTATTAACCAAAAAGCCTTTAATATGTGTCTTATTGGACAAATAAAAGAGATAATTTTCACATTCTCAAAGCTAAATATATAAAATATGTATTAATAGCATGTATCCTTATGTAAAATGTATAAACCTAAATACATTAAATTTCCATTAAAAAGACTATTCTATATAATGTTTCGTTTTGCTTTTTGAGTCTCATTGTATAGCAAAACTGGCCTTGAACACATGATCTTCCTGCATCAGCCACTCCAGTTGTGTTTATAGATGGGAATCAACATATCTGGCTATTCCTTATTTATCATATATACAAATCTAGTACAAATAGACACATAAGTTCTTTTCAAATGGGGGCAGTTCTCAAGGCCTGATTGACACACAAGGGAAAACATAATGAGTCCTTCCTGACGCCTCACATCTATGTCTGTTTTTGTTTGGCATAAGCACTGAAAATATAATTAATTCAGAAATTTTCATCTGTACAATATGTCTTTAACTACAGTCACTGTGAAGTACAACAGACACTTCAAACTTACTCTTCGTATTTAACAGAAATCTGTATTCATTTTTAATTGCGGAAGACAGGTCACCTTCCATTTAGATCTTAAAATCCCTAAATTCTCAGATACTGAAAGTTTGGTCACCAAGGTGGCTCTATTGGGAGCTGATGGACCCATTAGAAGGTGGGGCCTAATAAGAGGTCCCTAGGTCATCAGCTGCATGCCATCTAAGTGGGACTGGGGCACCTCAATCCATTCCCTTTCTCATTTTTGCTGCCATGGTCAGACTGTATGCAATTTGCTCTGCTACATTCCCAATACAACCACTATAACAGCATATAGCAGACCCTTAAAAATGAGGATTCGTATCCAACAGAAAAGAACCTCCAAACCTGGGCCAACAGATCTTTCCAGTGGCTGGACTGAGAGCAATGCTTTAAATCGCTGATTCTCTTCATTCCTCCATCACATGGTGGGGGTAGGCACAGAACTGTGACGATTAAGCTAATCAGATACCGCAGCTGAAGTGAGGTCTGGACACTGACTAAAGGGGATTGTTTCCTAAATGAAACTGAATTTTTGCTAGAAAGATTATCTAAATGAATATTGTGTAGCAACAGATGGGGATCTCTAAAATCTCAATTTAAAAAGAACACTTAAAAAAATAGTGTAGGGTCAACTATTATCATAAGACTTTTACAATGACTTGGTGTTGAAAACACACTGTATTGTTAACAGATAACCTTGTATTTAAAACAGCCTAGCTTCCCTAACCCCCTTTAAAGGCTAAGTCGGCTCTATTTTACAGCAGCTAGCCTGGAACCGAGTTCTCTGAGTTACCAAGCTGAAATCAAAGATGCCACCATGACACGGAGAGTACTGCTTTGCAAGCTGCACTCAATATCATTAGCCAATATCAAATGGTCAGCCTGAAGGGCATACACACAAGTAACATTACTGACTGAGGAGATTAAACTTAAATATCTAGGTATCTCAATAGACAGACAATGATGATAATGATAGGTAGGTTGGCAGATAGATAGATAGATAGATAGATAGATAGATAGATAGATAGATAACAACAATTAAAGAAATCATAAATTTGAAATTGAATGGAAAGAGGTTGCGATACTTGGTAGGGTATAGAGAAAATTTTACACTTATTTTTTTAAAAAATTAGAAAAAAAGAAAGAAACAATGGCTAGGAGGAAAGCTAAGTGGTAAAGTGTTCATCTAGTCTGTGCCAGGGTCAGAGTTCAATCCCGGGCATTTTAATGGAAATTTAATAAGAAACCCCTATAATACTGAGGCTCTTCTGTGCTACCTCTTTGTGTCACTGATTTCCATCCCCAGCGAATCCCTCCTTCTCTGAGATCATCATCTTCTCACTACTGCGTACACAGGCATGCGGTCCAGGAGACTTATCCTTGGTATGTTTGCCTCCTCCTTGTCCAAAATGATTTTAGCTCTTCAAGTTCTCATGTCTTTTTTTTAACCTGACAGAACTTATAATTGCTAGGTAGCACCCTGCCTTAACTCAACCAAAAGGGTCTGGCAATTGTGTGGATGTGCAAGTTGTTCTTTTTGAAGTGTTTTTGCACTCGGTGGATGAGAGGTGCTTCATGAGTTCAAAGCATTCCTGCGTTATTTGTCCAGCATTCGGGACAATCGGAGTAATTTGGCAACAGCTTTTTTTTTTTCTCCTTGGCAGAAGAAAAGGCTGATTGCATGGATGGCAGTGAGGGAGAATTAAATTCTATTTATTCAAGGTTAAGGTCACTAGCAATGTACAATAAGACGTTCTTTGTTTTATGAATAAAAAGAGTTTCTGATTTATACGCTCTTTTCAGCAGAGGAGCAAATATTCATTGTTAAAATTCTTTAAATAACTTTGCCCACAATGTTATAAGCAAACTTTTTGGAGTTACAAATTTATCACCCGTGTTATTTATTTCACAGTCGTGAATCTTTACTCTCCAATCAAACTGATGCAGATTTTGATATCTGCCATCAATTGTGTCTTCCTGGGTGATTGGTTGAGGAGGAATTTATTTGTTGTTGTTTCAAACACTGCAGTTAGTGACACCCACTGCTCGGTGCAGGATCACCAGAACTCACTAACAGGACTGACCAACAATTCAGGGAACATTTCCTTGTACTGCAAAATTAAGCAGAAACTGGTCATTGTACCGTGTGTGTTGTTTCACTGACATCCTCCAGGTGGGTCCAAGAACTCCTTAGTGTTGTCTATAATGAGACTCTGTCACTCACTGCCAGGTGCTTAGTTTCCATTTTCCCCAGATAAAAAGTCTTTAAGAAAATAAATGTTGCCCACATTAAAATGTTGCTGCTGCTCTTGCTGCTGCTGCTGCTGCTGCTGCTGCTGCTGTTGTTGTTGTTGTTGCTGCTGCTGCTGCTGCCAGTTGTGGTGGTGGTGATGATGATGATGGTGGTGGTGGTGGTGGTGGTGATGATGATGATGGTGGTGGTGGTGGTGATGATGATGGTGATGGTGATGGTTGTGGTGGTGGTGGTGATGATAATGATGATGATGATGATGTGGTGGTGGTGGTGGTGGTGATGGTGATGATGGTGGTGGTGGTGGTGATGATGATGATGTGGTGGTGGTGATGATGAAGCTTTATCACTGATAAGGAATATTTCCTGATTGCTTATTTAAGGTAGTTTGTTTTTGCCTTTCTGTTTGATTTAATTTTACTCTAGATATCTTTTGTTTTTCCCATAGCTATTTATTTCTTCAACACAATGTCTTCCCTTCTTAAAATAGGGTGGCGACCTCACATCTAGAAAGATTCTTCCACTTTACTGGATTTGAAGTTTAGGAGTTGGACTCCATCCCCTCATCTACAAATCTGCACACTGCTCATGTGTGACCTGCTAACCTATGCTCATGCATGCACTTCCAATAGAACTGTAAGTTAAAGGGATCTCTCATAATAATGTGAACTGAACTTCTGCATTGTCAAAGGAAACCAACTAGATATGGCACATGTTCCGCTTTATAACATGGAAACTATGTTCATAATTTCCCGGACTACAATAGAAACAGTAGGACAGCTTCTCTGGTCTTCCTCTAGTCTGTACTCCTTGCAGCCATGAGAGGAACTCCTGTCTGAGGCTCTAAAGCAATGGTTCTAAACCTGTGGGTCATGACCCCTTTAGTGGGTCAAACAATTTTTCTACTAGGGTTGAATATCAGATATTTATGCTACAACTCATAATAGTAGCAAATTACAGTTATAAAGTAGTAAGAAAATTATTTTATGGTTGGGGAGTCACACAACTTGAGGAACTGTACTAAAAGGTGTCAGTATTAGAAGGTCGAGGACCACTGTTCTAAAGGACCCACCAGAAATCTAAATCTGCAAGGTCAAGTGCTTTCCCTTCGTAACCCAGCAAAGACCAATTTAGTGTGCACGTCCCCCTCCTGTGCAATACATAAACTTCCATCTCTTCAATGTTCTCATGTCTTTTTCATAATTAAAATCATGAGTATTCTTGTAGGAGGACTGATCTTGTTATTGTAGCAACCAAACAGAAGTTCATGAGCACTGACATTTAAGCCATTATCTTTAATTCTGAAAGTCATGACAACCTCTAAGTGTAAGGGCTAAAGGTTTCCTTACACCTGCTTAGCACGAGTCTAGTCAACTTAACAACAGAATTTAGACTAGGTATATTAGTAATTTGGCTTATTTTTCTTGATTGAAAAATAGAGAGGGTACCCATTTTGTTTTAACTGATTTGAATTTTTTCTGAGGACAGAGTGGTTATGATTTCTCTTTGTTTAATGAAATTTAAGGACTCATTTATCACACAACGAACCCATACTCTCTGTTTAAGGAAGGTGACTAAGAACCATAGGACTGACTGGCAACATGGCCCACTCTGAAGTATGATGTCCTTAAATGATTGAGAATCGTGAATCATATGTAAATCCATGGAGTCTTTATTTGTCAGGCATGCATTTTTATGTAAACCATGGCTACTTACATTTTATAAATAAGGTTTTTCGTTTTTGTCATTCACAGGAAAAACTTATTGGAATTTCAGTTTGGTTTATATTTTTTGTTAAATGTTTAAGTAGAAGGTTAAAAATATTCATTCTTCCTTATTTCTTACAATTTAAGTTTCCAGCATGCAATATTGAATATAGCAGAATTTAGCCACATTTTTTTCAAAGGGCCTTTAAATAACGTTAGTCATTGTGGTGGTTTGTATAAGAGTCGCCCCCATAGGCCCAATAATTTAAATGCCTAAAGAATGGCACTATTTTTTTTGGAGTTGGGGTGGCCTTGTTGGAGGACATGTGTCACTTGTGGGGTGGGCTTTAAGGTTTTAAAAGGTCAAACCAGACCAAGAATCTCTCTTCCTGCTACCTTCAGATCAGGATGGAAAAGGGTGCAGATTCTTCTCCAGCACCACATCTGCCTATGCACTGCCATGCTTCCTGCCATGAAAATGGACTAAACCTCTCAAACTGTAAGCCAGCCCCAATTAAATACCTTTACTTATAAGAATTGCATGATCACCGTGTTTGTCAGCAATAGAACATTAACTAAGACAGTTATTTAAACCAATTTAGCATAACACAAATATGCAATATTTATCAAATTTGTAACTTTTCACTTGCTTAGTAAGTCCAAATGACAAATATTCAAATAATTCAATGAAATAAATATAGGTAGGCTAAAAAATTAACATTGTGGCACCAGATACTGATTTTAATATTTTCTAAAATTCTAAGAATGAATCTATTCCTCAGTCACACATGTTTAGTCAGAGGATGATAAACATATTCATGTTTGTTTATACATTTATAGCTATTTAAAACATCAGCAGTATAACATTCTTCTTATAACAAAAGATAATGTCCACTCAGTTCTTATTCTTCTAACACCAAGTTTTATTCTTCTTCTACTTGATGAATTCATTTTTCATCCTTTTTAACCAGTCTCGAACTTCTAAAATGGGAACTAGAGAGAGCTCAGAAGTGAGGACCAGAGTCTCATGCCATCGTCTAAGTCAGTTGACTTACAACTACCTATAACTATAGTTCTGGGGGATCTGAGCCCCTCTTCTGGCCTCTGTGGGTACCCACAAGCATGTGTGCAAACTTGTGCACAAGCACATACATAGTTTTAAAAATATATCTCTTCAAACTGAGTTAATATCTTAAAATACATTCTAGAATTCAGTGCTTAGAAACATCTGTGATTCTCATCATTGTTAACTATTTTTCTAGAGTTTACGTTTTGCCTATTAAAATACATAGGCACACAATCTAATATTTCTACACAATCTAATTTTAAGCTATGTGGACTTCATCTTAACTTTAAAATATAGGTTAAGAAATTTGTCTGTTTCTGGAGAGCTGGCTCAGCAGCTGAGAGCACGGCCAGAGCCTAAGTTCAGGAGGCTGACTGACACTGAGGCCAGACAACTCCCAGCTTCTGTAACTTACACTTCCAGGAGATCCGACTCTGCTGGCCTTGGTAGACACCCCTCATGTGTAACATATATTCCCAATACACTCAGAGACATAAATAAAAACAAATCTAATTTAAAAATTGACTTCTGTTTACTTTCAAAGCATCTGTAATCATCCTTTACACTTCAAGATTAAAAGACAGTCAGATGATGCCAGCAAGTGCAATGATACATAAATGACCTACCATTAGAAATGGTTGGAACTGGAAAATATCATTCTGAGTGAGCTAACCCAATCACAGAAAGACATACATGGTATGCACTCACTGATAAGTGGCTATTAGCCCAAATGCTTGAATTACCCTAGTGGCCTAGAACAAATGAAACTCAAGACGGATGATCAAAATGTGAATGCTTCACTCCTTCTTTAAAAGGGGAACAAGAATACCCTTGGCAGGGAAGAGAGAGGCAAAGATTAAAACAGAGACTGAAGGAACACCCATTCAGAGCCTGCCCCACATGTGGCCCATACATATAGAGCCACCCAATTAGACAAGATGGATGAAGCAAAGAAGTGCAGACCGACAGGAGCCGGATGTAGATCGAACCTGAGAGACACAGCCAGAATACAGCAAATACAGAGGCGAATGCCAGCAGCAAACCACTGAACTGAGAACGGGACCCCCGTTGAAGGAATCAGAGAATGAACTGGAAGAGCTTGAAGGGGCTTGAGACTCCATATGTACAACAATGCCAAGCAACCAGAGCTTCCAGGGACTAAGCCACTACCTAAAGACTATACATGGACTGACCCTGGACTCTGACCTCATAGGTAGCAATGAATATCCTAGTAAGAGCACCAGTGGAAGGAGAAGCCTTGGGTCTTGCTAAGACTGAACCCCCAGTGAACGTGATTGTTGGGGGGAGGGCGGAAATGGGGGGGGGGTGGGGAGGGGAACACCCATAAGAGGGGGGGGGGGAGGGAAGGGGATTTTGCCCAAACTGTAAATAAGAAATACTCAATTTAATAAAAAAAAAAATACAAAAAAAAAAAAAAACAAAAAAAAAAAAAAAAAAAAAAAAAAAAAAAAAAAAAAAAAAAAAAAAAAGAAATAGAAACTACTTCCAAGATCCATCAGGTCTAGTGAGGCAATACATACCACATTATTTGACCTGCACAAGAAAATGAATAAATTTACATGTAATTAAATGAGAAGACAAAACCTGTGCTTTCAGGCTCCCATGATGCACTATTGCCTTTACTGTGTTTAACTCAGAAATTAGTCAGCATAAGCAGGAGTATTTTTGAAATATAACCAACTGCCATTATCGAGAGAGAGAGAGAGTATGCATACTCTTTTTCCTTATAAAATATGGAAATCTCAAATTCCCACATACTTAAGAAATGGAAAATAGAGCTGTGTGTGTAAATGTGTAGATGTAAGCAATGACAACAGAACCCACCTTCTTCGAGGTACATTTCTACTCTTCATGTTAACTCACTCCTGGGGAACACCTTGAAAATACAGGGCTGGGAGATACCTGGGGAGGACAGCCTACAGCTACTCTGCACTGGCACAGGAGGCCTTAACTGAAGAACTCCATGAATAGTTTTAGGAGGGCTTAAAATATCCCAAAATTAGATATAAAATTGGATTTCTGTAGACACATTTTTTTTTAAAAAGGACAGCTTGCTGCTTTAATCAGTTTGTAAGGCAGCACTTCCAAACATTTTTCATGTCACAGTACAAATAAAAAATGTTATTTGTATAGCTCCCTGGGAAGAATAAGAGTTTGGGGAATCTAGATGGAAATACAGTTTAAAATTCATTCATTTTCCCATGTAATTATAAGCATTAAATACCAAGTGTTAAAGAAGATAATAGTTGTTAAATTTGAATATTTTCCAATAAGATAAAATATTAAAGAGAACCTTCTGATAACATCTTTTCAATATCAAGTTTAATGCCTAAAGTGGTAAAATGCAATTACTGATTGAGGATTTTTTTAAATAATGATTCATTCAAAATCTCAAGTCAGAATCACTGGGAATATTTGCACAAATAACAAAAAGAATAAATCCAACCCAAGGGAAAGGAACATATCAGATTTACCTTCATCCTTTAAACAATGATTTAATGACATCAAAGACATCAGACTTCCAAGACATAAGAAGAGATGAGCGATGTCCTGAAAGGCAGGAGAAAAGCTGTATTCCAACCACCAAAACGCTAACAAATTGCAGGAAGATGCAGACAGTGGAAACTCAAGCCAAATGCCAGTCACTCTAGGATGGGAAGAGATGGGAACAAGAAACCAGGGAATTGTGGACAGAAAATAAAAGGGAACATGAAGAACTGCCAACAGCAGCCCACGATGTTCAGGAAACACTAGTCACTGTACACACATGTGAGCCAGCGACTCAAAGCCACCAAGAAAACCATCTCAAAGGAGAAAAGATAAGGAATAATTCCCAGAGTAGCATAGTCATAGAAATCTTGACTCAGTTGAAGCAAGCAATATCCTAGACTGGCTACTAGTTTGGATCCACCTAGCTAAGAATCAGAAAGACCAGATATAGAAGGAGGAGGAAGAAAGGATGCAGGTGATGGGCACCATTTAGGAGAGATTATAAAGATAATACTTATTGAGGTCTAAATCAAAACACAGGAGTATCAAACTACTTTCAAACGAAATGCAGCTATATCTACAACAACATGAAGCTGATATCCATAGTAAACCTTCTCTTCTCTGAAGGGAAACGGCAGGAGGGTCTTGGGAGGAGGGAGGGTGATGGGAGCGGGGCCTGGGTAGAGTGGAGGGAGGGGAAAGGTGGTCAGGGTGTAACGTATGAAAGCAGAATAAATTTTACAAAACCAGAAAATAATGATACCTTCAAAATCTCAAGCCAGAATCACTGGGAATATCTGTGCAAATAATAAAAAGAATAAATACAACCCAAGAGAAAGGAACATATCACATTTACCTTCATCCTTTAAACAATGATTTAATGACATCAAAGACACCAAACTTTACCCTCCAGACTTTAAATTCATACTGTTTAGGATCTAACCAAAGATTCTGATCCCTCCTTTAACTCAAAAACTGATCAACAAATTCACTGTAATTGAATTTAGTAAACCAACATTTAAAAAACAAGGTTTATTTTTCTGCCAATAACATTTTTTAAAAAAGAAATCAAGAAAATAATTCCATTTTAAGGAAGGAAGAACTGATCAAATAAAATATTTGGAAACGTCTATACACTGGAAACTGTTAGACTGACAAAATAATTAGAAGACATAGATTACTGGAATGATATCCCTTGTTCATAGATTTAAAAAAAAATGAATACTGCTAAAATGTTTGTACTACTCAATACAATCTCTATCAACAAACCAGAAATAGAAAAAAGAAAAATCCTAAAATTCTCATAAAACCATAAAAAATTATGAACAGCTAAAACCAAGGAAAACAAAGCTGGAAACATCACACCTTTTGATTTCAATTACATTAAATACTTCAGTATGACTGTCAACAGAGTAATAAATATAGACAATGGGGTTTGCATACACAATTAGATTTTTTCAGCCATAAAAAAGGTAAAGTTATATTGTTTACAGAAACGCAGATACAAGTGAAGATAATCGTGTTAAAGGAATTAAGTCCATATCAGAAAGGCAAATATCATGTTTTCTCATGTAGTGGGTCCTATATTTTACAAATAAATAAAATCATGCATATGCCATGACAGTAGAAGTGAAACTGTCTAGTGAAATAGAGGGAACTGATTGGGGAGCTGAAGGGTGACAAGCGAAGTGTACAGGAACACATGCTATAACTACACTATACATTTGCATGAGGTATTTTAGAATTGAACAGTTACAGAGTACATCATAATTAAGGTAACTGAATTTCTGCATTCTGCCTTTGCAATCCCTCTTGCTTTGCAGTTACATTTATTTTGCATGAACTACATATGTGAAACAATATGGAGGGACACAAGGACTAGACACACAAGCTGCACTCCAACGGAGCTCAAACAATGTGGCCCATTATTCACGTATTCCCCAAATAAGCACTCACGGCTGAATACATCTTAAAAATCAATTAAATGCTTCCATGATCAAAACAGAACAGTACTGCACAAAACCAAATATAGAGTTCAGCAAAATCAAATGGAAAGTCAAAGGGAATATGTTTTTGACAAGGACTTGACAAGTGACAAGTAGGACACAAAGGGAATAGCTAATTTGTTCAATGAATTACATGAGGAAGTTGGATAGCTACATGTGAAAGAATGATTAGACCCTTATTCAAAGTGATACAGAAAGATCAATTCAACAGACTTAACTGTAAGATGTGGGTAATAAAATTTCTAGAAGAAAGTAAAGGGAGCAGTCTGACTATTTTATGAGAACTTCTGCAGTTATTCCGCCAAAACTAAAACCCACTAAAAGTAAGAGGAAGCTGTGTAAAGCTGAATGGTTTCTGTTGAACAAAAGAAACAATCCGAAAAATGAAAAGGGCAGGCCATGAAGGAATGCAATGCTTCTCAACCTGGGGGTCGTGACCCCTTCAAGGGTTGCCTTTCAGATATCCTGCATATCAGAAATTTACGTTACAATTAATAACAGTGGCAAAATTACAGTTAGGAAGTAGCAACAAAATAATTTTATGGTTGAGGTCACCACAACAGTAGGAACTGTATTAACGAGGCACAGCATCAGGAAGGTTGAGAACCACTCACTGGAGAAGAGCATACTTACAAATCATACATAAAATAAAGGGTGAATTCAAAATTATATAAGTAACTCATACAACTCAGGAATAAGACAGAAATAGTTCAATGGGAAAAAATGAACAAAAAAGTATAATTATTGATAAATTCCCCCCCCCCCCAAACAAAGGCATGAAAGGCCAACAGGTAGGTGAGAAGGTCCTACTGGCAATTCACACCTGTCAAGATAGCTATTATTAAACAGAAAGAGGGGAAGAAAGCAATTTCCACCAAACAAACTTGTCAGCACCTTGGCCTTAGACTTCAGAATCTTAGCTTCCAGAATGTTGAGAAATAAATTGGTAGTTTTATAAATTAGTATTTTCAATGCTCCATCTAGAAGCCTTCAACCAAAGAGCATACATAGGCTGGTCCGTGGCCCCGGGCACACATATAGCAGAGGGCTGATTTAACTGGCCTCAGTGGGAGAGGATTGCACCTAATCCTGTAGAGACTTGATGTCCCAGGGAAGGAGGATAGTGGGAGAGGGTGAGGTGGGGAGATCACCCTCTCAGAGGCAAAGAGGAGGGTGTGTGGGGGTGAAGATGGACCAAGAGGAGAGGCAACATTTGGAATTTAAATGAATAAGATAATTTAATAAAAAAGTAATGAACTTAAAGTTTAGTTGGTTCAGGGGTTAAGAGCACTGAGTGCTCATCCAGAAAACCTAAGTTCTGTCTGTAACTCCAGTTCCAGGTGATCTGACACCCTGGACTGACATACATGCAGTCAAAACACCAAGACACATTTTTAAAAAAAAGATTATGATAGACACATACTTAATGTGTTTAGGTTCTGGCTTCAGTGCCTGAGTTTCAAGCATGTCGTTGCATGTGTCATAGTTTTTGATAATTTTTTTAAAGATAAAAAAACATTAACATATTTCAAGTCCTGTATCTGACTGATGTCTTGTATTTAGAATTTACAAATAGCTCTAGAAATCTAGTGATAAAAAGAGAAATAACCAAATGAAAATAGAGATTTGAATACCATAAATCTTCAGGTAACTACTGACTCCATGAAAATACAGTCGATGTTGTTAGTAGCTGACAATGTATAAAGTAGAACTATGAGACAGTTCTACAAAAGATTGTGTGAAAACGGAAGTGAGGAGTCATAAGACTAAATGAGCAGGATGAGTTTCAGGACCTAACATGCTCACTAAGGACAGGTAGCAATTGCAAACAATGGAACTTCTCTTTAAAACAGTTCCTTACTAAGTTAAACCTGCATTTGCTTAGGACTTTGTCTAAAGATAAAGAAGTGCTTGGGCATACAAAAGCTTAAACATTAAAGGTTTGTTGTGTCTGCAGAGAAGACATTCAAAGCAGAAGCAACCACATTTCAACAGATGGATGTCTATGTCTTGCTTTACCTACACTTGGAATTATTACTCTACAATGAAAAGGATAAATATAATTAAAATATAGAAAATGATTATCAAAAACTATGACACATGTGACAACATGTTTGAAACTCAGAGACTGAACCCAGACTGTAAACACATATAAGTACATTCATACCCTAGAACTCCATTTGCAAAATCTGTAGAATGGGATTGGAGACCTTGAAGCTTCTGTTAAAACTACTGAACTCCATAGTGCCAAAGCAAACACAATGTGTGAATGAGTATGACTGTTCCAATAAAACTTTATTTACACAATGGGTGTGTTGGCTCACAGGCCATGTTTGTTGGCAAGCCTTGCTCTGGAAGACACAAGCTACAGCGTGGTGGTAAAGAACAGATCAGCCTTGGCCAGAGGAGGCAAAGACAAGTAAATGGGCTGAGGGGAGGGCTCCAGGAGGAGGATGAAGCCTTTGGGAGTAATCCATATGCTCACATGCTTGTCGTGATGATGGCTTTGCAAGTGCATACATGTGTCAACTCATCAAGTTATAGATGTTAAACACGTGCAGTTTATTGTCTGTCAATTACACCTCAATAAAGCTGTTAAGGGAAAGCAAAGCCCAAAACTCCAGGACTATTTTTTCCCATCTACTTACACATTCGTAGCAGTTGACATTTTTAGTTCAAGAAATGAACAGCCCTTGTTTTTCTTCTATTATCCAATGTAATGCTAAAATGAATTTCAAATCCAGTCACACTTCTTTATACCGAGTTTTGTTTCATGTTTTAAATGAAGCTCTCTTTTTGCAGTATGGCACATCCATCACCAACGCAAGTATTACAAGGAAAGTTATTTAGATGTTTGGCTGAGCTGTGTCTGACAGAAACCCACTCCCTTATCCTGTCTACCCTGACTTACATGCCCCTACTTTCAGGGGTTGCCACTACTACATACAGAAAAACCACTGAGCGGCTTCCACAGCTTGAGGGACCCTTCACAAAAGGGTAAGAGTGCTCTCAGATGGCAAGCACATGACAAGGTAGAACCATCTCACAGGACTCAGGGACTATGAGAAGAGGGATGACAGACAGCCGATGTTGTTGGTCACCCTCCAAAGTATATGAGCCCTGAAGCAACCAACCTGAGACAATGAGTGTCCAGGCACACTAGCTCCCCAAAGATTTTACATAATCCCTACCACATCCACTGCCATCCATTCACAGCAGGAGAGGAAGGAAGTCCAGCATGCTGGAAGATTCTACTCCAAACCTGCAGCTAGCATAGAAGTCAACATAGGAAACACAGGTTTGATTCTTACTAAAGAAACAGGCACTAAGATTGCCATTGTGTGATTCTGTCTGAATCGATCTTATTGTGTGCACTTCAGGAAGGCAGTGGAGCAGAAACACTGCCTTCCAATGCATTGCAGTATTGTCTGTATGGGTGCATGAGAGCTTTCAGGAGTTTACATGAAAACACTGCCTTGTGGCTTGGGTAGACACGGGTTGAAATCCCAGATCCTCAATTTGCTGTGTGAGTCTAAGCAATTCATTGAAATTCTCTGTGCTTCAACTTTCCATCTTCAAAATTAGACAACCCTCAGTCTTGTATAAAAATTGACTGGGGAACCCAAATGCTGTATTAAATGTGAATGACTATCATTATTATAACTTACAAGGTCCCTGACATACAATCTTGTCTGGTCTCAGTATTGATAGTTTTTCTCCAAATTTGTTTTATGCTTAATTTTTATTTCATGAACCTGGAGTCTTGACATTTATTATCTCATTCAGCTGGTGGCTAATGTGGCCTGGTTTTAGCAGATAGGCTTTCTTTATAGACGTCTTAACTTGGGCTCCTCCTATCCTTCTAAGATTAACCATCACATTAAATAGGCTGGGTTTACATTGCTGTGCTGTATTTTCTCTATCTTTGCTAACCACCTTACACTTTGCTGCTGCTGACATTGCATCTAGCTGGGTCAGATGTGAACAATGCGAGCAAAGCAGAGAGGAAGGCCTTACGATGAAGAACACCTCTGTAACCCTCCTTTATCTTTATAATGTTTTCTTCCTGCAGAGTTAGAATAATGACATTATTTATGTCATATGACAACTATAATGATTGGATCATGTATATTGAATTGCCCAGCATGTAACTAGCAATCAATAAATGTCAACTGTAATTATCTGTCTTATATTCCTTGGACTATTCTTCTTTTTTTCCCACTGAGTTCCCCAAGCCATGCACACCTCCAAGTACTCTATGGTCTTCCTTACAGCACCCAATTTCTTTGTTCCTTTTTTGTTTTTCTTTTCTCCCTCCTTTGCTCTCTCCTTCCCTCCCTCCCTCCATCATTTGGATAAGACTCCTCTCTGTTAGCAGCAGGCTGTGGTAAGCTTGCTCACTATTTTACTGTAGCATTTTCCTTCACTAATTTCAACACCATTGCTAAGTGTCTATTACATCCATGTAGCCCAGTAAAGCACTTGATAGTTTAAAGAAAAAAAATTAGCATCACCACCATTTATTGAAACCACCATGCTCTAGGTCAGAGAAACCTCTCACTTTCAGTCAAGAACTTTAAAATAAGTAATTTTAAATGTGGAAAAGCCAGTTTCCAGCTTTCTTTAAAAACACCAGTATAATCCTTTGAAAAGATCTAAGATAATGTATTACCTTATATTGCCAAGTTTAGAATTTGATCTGTCAGCAGAAGTATGTTGGAGAAGGCCTGTGTTTCTCATTGAATGAAAAGACATAAAATGACCCCCAAAAGAAAATGATGTCACAAAGATTAATTTAGATTCCATGTAAAAAGATATTTATGTGAGACTCCTTCTGCTAAGTTTGAGTCCCTTAAAACAAAAAACTAGCTATTTCTTTTTAATTGAAAGTTGTAACAGAAAATTATACCTGATTTACATTTCAAATTTCCATGTAACTATCAACTTTTATAGTGGGGAACAGATGCTGATGTGAATGTTACAAAGCTGAGAAATGCTTCTCAAATCCATGGTAGAGAGATGTCAAGTGGAACCCAGGAAAAGAAATACTAAAAGAAGACCAGGACAGAAACACTTGCCTGGACTTGTTCAGTGCAACAATGCCTCTGTCCAAGGAGTCCTAAGTAAGTGTCCAGAAAAGTCTTCAGCAATGTGAATCTCAGTTTAGATAAACTTTAAACCAAATTCCTATCCGTACAGTTAGTAAACAAGTACCCTGAGACACACACACACTAGGATCTACCAGGACAGGTCCTTTTGTAGATTTTCAAAAGAATATTTAAAGGTAAACCACCATTGGGCTTTACTGAATCTTGATGTCCATAGCAGCAATCAATCATTTCAAAAGGAAAGTTGCAGATATACAGTTCAACAACAAATATTGGTGGTTCTTGCTTCTGACTGATTGAACCCAATTAATTAATTCACTATCAGGAGGTGGTGGTAATGGACATGATAAAACAGGTGTGAACTTGACTTTGACCCCTCAGACATCTTCCTACTCCCAATTATGAATTCATCCGAATTGATATAAACCCATGGATAACATCACCCAAGAAAGGGAGAGCTAGGCAGAGATAAAGAAAAAGTTTATCCTAAGGGCATCCTAGAACATGCCAACTATTTCAGTCATTTCATAGATCATATTAAAAGGAAATTTGGGGTAAACAGCACTCAATTTCTTGAGCTTCTTCTAATATTTTGAATATGAGTCCTTGACCTCATAAGTCTAAGAACTTTTTTTTAACTTCACTGTGTTCCCTCCAAAGCTCAGATTTGTTTTGATATATTAAAAAATAGTATGTTGCTAATATTTAAAGAAACAGATAAGGGCACCGGATATTACATGCAGAATATCATCCGTTAACTCATAGATCAATACAATCTGCTGACAGGCTGGGCTCTACTAATTATGTTTTCCACAGCCTGATAAAAATGTTCTGCACCAGAGTATTTTCTATAGCTGGGTACAAGCATCCACAACAGGGTCCTTGTTAAGGGTCTGAACTTCCACTTAAACCTTCCATGTTAAATTCCTAGTCAGCAAAATAATTAAATAAAGTCTAGAATCAACTTTACGCTTTAATGTCACTTTATTGGGCATTTTATTTTAACTTCCATTTGTTGTTTAATAATTTCCTGTCCTCACTGCTCACATCCACTGAATCATCTCACGGTACTTACCAGGCATTCATTGGCTTTGAAGGGTTGCCATAGACTTGACACCCAGGTCACAAAGCATGTAGGAGGAAGCAAATGGGATCACAACTGCAGCCATTTTACATACAGCAAGAGCACCCAAGGAGCTCAGAACAAACACAGCATTGTGCTGCCCTGGGCAGCTGCTTGGCTAAATGTGGCCCCCAGCTGTCAATGAGACAACTGGTAATAATGAATTACTAGAGATTTAGACGGATCCAGCCTGTGTTTAGCCCCTTCTCAGAGACAGGCTCTTTAGGTAGGTCTACACGTTTTGTTTTGGGCCACCAGGGGAAATTCTGGACAGAAAGGCAGAACAGATGTATCAGCAGTGCAGCTTTACCCCAGAACTGCTGGTAAAACAAAGATGTGATATGCAGATAGAGTTGTTCTCACTTAACAGGAGTATTCTAATGGCAAACTGAACCAGCCGCAAGGAAACAGTTTACTGCTGGATTCTTTCTGTGTGCATATACTTTAACTTTTTTTTGGTATGTACAAGATTTAATTAATTTCTTGCTGCTTTAATGAAGAAACTGATCAATTCTTTTACAGTAGGGAAGAAACATGGACAATGGGTGTTGTTATAAATAACTCAGAACTGTTCAGTCTCAAAGCAACTTTTCATGGCTTTAGAAACTAAAATTGACTCATCATTCGGTTATCTCTGAATGCCCAAGTCATGCACAATTCTACTTGTACTAAATATTTGGCGATGCAAATAATACAGAAAAAAAT
This sequence comes from Rattus rattus, assembly GCF_011064425.1. Lineage (NCBI taxonomy): Eukaryota > Metazoa > Chordata > Mammalia > Rodentia > Muridae > Rattus > Rattus rattus. The sequence continues at coordinate 38,910,610 of NC_046168.1, forward strand.
CTAGTGAATGTGAAACATCATCAGAATTAACTTTCCCAACAGGGAAATACTGTTCATTCTTTCAAGAAAGATTCAGTAGTGCTGCAGCACAGGCAGTGCCCAATCCGAAGGTTAGAAAGTAACATTTCGACCAGCGGAGGATCCCTGCCTTCAGCAGCTCTCTGCTCTCAGGCCCCCTGGAGGGGAGTTCTCGCCGCCTGGTCGGGCAGGCACTCCTGAGGCAGCAGAGCGGAGGAGACCACCAACGCTGCCCACCTCTGCCCACATCCCTGGCCCAGGAGGATACTGTATACGGCCTCTGGGTACCCGTAGAGGAGGGCCCAGGAGCAGCAGATCCACTGCGTCTGAGACACCGCACCTGAAGGGACCGACCGGATAAACAGTTCTCTGCACCCAAATCCCGTGGGAGGGAGAGCTAAACCTTCAGAGAGGCGGACACGCCTGGGAAACCAGAAGAGACTGCACGCTGCACACAGTTCTGACCCCAGAGGAAAACAAAAGCTCTCTGGAACCCGGGTGCACGGAACCTCCCGGAAAGGGCGGCGCAGATCTTCCTGGTTGCTGAGGCCGCGGAGAGCTCATAGGCAACACCCCGCGAGCAAACTTGAGCCTGGGGACCACAGGTAAGACAAACTTTTCTGCTACAAACGACTTGCCTGGTGAACTCAAGACACAGGCTCACAGGAACAGCTGAAGACCTGTAGAGAAGAAAAACTACACGCCCGAAAGCAGAACACTCTGTCCCCATAACTGGCTGAAAGAAAACAGGAAAACAGGTCTACAGCACTCCTGAAACACAGGCTTATAAGACAGTCTAGCCACTGTCAGAAATAGCAGAACAAAGTAACACTAGAGATAATCTGATGGCGAGAGGCAAGCACAGGAACCCAAGCAACAGAAACCAAGACTACATGGCATCATCGGAGCCCAATTCTCCCACCAAAGCAAACACGGAATATCCAAACACACCAGAAAAGCAAGATCTAGTTTCAAAATCTTATTTGATCATGATGTTGGAGGACTTCAAGAAAGACATGAAGAACTCCCTTAGAGAAACACAGGAAAACATAAATAAACAAGTAGAAGCCTACAGAGAGGAAACACAAAAATTCCTAAAAGAATTCCAGGAAAATATAAATAAACAAGTAGAAGCCCATAGAGAGGAGTCACAAAAATCCCTAAAAGAATTCCAGGAAAACATAAATAAACAAGTAGAAGTCCATAGAGAGGAGTCACAAAAATCCCTGAAAGAATTCCAGGAAAACACAATCAAACAGTTGAAGGAATTAAAAATGGAAATAGAAGCAATCAAGAAAGAACACATGGAAACAACCCTGGATATAGAAAACCGAAAGAAGAGACAAGGAGCTGTAGATACAAGCTTCACCAACAGAATACAAGAGATGGAAGAGAGAATCTCAGGAGCAGAAGATTCCATAGAAATCATTGACTCAACTGTCAAAGATAATGTAAAGCGGAAAAAGCTACTGGTCCAAAACATACAGGAAATCCAGGACTCAATGAGAAGATCAAACCTAAGGATAATAGGTATAGAAGAGAGCGAAGACTCCCAGCTCAAAGGACCAGTAAATATCTTCAACAAAATCATAGAAGAAAACTTCCCTAACCTAAAAAAAGAGATACCCATAGGCATACAAGAAGCCTACAGAACTCCAAATAGATTGGACCAGAAAAGAAACACCTCCTGTCACATAATAGTCAAAACACCAAACGCACAAAATAAAGAAAGAATATTAAAAGCAGTAAGGGAAAAAGGTCAAGTAACATATAAAGGCAGACCTATCAGAATCACACCAGACTTTTCGCCAGAAACTATGAAGGCCAGAAGATCCTGGACTGATGTCATACAGACCAAAGAGAACACAAATGCCAGCCCAGGTTACTGTATCCTGCAAAACTCTCAATTAACATAGATGGAGAAACCAAGATATTCCATGACAAAACCAAATTTACACAATATCTTTCTACAAATCCAGCACTACAAAGGATAATAAATGGTAAAGCTCAACACAAGGAGGCAAGCTAAACCCTAGAAAAAGCAAAAAAGTAATAATTTTGCAACAAAACAAAGAAAAGACAAGCATACAAACATAATCTCACCTCCAATACGAATATAACAGGAAGCTACAATCATTATTCCTTAATATCTCTCAACATCAATGGCCTCAACTCCCCAATAAAAAGACATAGATTAACAAACTGGATACGCAACGAGGACCCTGCATTCTGCTGCCTACAGGAAACACACCTCAGAGACAAAGACAGACACTACCTCAGAATGAAAGGCTGGAAAACATCTTTCCAAGCAAATGGTCAGAAGAAGCAAGCTGGAGTAGCCATTCTAATATCAGATAAAATCAATTTTCAACTAAAAGTCATCAAAAAAGATAAGGAAGGACACTTCATATTCATTAAAGGAAAAATACACCAAGATGAACTCTCAATCCTAAATATCTATGCCCCAAATACAAGGGCACCTACATACGTAAAAGAAACCTTACTAAGGCTCAAAACACACATTACACCTCACACAATAATAGTAGGAGATTTCAACACCCCACTCTCATCAATGGACAGATCATGGAAACAGAAATTAAACAGAGACGTAGACAGACTAAGAGAAGTCATGAGCCAAATGGACTTAACAGATATTTATAGAACATTCTATCCTAAAGCAAAAGGATATACCTTCTTCTCAGCTCCTCATGGTACTTTCTCCAAAATTGACCATATAATTGGTCAAAAAATGGGCCTCAACAGGTACAGAAAGATAGAAATAATCCCATGCGTGCTATCAGACCACCACGGCCTAAAACTGGTCTTCAATAACAATAAGGGAAGAATGCCCACATATACGTGGAAACTGAACAATGCTCTACTCAATGATAACCTGGTCAAGGAAGAAATAAAGAAAGAAATTAAAAACTTTTTAGAATTTAATGAAAATGAAGGTACAACATACCCAAACTTATGGGACACAATGAAAGCTGTGCTAAGAGGAAAACTCATAGCGCTGAGTGCCTGCAGAAAGAAACAGGAAAGAGCATATGTCAGCAGCTTGACAGCACACCTAAAAGCTCTAGAACAAAAAGAAGCAAATACACCCAGGAGGAGTAGAAGGCAGGAAATAATCAAACTCAGAGCTGAAATCAACCAAGTAGAAACAAAAAGGACCATAGAAAGAATCAACAGAACCAAAAGTAGGTTCTTTGAGAAAATCAACAAGATAGATAAACCCTTAGCCAGACTAACGAGAGGACACAGAGAGTGTGTCCAAATTAACAAAATCAGAAATGAAAAGGGAGACATAACTACAGATTCAGAGGAAATTCAAAAAATCATCAGATCTTACTATAAAAAGCCTATATTCAACAAAACTTGAAAATCTGCAGGAAATGGACAATTTCTAGACAGATACAAGGTACCAAGTTAAATCAGGAACAGATAAACCAGTTAAACAACCCCATAACTCCTAAGGAAATAGAAGAAGTCATTAAAGGTCTCCCAACCAAAAAGAGCCCAGGTCCAGACGGGTTTAGTGCAGAATTCTATCAGACCTTCATAGAAGACCTTGTACCAATATTATCCAAACTATTCCACAAAATTGAAACAGATGGAGCACTACCGAACTCCTTCTATGAAGCCACAATTACTCTTATACCTAAACCACACAAAGACCCAACAAAGAAAGAGAACTTCAGAACAATTTCCCTTATGAATATCGATGCAAAAATACTCAATAAAATTCTGGCAAACCGAATCCAAGAGCACATCAAAACAATCATCCACCATGATCAAGTAGGCTTCATCCCAGGCATGCAGGGATGGTTTAATATACGGAAAACCATCAACGTGATCCATTATATAAACAAACTGAAAGAACAAAACCACATGATCATTTCATTAGATGCTGAGAAAGCATTTGACAAAATTCAACACCCCTTCATGATAAAAGTCCTGGAAAGAATAGGAATTCAAGGCCCATACCTAAACATAGTAAAAGCCATATACAGCAAACCAGTTGCTAACATTAAACTAAATGGAGAGAAACTTGAAGCAATCCCACTAAAATCAGGGACTAGACAAGGCTGCCCACTCTCTCCCTACTTATTCAATATAGTTCTTGAAGTTCTAGCCAGAGCAATCAGACAACAAAAGGAGGTCAAGGGATACAGATCGGAAAAAGAAGAAGTCAAAATATCACTATTTGCAGATGATATGATAGTATATTTAAGTGATCCCAAAAAGTTCCACCAGAGAACTACTAAAGCTGATAAACAACTTCAGCAAAGTGGCTGGGTATAAAATTAACTCAAATAAATCAGTAGCCTTCCTCTACAAAAAAGAGAAACAAGCCGAGAAAGAAATTAGGGAAACAACACCCTTCATAATAGATCCAAATAATATAAAGTACCTCGGTGTGACTTTAACCAAGCAAGGGAAAGATCTGTACAATAAGAACTTCAAGACTCTGAAGAAAGAAATTGAAGAAGATCTCAGAAGATGGAAAGATCTCCCATGCTCATGGATTGGCAGGATTAATATAGTAAAAATGGCCATTCTGCCAAAAGCGATCTACAGATTCAATGCAATCCCCATCAAAATACCAATCCAATTCTTCAAAGAGTTAGACAGAACAATTTGCAAATTCATCTGGAATAACAAAAAACCCAGGATAGCTAAAACTATCCTCAACAATAAAAGGACTTCAGGGGGAATCACTATCCCAGAACTCAAGCAGTATTACAGAGCAATAGTGATAAAAACTGCATGGTATTGGTACAGAGACAGACAGATAGACCAATGGAACAGAATTGAAGACCCAGAAATGAACCCACACACCTATGGGCACTTGATTTTTGACAAAGGAGCCAAAACCATCCAATGGAAAAAAAGATAGCATTTTCAGCAAATGGTGCTGGTTCAACTGGAGGTCAACATGTAGAAGAATGCAGATCGATCCATGCTTATCACCCTGTACAAAGCTTAAGTCCAAGTGGATCAAGGACCTCCACATCAAACCAGATACACTCAAACTAATAGAAGAAAAACTAGGGACGATTTGGAACACATGGGCACTGGAAAAAATTTCCTGAACAAAACACCCATGGCTTATGCTCTAAGATCAAGAATCGACAAATGGGATCTCATAAAACTGCAAAGCTTCTGTAAGGCAAAGGACACTGTGGTTAGGACAAAACGGCAACCAACAGATTGGGAAAAGATCTTTACCAATCCTACAACAGATAGAGGGCTTATATCCAAAATATACAAAGAACTCAAGAAGTTAGACAGCAGGGAGACAAATAACCCTATTAAAAAATGGGGTTCAGAGTTAAACAAAGAATTCACAGCTGAGGAATGCCGAATGGCGAGAAACACCTAAAGAAATGTTCAACATCGTTAGTCATAAGGAAATGCAAATCAAAACAACCCTGAGATTTCACCTCACACCAGTGAGAATGGCTAAGATCAAAAACTCAGGTGACAGCAAATGCTGGCGAGGATGTGGAGAAAGGGGAACACTCCTCCATTGTTGGTGGGATTGCAGACTGGTACAACCATTCTGGAAATCAGTCTGGAGGTTCCTCAGAAAATTGGACATTGAACTGCCTGAGGATCCAGCTATACCTCTCCTGGGCATATACCCAAAAGATGCCCCAACATATAAAAAAAGACACGTGCTCCACTATGTTCATCGCAGCCTTATTTATAAATAGCCAGAAGCTGGAAAGAACCCAGATGCCCTTCAACAGAGGAATGGATACAGAAAATGTGGTACATCTACACAATGGAATATTACTCAGCTATCAAAAACAATGACTTTATGAAATTGAGGCAAATGGTTGGAACTGGAAAATATCATCCTGAGTGAGCTAACCCAATCACAGAAAGACATACATGGTATGTACTCATTGATAAGTGGCTATTAGTCCAAATGCTTGAATTACCCTAGATGCCTAGAACAAATGAAACTCAAGACGGATGATCAAAATGTGAATGCAGATCGCTCCTGAGAGACACAGCCAGAATACAGCAAATACAGAGGCGTATGCCAGCAGGAAACCACTGAACTGAGAACAGGACCCCTGTTGAAGGAATCAGAGAAAGAACTGGAAGAGCTTGAAGGAGCTCGAGACCCCATATGTACAGCAATGCCAAGCAACCAGAGCTTCCAGGGACTAAGCCACTACCCAAAGACTATACATGGACTGACCCTGGACTCTGACCTCATAGGTAGCAATGAATATCCTAGTAAGAGCACCAATGGAAGGGGAAGCCCTGGGTCCCTAAGACTGAACCCCAGTGAACTAGACTGTTGGGGGAGAGGGCAAAGGGGAGGGTTGGGAGGAACACCCATAAGGAAGGGAGGGGAGGGGATGTTTACCCGGAAACCGGAAAGGGATAACACTCGAAATGTATATAAGAAATACTCAAGTTAATAAAAAAAAAAAAAAAAAAAAAAAAAAAAAAGAAAGTAACATTTCAATCGTCCTTTCCCTTTCTCTACAAATATACAGACACACACCGCAACATGGATTCATTCAACGTCTGACCATGGTACAATAGGAAAATAATTTAATTTTTCATCTTAAAGGGACTTCTTCACATTCCAGCATATATCACTGATATTTCTAAGACAGTTCAATGCCTCATATTCTCTCTCTTCATAGTGTCAGAAAGACATAAACAATTGCTTTTCTAAGAGACTACATAAAATTGAGTCGCCAGAAAGTTGGATATGAACCCATAGATAACTGTGACAAACCAATGACAGAATTTAAGGAAACACTGATTTCTTTTATAATTAGAAAGTACTAAAATTGAGACCAGCTCCTTAAAAATTAAACTGCATATCACACGTCCCATTTCTTCCTGGGAAATAAATAAATTAGCAACACTTTCCTCCACCATCATTAACCAGCACTATAACTACGTATTTGTATAATGCATTTCTTTTGTTTAGGGTTTAAACTACATAGCTATATCAGAAGAATATAGTCCAAAGTTTTGGTGGTTTTTATAAAGGAGTTGTGTAATAATGGGAAATGTTAGAATTTAGGAAGTCAAGCTAGGTAGATATTGTTTCTCTCAGCTCAAGGCTGTAATGACTGTGTTTTGAGAAGGTCTCTCTTCTGTGAGAGCCACCTCTGCAATGACTACTCCTCTCTTGGCACTTTGCAGTTATACTGGTATCAAGATTGTCCTCTCCCACCTCCTTTGGCTATGCAGAACTCTAGAATGCCTGCAGGTCTCTTTCAATGTGGCTATATGCTTGCTGAGATTTTCAGGGGACTTTTTGAGTCGTCGTTTGTAAATGCCTAAAGTGAAAGTAATGACTCTTCTAGCAATTTGCTCTATCAGAAGCCTGTGTGTATTCCCAGGAATGCTCCAAGATGAACACCCCTACCCCATCTAAGTACACATGAGGCAAGTCCTTTGCAATGCATAAATATGCTCATTCCTATAGTTTGCACATACAGGAATCCATAACCTTTGCAGACACATCATCTGGCTGAATGTATCTTGACACTGACACTGCCATTGTGAGACAGGAGTTTTATAGAAAGCTGGACACTAATTACTCTCTTAGATATTAAGAGAAAACAAAGTTTTTTAATACTTCATTTTTAACCACATAACAAAAACAGGATATGGTTTTATCCCATTTTGTTTTGGTTTTACCTTTATCTAGATAGGATTCTGTTCAGTCAAAGAAAGAAGAAACTAAAGATTAAAGGTTACAATTGTCCCTACCACAAAATAAAATGCTGTTGTGCAAAATTGTCAACCAGCCCTCCTTATCACTTCCATTATACTTAGAGCAAGCTTAGGTTTTCCAATACTAGAATGTAAGATATCAGAGGCTAAATGTAGGAAAAACATTATAAGCATTTTATTCAGATAGGAAGGTTTAAATATCCTGTGTACAAGAAGAGTTGCCCTCAGTTCACCACCAAAAGTATCATGTTAGCATTTCAACCCTAGTTTGGGTTCAAACCTTTCTTCTTCTTACAGTATAAAAAAATAATAATTTGTACATGAGATCATCTTCAAAACTTGTCTGCCTTTATAATGTGTTCACTTCATTCTTCTATTTAAAATAGATCTAATGATATATTTGCAAAAGCATACTAATATTAGTCATTTGAAAATCCAATAACAAAAACCAAACAGTGAAAAAGAAATAATAAAGAACAATTATTTAATAATAACAATAATAAACACAAAAACCAAATTCTATTGAAAATTAAAAACTATAAAAGTTCGAGCTAGTGATACACATCCATAGCTCTCGCATTTAGAAGGTGAGGCAGGGGGTTAGTATTTAAGGTTATCCTCGCTTACAGAGCAAGTTTGAGGTGATACTGAGCTTTATTAACATTATCTCAAACATTAAAAAAAGTGAAAAATAAAATTTGTTTTAGATATAAACTTAGAGATAAAGTCGTTTTCTGACTCCTTGCCATATAAAAATTTCATTAATGGAATCACTGAGGTGATTCAAGCCTAAGAGAGCTGACTGCCAATCCTGATGACCTGAGTTCAACTCCTGGGACCCTAAAGGTAAAAGGAGAGAAGCAAAAGTTGCCCTCCCACCATCACATGCATGTCACACAAATAAAGTAATATAAAAAGACTTTTTAAATTAAGAAAGTAGACAAATAATTCAGTTGTCGTGCAGGAATTATATAAGAAAAAATGATGTCACAGCTTATTAACAAAAAACAGTCCTGGGAGAGATTTTCTTTGTTAGATTAATATGTGATTGAATGTGTTGGAGAAAAGTTAAACTATTTAACTTTATTTGTATTATCAATAATATGATAAAATTTAAAATTTCAATTTAATTTTAGCTTAATAGTCATAAGTAAGTGGATACTTATGAGAAATTCTATACTAATTTTCTTTTCTGTATGATTCTGGGTTTCTCTTTCTGGAAGTTTTTGGTTTGTTTTTGTAATATACTTGTGGTGACTGATTACAGTAACTCTGTTAAAAATTACATGTTTGTTACATTTGATATATTTATTTTCTTTTTTGTTGTTGTTTTGGTTTGGTTTGGGTTTTTTTTTTGTCTTGTTTGTGTTTGTATATTTGTTTTCAAGACAGAGTTTCTCTGTATATCCATGGTTGTCCTGAAACTCACTCTGTAAACCAGGCTGGCCTTGAACTCAGAGGTCTGCCTGCCTCTACATCTTGAGTGCCTGGATTAAAGGAATCTGCCACTATGGCTGACTCAAATTTGCTTTCTTAATTTAAAAGTTTAACATGTTTTTTAAAAAGAAATTAGAAAATTTGAATTTGGTGGGAGCTAATAAATGGTGTCAAAACCAATTACATATTTTTTAAGAGAATTAGGAAAAATGGTCTTAAAAGTTGAATGGAATCACAAAAGATCTTAGTGGCTAGAGCAGTTCTAAGTAGAAAGAACCATGCTAGATGTATCCCAATATTTGTCCTCAAATTATACCACAGCATCATAGTGATAAGAGAAACTATTCAGTGCCAGTCCAAGACAGACATGACAGCAATGGAACCAAAGACTCAGGAGTAAACCACACAGCTACAGCCATGAATTTTCTACAATGGTGTTAAAAACACACATTAAAAAAGAGATAATTTCTTCAACCAACAGTGCTGGGGAAGCAGATGTTCAAGTGAAGAATGTAACTAAAGCCACTTCTCCCATCATGCACAAAAGTCTAATTTAAATGCATCAAAGACCTTAAGAGAAGACATGGAACGTTGAAATTGCTATAGAGGGAAAACAACGGTAAACAACTTTGAGATACAGGAATAGATAAAAACTTTCTGGGGAAAAAAAAAACCTCTAATAGCACAGAAACTGATTTCGAGAACTAAAAAGCAAAGCTATGTGAAATTATAAAGCTTTTGCACAACAAAGGAAAAAGTTCAGCAGAGTGAAGAACTGCACCAAAGGATGAGCCTGTCAACTATGCCTCAGAGTATATTAACATACAGGATGCATAACACTGTAAAAGTCACCCAAAATTCAATTGCCCATCAATAAATAGACTAGCGAATTGAATGGCTACTTCTCAGAAACACAAACTTCCCAGAAATATTTGAAAAGGTGTCCAATATCTTTCTGTATCAAAGAAATGGAAATTGAAACTGCTTTGAGACTCCGTCCTTACCCAGTCGGAACAGGAATCATCAGAAAAATAAAGAGTAAACTTTAGCAAGCATATAGGGGAAAGGGTGCCTTATAGATGGTCCAAGGGGATACGAATTATTATAACCACTATGGGAGTTAATGTGGAGGTTCCTCAAAAGTCAAAATAATAGACCTAAAATATGACCCCATTATACCACTCTGGGGTACATTCTCAAATGACTCTGAGTCAGCATACTGAGAAAAGGACCTAGCCTAGAGATCTATCAACAAATAGGTAGGTAAAGAAAATAGGCAAAATGGAATTTTATCCAGCCATAAATAAGCACCAATAAAATAAATATTCATTTATTTAAATAAAAATTGTCATGGCATTTTTTTTTCTTTCAGGAAAAGGAGTCAAGCTGGAAAATAATTATTTTCATTAAAATAAGCCAAATGCAAAAATCAAAAGTTACATGTTTTATGCCATATATGAATCTAAATTGTGTCTGTGTCTGTGTGTGTGTGTGTGTGTGTGTGTGTGTGTGTGTGTGTGTGTGACATTGAGCACCAGTGCCACATCTCGCCTGTAGAATTCAAGGGACAACTTGCTGAAGTTGTTCTCTCCTTCCACCATGTGGATTCCTAGGATCAAAAACAGGTTTTCAGGCTTTGTAGCAGGCACCTTACCCTCTGAGCCATCTCACAGTCCCCCTAAGCATCTCTAAGACACTGTTCAAAGCTGTGTAATTGGATAGAATTATTATTATTATTATTATTATTATTATTATTATTATTATTATTATTATTAACAAGAAGATGGAATGGTGGGACAAGAAGAATGCTATGGTCAAGACAAAAAGAGAAACAAGAAGAAAGCTACCTGTCAGTGATTGAAAGAATGGCAGGCAAGAGGAGAACCAGAAGTCGGGAGATGCTGCTGCAAGGATATATATTTGTCAATAGGGAAAGAAAGCATTCCAAAGAATGACTTCAAAAGTCATTATCACAGCACTGTATGAAAGAATCAATTAATGACTACCTTAGTGGAATCAGAATGGAAGTTTAAAGGCTAGACAAGGTCTTCCCATGAGAAATGGTATATATTTGATGGGCTCAGATGATTAATGGGTTTAATATGACCACAAAGAATTTTAACTAAATGACCTCTCAATCTACTCTTTCATTTACACAGGAGACCAAATGAGAATATCAGTATGATCATCTCAGTTAAATTTAAAACTACTGAGTGCATCTATTTCTTTCCTCTGGAATTTGAATACTTATGTAAATAAAATGCAGTGCCTGTTCTCAATGCAAATCAATTGTTTTTATATACATATGAAACAACCTAGGAACATTTACGGATACATACTTCACGAATAGATCCCTCAGCACTTCCGGAATGTTAAATGAAGGCAAATAAAACGTGTAAAAAATGTCTTTGGGCTATACATGGACTGACCCTGGGCTCCAACTGCTTCTTAGGTAGCAATAAATAGCCTAGTAAGGGCACCATGGAAGGGGAAGCCCTTAGTCCTGCCAAGGCTAGACCCCCAGTGAATGGAATTCTTGTGGGGAGGGCGGTAATGGGGGGAGGATTGGGAGGGGAACACAATCCTGAAAAAAGAGGCCTGTTCAGTGAAACAGATGACTAGATATGGGAAAGGAGACATTTATGATAACCATATTAAGAGCACTGAAACCAATTTTTCCTGAATTGGAATATCCAACAGATCATTCCATTGCTTTGGCCAATAAGCTTCCTTTTCTCCTTAAATCAGTTTAGATTAAGTTTCCATTGAGAGCAACCCAAAGAATTTTGACTGGTACTTCAACTAAACATAAGGAGTCCAAATAATAGGTTTGAATTTGAGCCAGTGGAACATAAAATCCAGTAAGGTGGTTGAGCTTTCTATGTTGGTAGGAATGGTGTGAGTTTAAATATTTCAAGGTCAATTTGAGGAAAATTTTATTTCTAATTCTGACTCTTAATTTAGCCACGAAAATTTGAACAAATAATTTGATCTTTGTATTAACTTGTGTGTTTAAAGACAATAGTGCCTCCCTAGAACAGTATCTAAGTGTAAAATCAGATACTATGTATGTGAGAACACACTATATGGACAGTGAATACAGTTTCTTCTTTCATTTCTACTGGAAATGGCAGAAGAATTCACACAGAAGAGACTATATGGCTTAAATAAATTCAAGTTATTTTCTGAATGTCCCAGCATAATCCATCTTTTCATGCTTATGTTAAAAAAATTACATGCTTTCCCATCACGGCCTTCCATATCCCCTCTCAGTATGATATTATTCATGACAAGATGTTACAAAACCCAAGAAAGTTTGTATTTTAAGCAGGGATACATAAAATGGAAAAATTAAACCTTTAAGAATAATTTCCTGAAGTTGACATTTGTCAGGCTTGTTGCTGCAGAAAATTCAGTTTACCTAGATGCTAAGGCAACATGTGAGGGAAAAATAGGTCACAAGTCAGCCCACATACCCATAATATATTGAAGCAGAGATACACAATTATCATGAAATAATTTAGCTTTAAAGGGGCATATTGTGTAGTTACAGCATAAAGTAGATTGGAATACGGACATACAAAGAATGTCATTGAAGGGGAAGAAAGATGGATCAGCAGTTAAGAACACTTTTGTAGGGAGGTCCATGTTCCATTCCCAGCATCCACATCAGGAGGCTCATAATGGCTTGTAACTCCAGCTCCAGAGAAGCCCATAATATGTTCCAGCCTCCATGGACTGCCATATATGCATGGCTTACTCTTGGCACAGATATACACAATTAACATAAATAAAAATGAGTGATTTAAAAAAAATCAATGTCACTAAGTGTAAGTATTCTTAAACATGCAGATAAACATTGAAAATAGCCAAATCGGGAAGTCCCACACCCGCGGATCCCGGCCCGCAGCAGCTCTCTACTCCCAGACCCCGTGGGACAGAGACCTTACCGCCTGGTCAGGTGGGCACTCCTGAGGCTGCAGAGCGGAAGAGACCACCAACACTGCCCACCCCAGCCCACATCCCTGGCCCAAGAGGAAACTGTATAAGGCCTCTGGGCTCCCGTGGGAGAGGGCCCAGGAGCGGCAGGACCCCTGCCTGAGACACCGCCGGAACCTGAAGGAAACAGACCGGATAAACAGTTCTCTGCACCCAAATCCCGTGGGAAGGAGAGCTAAACCTTCAGAGAGGCAGACTCGCCTGCGAAACCAGAAGAGACTGCTCTCTGCACACATTACTGATTCCAGAGGAAAGCACCAGAATCCATCTGGAACCCTGGTGCACGGAGGCTCCCGGAAGGGGCGGCGCAGATCCTCCTGGTCGCTGCCGCCGCGGAGAGCTGGTGGGCAGCACCCCGAGAGCGAACTTGAGCCTCGGGACCACAGGTAAGACCAACTTTTCTGCTGCAAGTGACCTGCCTGGTGAACTCAAGGCACAGGTCCACAGGAACAGCTGAAGACCTGTAGGGAGGAAAAACTACACACCCGAAAGCAGAACACTCTGTCCCCATAACTGACTGAAAGAGAGGAAAACAGGTCTACAACACTCCTGACACACAGGCCTATAGGACAGTTTAACCACTGTCAGAAATAGCAGAACAAAGTAACACTAGAGATAATCTGATGGCGAGAGGCAAGCGAAGGAACCCAAGCAACAGAAACCAAGACTACATGGCACCATCGGAGCCAAATTCTCCCATCAAAACAAACATGGAATATCCAAACACACCAGAAAAGCAAGATCTAGATTCAAAATCATATTTGACCATGATGCTGGAGGACTTCAAGAAAGACATGACTAACTCCCTTAGAGAACAAGTAGAAGCTTACAGAGAGGAATCGCAAAAATGCCTGAAAGAATTCCAGGAAAACATAAATAAACAAGTAGAAGCCCATAGAGAGGAGATACAAAAATCCCTGAAAGAATTCCAGGAAAACACAATCAAACAGTTGAAGGAATTAAAAATGGAAATAGAAGCAATCAAGAAAGAACACATGGAAACAACCCTGGATATACAAAAACAAAAGAAGAGACAAGGAGCTGTAGATATGAGCTTCATCAACAGAATACAAGAGATGGAAGAGAGAATCTCAAGAGCAGAAGATTCCATAGAAATCATTGACTCAACTGTCAAAGATATTGTAAAGCTGAAAAAGCTGCTGGTCCAAAACATACAGGAAATCCAGGACTCAATGAAAAGATCAAACCTAAGGATAATAAGTATAGAAGAGAGTGAAGACTCCCAGCTCAAAGGACCAGTAAATATCTTCAACAAAATCATAGAAGAAAACTTCCCTAATCTAAAAAAAAGAGATACCCATAGGCATACAAGAAGCCTACAGAACTCCAAATAGATTGGACCAGAAAAGAAACACCTCCCATCACATAATAGTCAAAACACCAAACGCACAAAATAAAGAAAGAATATTAAAAGCAGTAAGGGAAAAAGGTCAAGTAACATATAAAGGCAGACCTATCAGAATCACACCAGACTTTTCGCCAGAAACTATGAAGGCCAGAAGATCCTGGACTGATGTCATACAGACCCTAAGAGAACACAAATGCCAGCCCAGGTTACTGTATCCTGCAAAACTCTCAATCAACATAGATGGAGAAACCAAGATATTCCATGACAAAACCAAATTTACACAATATCTTTCTACAAATCCAGCACTACAAAGGATAATAAATGGTAAAGCCCAACATAAGGAGGCAAGCTATACCCAAGAAGAAGCAAGAAACTAATCGTCTTGGCAACAAAACAAAGAGAAGAAAAGCACACAAACATAACACACCCAAATATGAATACAACCGGAAGCAATAATCACTATTCCTTAATATCTCTCAACATCAATGGCCTCAACTCCCCAATAAAAAGACATAGATTAACAAACTGGATACGCAACGAGGACCCTGCGTTCTGCTGCCTACAGGAAACACACCTCAGAGACAAAGACAGACACTACCTCAGAGTGAAAGACTGGAAAACAGCTTTCCAAGCAAATGGTCAGAAGAAGCAAGCTGGAGTAGCCATTCTAATATCAAATAAAGTCAATTTTCTACTAAAAGTCATCAAAAAAGATAAGGAAGGACACTTTATATTCATCAAAGGAAAAATCCACCAAGATGAACTCTCAATCCTAAATATCTATGCCCCAAATACAAAGGCACCGACATATGTAAACGAAACCTTACTAAAGCTCAAAACACACATTGCACCTCACACAATAATAGTAGGAGACCTCAACACCCCACTCTCATCAATGGACAGATCATGGAAACAGAAATTAAACAGAGACGTAGACAGACTAAGAGAAGTCATGAGCCAAATGGACTTAACGGATATTTATAGAACGTTCTACCCTAATGAAAAGGATATACCTTCTTCTCAGCTCCTCATGGTACTTTCTCCAAAATTGACCATATAATTGGTCAAAAACGGGCCTCAACAGGTACAGAAAGATAGAAATAATCCCATGTGTTATCGACCACCACGGCCTAAAAGCTGGTCTTCAATAACAATAAGGGAAGAATGCCCACATATACATGGAAATTGAACAATGCTCTACTCAATGACAACCTGGTCAAGGAAGAAATAAAGAAAGAAATTAAAAACTTTTTAGAATTTAATGAAAATGAAGGTACAACATACCCAAACTTATGGGACACAATGAAAGCTGTGCTAAGAGGAAAACTCATAGCGCTGAGTGCCTGCAGAAAGAAACAGGAAAGAGCATATGTCAGCAGCTTGACTGCACACCTAAAAGCTCTAGAACAAAAAGAAGCAAATACACCCAGGAGGAGTAGAAGGCAGGAAATAATCAAACTCAGAGCTGAAATCAACCAAGTAGAAACAAAAAGAACCATAGAAAGAATCAACAGAACCAAAAGTTGGTTCTTTGAGAAAATCAACAAGATAGATAAACCCTTAGCCAGACTAACGAGAGGACACAGAGAGCGTGTCCAAATTAACAAAATCATAAATGAAAAGGGAGACATAACTACAGATTCAGAGGAAATTCAAAAAAAAAATCATCAGATCTTACTATAAAAAGCCTATATTCAACAAAACTTGAAAATCTGCAGAAATGGACAATTTCCTAGACAGATACCAGGTACCAAAGTTAAATCAGGAACAGATAAACCAGTTAAACAACCCCATAACTCCTAAGGAAATAGAAGCAGTCGTTAAACGTCTCCCAACCAAAAAGAGCCCAGGTCCAGACGGGTTTAGTGCAGAATTCTATCAGACCTTCATAGAAGACCTCATACCAATATTATCCAAACTATTCCACAAAATTGAAACAGATGGAGCACTACCGAACTCCTTCTATGAAGCCACAATTACTCTTATACCTAAACCACACAAAGACCCAACAAAGAAAGAGAACTTCAGACCAATATCCCTTATGAACATCGACGCCAAAATACTCAACAAAATTCTGGCAAACCGAATCCAAGAGCACATCAAAACAATCATCCACCATGATCAAGTAGGCTTCATCCCAGGCATGCAGGGATGGTTTAATATACGGAAAACCATCAATGTGATCCATTATATAAACAAACTGAAAGAACAAAACCACATGATCATTTCATTAGATGCTGAGAAAGCATTTGACAAAATTCAACACCCCTTCATGATAAAAGTCCTGGAAAGAATAGGAATTCAAGGCCCATACCTAAACATAGTAAAAGCCATATACAGCAAACCAGTGGCTAACATTAAACTAAATGGAGAGAAACTTGAAGCAATCCCACTAAAATCAGGGACTAGACAAGGCTGCCCACTCTCTCCCTACTTATTCAATATAGTTCTTGAAGTTCTAGCCAGAGCAATCAGACAACAAAAGGAGGTCAAGGGGATACAGATCGGAAAGAAGAAGTCAAAATATCACTATTTGCAGATGATATGATAGTATATTTAAGTGATCCCAAAAAGTTCCACCAGAGAACTACTAAAGCTGATAAACAACTTCAGCAAAGTGGCTGGGTATAAAATTAACTCAAATAAATCAGTAGCCTTCCTCTACAAAAAAAAGAGAAACAAGCGAGAAAGAAATTAGGGAAACGACACCCTTCATAATAGACCCAAATAATATAAAGTACCTCGGTGTGACTTTAACCAAGCAAGTAAAAGATCTGTACAATAAGAACTTCAAGACACTGAAGAAAGAAATTGAAGAAGACCTCAGAAGATGGAAAGATCTCCCATGCTCATGGATTGGCAGGATTAATATAGTAAAAATGGCCATTTTACCAAAAGCGATCTACAGATTCAATGCAATCCCCATCAAAACACCAATCCAATTCTTCAAAGAGTTAGACAGAACAATTTGCAAATTCATCTGGAATAACAAAAAACCCAGGATAGCTAAAACTATCCTCAACAACAAAAGGACTTCAGGGGGAATCACTATCCCTGAACTCAAGCAGTATTACAGAGCAATAGTGATAAAAAAACTGCATGGTACTGGTACAGAGACAGACATATAGACCAATGGAATAGAATTGAAGACCCAGAAATGAACCCACACACCTATGGTCACTTGATTTTTGACAAAGGAGCCAAAACCATCCAATGGAAAAAAGATAGCATTTTCAGCAAATGGTGCTGGTTCAACTGGAGGTCAACATGTAGAAGAATGCAGATCGATCCATGCTTATCACCCTGTACAAAGCTTAAGTCCAAGTGGATCAATGACCTCCACATCAAACCAGACACACTGAAACTAATAGAAGAAAAACTAGGGAAGCATCTGGAACACATGGGCACTGGAAAAACTTTCCTAAACAAAACACCAATGGCTTATGCTCTAAGATCAAGAATCGACAAATGGGATCGCATAAACTGCAAAGCTTCTGTAAGGCAAAGGACACTGTGGTTAGGACAAACGGCAAACCAACAGATTGGGAAAAGATCTTTACCAATCCTACAACAGATAGAGGCCTTATATCCAAAATATACAAAGAACTCAAAAAAGTTAGACAAGAGGGGAGACAAATAACCCTATTAAAAAATGGGGTTCAGAGCTAAACAAAGAATTCACAGCTGAGGAATGCCGAATGGCTGAGAAACACCTAAAGAAATGTTCAACATCTTTAGTCATCAGGGAAATGCAAATCAAAACAACCCTGAGATTTCACCTCACACCAGTGAGAATGGCTAAGATCAAAAACTCAGGTGACAGCAAATGCTGGCGAGGATGCGGAGAAAGAGGAACACTCCTCCATTGTTGGTGGGGTTGCAGACTGGTACAACCATTCTGGAAATCAGTCTGGAGGTTCCTCAGAAAATTGGACATTGAACTGCCTGAGGATCCAGCTATACCTCTCTTGGGCATATACCCAAAAGATGCCCCAACATATAAAAAAGACACGTGCTCCACTATCTTCATCGCAGCCTTATTTATAATAGCCAGAAGCTGGAAAGAACCCAGATTCCCTTCAACAGAGGAATGGATACAGAAAATGTGGTACATCTACACAATGGAATATTACTCAGCTATCAAAAAACAACGACTTTATGAAATTTGAGGCAAATGGTTGGAACTGGAAAATATCATCCTGAGTGAGCTAACCCAATCACAGAAAGACATACATGGTATGCACTCACTGATAAGTGGCTATTAGCCCAAATGCTTGAATTACCCTAGATGCCTAGAACAAATGAAACTCAAGGATGATCAAAATGAATGCTTCACTCCTTCTTTAAAAGGGGAACAAGAATACCCTTGGCAGGGAAGAGAGAGGCAAAGATTAAAACAGAGACTGAAGGAACACCCATTCAGAGCCTGCCCCACATGTGGCCCATACATATACAGCCACCCAATTAGACAAGATGGATGAAGCAAAGAAGTGCAGACCGACAGGAGCCGGATGTAGATCGATCCTGAGAGACACAGCCAGAATACAGCAAATACAGAGGCGAATGCCAGCAGCAAACCACTGAACTGAGAATGGGACCCCCGTTGAAGGAATCAGAGAATGAACTGGAAGAGCTTGAAGGGGCTTGAGACTCCATATGTACAACAATGCCAAGCAACCAGAGCTTCCAGGACTAAGCCACTACCTAAAGACTATACATGGACTGACCCTGGACTCTGACCTCATAGGTAGCAATGAATATCCTAGTAAGAGCACCAGTGGAAGGGAAGCCCTGGGTCCTTATAAGACTGAACCCCAGTGAACTAGACTGTCGGGGGAGGGCGCAATGGGGGAGGGTGGGGAGGGAACACCTATAAGGAACGGGTAGAGGGAAGGTGATGTTTGCCCGCAAACCGGGAAAGGGAATAACACTCAAAATGTATATAAGAAATACTCAAGTTAAAAAAAAAAAAAAAAGAAAGAAAGAAAGAAAATAGCCAAATCGCAGCAGGAGCTGCCACTCGGCCTACAACTGGACCCTTCTGGTCTCCATCAATGCCAAGAGCTGGGGCTGTTCCTCAGCCCTCAGACACAAAACTTACCTGCAGAGAGTTGCTCTGCCAGGAGCACTCTACCCCTAAGCCTGCAGCCCACAGGTAGAAGGCCACTTTCTCCCCATTGACTGTCTAAAGAGGGACATACCCAGAGTGCACAGGGTTCTGGAGCCACAGGGTGGCCTGGGATGTGACCCTTCTCATTTCTATCTGCACCCAGAGCTGGGGCTGTTCCACAACTCTCAGACCCAAAACCTGCCCTGAGAGAGCTGGTCTTCCAGGAGTGCTCTCACTCCACAAATCACAGGCTCACAGACTCACAGGCCCACAGGAAGGACAAGCTCCAGTCAGAGACAGCAAGACTAACTAACATCAGAGATAACTAGATGGCAAGAGGCAAGCATGAGAACCTAAGCACCAGAAACCAAGACTACTTGGCATCATCAGAACCCAGATCTCCCACCACAGCAAATACTGGATATCCCAAGACATGGAAAAAGCAACATTTGGATTTAAAATAACATCTTATGATGATGATAGAGGACTTTAAGAAGGACATAAATAATTCCATTAAAGAAAATCAAGACAACACAGGTAAACAGGTAGAAGCTCTTAAAGAGGAAACACAAAATTCCCTTAAAGAATTATAGGAAAACACATAGGTGAAGGAATTGAGCAAAACAATCCAGGATCTAAAACTGGAAAGAGAAACAATAAAGAAATCACAATGGGGGACAATCCTAGAGATAGAAAATCTAAGAAACATATCAGGAAACAGATCATAGATGCAAGCCTCACCAACAGAATACAAGTGACTGAAGAGAGAATCTCAGGGGCAGAAGATACCATAGAAAATATTGACACAATAGTCAAAGAAAGTACAAAATGGCAAAAAGATCCTAATCCAAAACATCCAGTAAATCTAGGACAGAATGAAAAGATCAAGCCAAAGAATAATAGGTATAGAAGAGAATGAAGATTTTCAACTTAAAGGGCCAGTAAATATCTTTAACAAAATTGTAGAAGAAAACTTCCCTAACCTAAAGAAAGGGATGCCCCAGAACATACACGAAACCTATTGAACTCCAAAAAGATTGCACTAGAAAATAAATCCCTCCCATCACATAATAGTCAAAACACAAATACACAAAACAAAATAAGAATTTTAAAAGCAGTAAGGAAAATGGGTCAAGAAGCATATAAAGGCAAACCTATCAGAATTATAACAGATTTCTCACCAGAGACTATGAAAGCCAGAAGATCCCGGAAAGATCAAAAAGACCCTAAGAGAACACAAGTGCCAGCCTAGGCTACTATATCCAGCAAAACTCTCAATTAACATAGATGGAGAAACCAAGATATTCCATGACAAAATCAAATTTACACAATATCTTTCCACAAATACCGTCCTACAAAGGTTTCCTCTTTCTAACACAAGGAGGAAAACTATACTCTAGAAAAAGGAAGAAAGTAATCTTCTTGCAACAAACTCAAAAGAAGATAGCCATGCAAAGATGATTCCACCTCGAACAACAGAAGTGATAGGAAACAACACTCATTGATCCGTAATATCTCTTAACATCAATAGATTCAATTCTCCAATAAAAGGACACAGACTGGATACCAAAACAGGACACAGTATTTTCCTGCATACAGCAAACACACCTCAGTGACAAAGACAGACACTATCTCAGAGTAGAAGGCTGGGAAAATATTTTCAAGAAAATGGTCCCAAGAAACAAGCTAGAGTAGCCATTCTAATATCAAATAAAATCAACTTTCAAGCAAAAGTTATCAAAAAGATAAGGAAGGACATGTCGTTCTCATCAAAGGAAAAATCAAGCCAGTTGAACTCTCAATTCTGAATATCTATCCTCCAAATGAAAGGGCACCTACATTCATAAAAGAAAGTTTACAAAAGCTCAAAGCATACACAATACTAGTAGGAGACCTCAACACCCCACGCTCATCAATAGACAGATCATGGAAACAGAAACTAAACAGAGACACAGTGAAACTAACAGAAGTTACGAACCAAATGTATTTAACAGATATCTATAGAATATTTCATACTAGAAAAAAAGAATATACCTTCTTCTCAGCACTGAATGGTACCTTCTCCATAATTGACCGTATAATTGGTCACAAAACAAGCCTAAACAATTACAAGAAGATTGAAATAATTCCATGTACCCTATAAGAACACCATAGACTAAGACTGGTATTCAATAAAAACAAAAACCATAGAAAGCTCACATATACATGGAAACTGAACAATACTCTACTCAGTGATAACTTGGTCAAGGAAGAAATCAAGAAAGAAATTAAAGACTTTTTTGAATTTAATAACAATGAAGGTAGAACGTATACAAATTTATGGGATTCAAAGAAAGCAGTGCTAAGAAGAAAACTCATAACTCTGTGTGCCTCCAAAAAGAAATTGGAAAGAGTATACACTAACAGTTTGACAGCACTCCTGAAAGCTCTAGAACAAAAAGAAGTAAATTCATAAAGAGGAGTTGACAGGAAATAATCAAACTCAGACTGGAAATCAACCAAGTAGAAACAAAAATAACTATACAAAGAATCAACAAAACAAGAAGCTGGTTCTTTGAGAAAATCAACAAGATATATGAACACTAAGCCAGACTAACCAGAAGGAAGAGAGACAGTATCCAAATTAACAAAACCAGAAATGAAGAGTGAGACATAACAATGGAAAACGAAGAAATCCAAAATATCATCAGGTCCTAATACAAAAGCCCATATTCAACAAAACTGGAAAATCTGGAGGAAATGCACAATTCTTGAGACAGATACCAGGTATGAAAGTTAAAGCAAAATCAAACAAACCATATAAACAGTTCTCTCACTCCTAAAGAAACAGAAGCAGTTATTAAAAGTCTCCCGACCAAAGAAAAGCCCAGGACAAGATGAGTTTAGTGCAGAATTCTATCAGACTTTCAAAGAAAGCCTAATACCAATACTCTTCAAATTTTTTTCACAAATAGAAACAGAAGGAACATCATTGAATTCCTTTTTGAAGCAAAAATTATGATTAGACCTAAACCACACAAAGATGTTAACAAGAAAGAAAACTTCAGACCAATTTCCCTCATGAATATTGATGCAAAAATACTTTATAAAATAGTTGCAAACTGAATCCAAGAGCACAACAATCACCCAACATGATCAAGTAGGCTTGATCCCAGGGATGCAAGGATGGTTCAATATACAGAAATCCATCCATGTAATACACTATGTAAACAAACTCAAATAAAAAAAAACACCACATGAACATTTCATTAGATACTGATAAATCACTTGATAAAATTCAACACTCTTCATGTTAAAAGTATTGGAAAGAACAGGAATTCAAGGCCCATAGCTAAACACAGTAAAAGCAATATACAGCAAACCAGTAGCCAACATTAAATAGAGAAAAGAATGAAGCAATCCCACTAAATTCTGGGACTAGACAAGGCTGCACACTCTCTCCTGACCTATTCAATATAGTACTTGAAGTCTTAGCAAGAGGAATTAGACAACAAAAAGAGGTCAAAGGGATATTAGAAAGGAAGAAATCAAAATATCACTATTTGCAGATATGATAGTATACTTAAGTGACAACAAAAATTCCACCAGAGAACTCTGATAAATAACTTCAGCAAAGTGACTGGAAATAAAATTAACTCAAATCAGTAGGCTTCCCCTACACAAAGGATAAACAGGCTGAGAAAGTAATTAGAGAAATAAAATCCTTCACATAGTCACAAATACTATAAAATAACTTGTGGTGACTCTAAGCAAATAAAAGATCAGTACGATTAGAGCTTCAAGTCTCTGAAGAAAGAAATTGAAGAGGATCTCAGAAGATAGAATTATCTCCTATGTTCATGAATTAGCAGGATTAATATAACAAAAAGGCCATCTTGCAGAAAACAATCAGCAAATTTAAATCAATACTCATCAAATTTCAAATTCAATACTTCATGCAATTAAAAAGAGCAATTTGCATTCATTTGCAAAAGAAAAACCTCCAAGATAGTGAAAACTATTCCAATATTAAAAGAACTTCTGGGGAAATTGCCATACCTGATCTCAAGCTGTATTACAGAGCAATCATGATAAAAAGTGCATGGTATTGGTACAGAGACAGACAGGTATATCAATGGAATAGATTGAACACTGAGAAATAAACCTACACACCTATGGTTATTTAATCTTACACAAAGGAGTTAAAACTATGCAATGGGAAAAAGATAGCATTTTCAACATGTGGTTCTAGATCACCTGGAGGTCAGCATGAAGAAGAATATAAGTTGACTGATTCTTATCTGATTGTACAAGGCTGTAGCCCATGTAGATCAAAGACCTCCACATAAAACCAGATACAGTCAAACGAATAGAAGAAAAAGTAGAGAAGAGCCTTGAACACATAGATAGACACAAGGGAAAAATTTCCTGAACAGAACACCAACGGCTCATGCTTAAGATCAAGAATCAACATATGGGACCTCATAAAATTGCCAAACACTCTGGAAGGGAAAGAACATGATCAATAAGACAAAATGATAACCAAAAGATTTGGAAAAGTTCTTTACCAATCCTACATCTGATAGAGGGCTAATATCTACACAAAGAACTCAAGAAATTAGACTAAAGAGAATCAAATAATCCTATCAAAAATGGGGTACAGTGCTAGCAAAGAATTCTCAACAGAAGAATCCTGAATGGCTGAGAAGCACCTAAGAAATGTGGACCACAACAAACAAAGAGAAGGTACTGACCCATCCAGTTGAATTAGGAAAAAGCTGGAAGAAGCTAAGGAGGATGCAATCCTGTAGGAGGACTAGCAGTCTCAAATAACCTAGACCCCTGAGATCTCTTAGACACTGGATCACCAAAAAGGAAGCATACACCAGCTGAGATGAGGCCTCCAACACAAATATGGCAGAGGACTCCCTGGTTTGTGTTCATTCATAACAGATGCACCTAATCCGCAGGAGCCTGGAGGCCCCAGGAAGATTAAAGGTCAAGTGGGGTGGGTAATGTGAGGACATGCTTGTGGAGACGGGTAGAGGGCAAACCAGGGGGGGCAGGGAGGGAGTACTTATGGGATGTGGAACCTGCAGGGGTTGCCTACCATCGTGGACTAGCATGCACATGATGTGGAGGCACAGTGTCTTGCACTCTGTTTGAAGGACACTCTATTTGAAGGAGGGAGATGACCAGAGGATGAAGAGTGAATGACTTTGGAGCAAAAACCACTGCGAACAGCAGACAAAGAAAACAGAGAATATGGAGAAAGAGATGGGATATGAGGGAGTGAGGGAGATGAGGGCTAGAGAAGAGACTGGCTGCCACATATCAAAGGATGGGGACAGAGAAAATGTAGTGTTTGCTATTCAAGTCTCATTCAGTTGCTGTGACAAGCATCAGTAATAAATGCTAATAAGGAAAGAGAAAGTTTTCTTGAAGATGACAGGTCACAGTCAAACACTGGAGAGGATCAGATCAAGAACTCCAGCAGGAATTGAAAGAAGAAGCAATGGAGGATGAATCCCCACTGAAAAAGCGTTAGGGTGCCAGCTTCCATCTTATAAGATGGTGGATGTGCCTCAGCCAGCTGTTTACAAAGGGCTGTAAACCTCTGGGCTTAAGCCCTTAAATGATCCTGATGGTAGAAACTAATTTTGTGGCAGAGAATT
The DNA here is from genome assembly GCF_011064425.1 of Rattus rattus. Taxonomy (NCBI): domain Eukaryota; kingdom Metazoa; phylum Chordata; class Mammalia; order Rodentia; family Muridae; genus Rattus; species Rattus rattus. The sequence goes on from NC_046168.1 coordinate 38,935,922, forward strand.
CTGATGTAGACACACTGACACTGTGGGGCTACTGGCTGTCACAGGTATGCATGTAGTCTCCTACACAGAACACATACAAGGCCATATGAAGCAAGGAAACAAGCCTACAGTATGTTTATGGTAGATTGGGATAATTGGGGCTGAATTTATGATTATGGTTAGAGATGCAGCTCCAAAGTAGGGACTCAGACTGCACAGCTGAGGGGCTGGCCATATCGAGAAATCTCTGGGGACAGTGCAGTGGGAAACAGATGTATTCCTGAGTTTATTTGTGCACCTCTGAAATGGGAGGGGACATGGGAGCCTTTAAGGAATGTCCTGATCAAAGAGTGGAACAGTAATGGAACCACCCTCATGAAGTAGACCTCACAATGCACAACCTTGGTAACCAGGCAACCCACTGGTCAGAGCAAGGCCCGCAGGTTCACTTGTCAGAGACAGTAGAGAGGGCAGAATGTTCTCTTGCTGTCTTCAGACTACTCGAGGCCCAGGCCTTAAGAAAGATAACAGGGAAGGCCATGATGGTGTCTGGAGGCAGAGGATTCACTCTTGCCTTCAATGCCTGTGGACATTTTCAAAAAAAAGAACAAATTTGACCAAGGCCAGCCAAGGACAGGGCAACACAGACCAAATATACACTCTTTTCTCTGTGGGTTTGGCATTGAAATAATTCAGGGAAACTTGGAATGAGGAGAACCATTCAGAAGGGTGCAGATCTGGGCCAGGTCAAGCCCTCCACTTTGATCTCTCTTCAGGTGGAGAATGCTTCTGCTCAACAGGACCAGAGGGAGCCTAGGAGACAGTCCTGCACCCAGGCAGAGACTGTGGTTGAGCAGATGAACACCCTGGTGCCTTCTCTGAAGGAAAGGGACCCCTTGTTTGTCCTTCCTTTTCTGTCTACGTACAGAAGTTTTGCCACCCTCCTACAGGTATTGGACCTGCTGTTTGTGAGGTGAGTGCCCATCATCAAGCCCAAAGTTCTCAGATCTTCCTATTCTTTCCAGGAATTTCTACCCCACCCTCTGTCTCTCTCCCTGTTTCTCTCATTGTCACCCTTGATGGCCCCCCTCAGTGTTTGTATGTGTCTAGCTTTCTCTCTCCCTTACTCATTTTCTCTCACTCCCTTCATCTTCCTTTCTTTTCCATTTTCATCTCCCTTTCTTCTCACTCTCCCTCTCCATCACATTCTCTATATCTCTATGTCCATCTCAGTCTCTTTCTCTAATTCTAAATGTCTCTCTCTTTGTCCATCTATTTTTTTGTACATAATTGTCAGAACCCATTAAGCAATTCCCTCTCCTAGGGTTGGTCTAAGCAACTGGGCTGTCCATAGCTGAGACTCTAAAATGGAAGTTACTAACCCCTCTACTTAGAAAAAGTACTTTATCATTCACGCAACATTTCTGAGGCCTCACTGAATGAAATTCTCTCATAATATATATGAGGTACTGGAAATATTGGAGTACCTGGTAGAAATGTGTCCAAAGTAGAGATCCATGAACAGTAATACAGGAAACCATATGACCAAGATGTCTGGCTAGAGATGCCTGTGTTCAACATTTGCACAGATACATTGAAAGCACCTATTGTGTACAGCTGAACTAACTATTCTGAGAGCAGCCAGAACTTCCAGCATTAGGTGAGGGTTCTGAGAAAGTACAGGTGATATTCTCTCTGGTCTCTAGGTACTCTTACTTCAACCCTTATTCTAAAGAGGACGAACAAGTAAAGAACACCCTCTGTAGCTTCCTGGAAACATGGATGGACACGAATCCTGAGGACTTTTGTGACCCAGCAGACCTGTTGCCTCTGAAATACCTGAAGGCCTACTTGAGTGTGTGCATGCCACACTCTGATCTTAGTGTCCAGGTCAAAAGGCTCCTGACCCAGTTGCAGGAAGAACATGCCAAGAATTCACAAACCAAGGATGAGGAAGCCTCAGATCTGGGGAGACACACTGCCTCAGATCAACACATTGAGTGGGTGTAAATCAGCAGGGAAAAGAGCCACTTTGGAGCCAGAACCAACTTGTATATCAGAGCTGTAGATCGCAAAAACCTCCAGAATTTCTCTGATGCATGAGGAGTTGCAGACAGATGTCAGAGCAACAGCTAGGACAGCACATGATAGCAACTGTGGAACCTGTGTCTTAGTATATCTGTAGATACAGTGTATCTTTCAGTCATGTCCTGCTTGTTACAGTGGGCCTACCTATTTAGAGAATGGCCCTGTCACCTCTGGTCATCAATTGCACTCTGTCCTATATCTGAGCTACTGCTCCTGTACCTCATGATCAGCTGCTGACTTCAATCCAGCAGCAGTTCCAATCCCACAGCCAGACTTCCCTCCCCTGAGAAACAGCCTTTTTACTCTTTCTGGTGTTTTCAAAGTTGTGTTTAAGTATTGGTTTTAATAACTTGTTAATATTTGGTTTACAATATCTAAAATGTTTTGTAAAAATGAGAGAAAATATCTGCAAATTTTGAATATTTTATTTGATAAATTATCTTAAGGTCATCATTCAAAGTGGTATAAGGAACAAAAATAATTTTAAAAAGATAAACATGAGCATTTAAAACAATTAAGTGGCATGCTTAAATTATAAAAGGTCTTAAATAGTCTTTTTTCTAAAGATATACACATCAGTAATAAATCACATACAATAACATTCAACATTACCTTTCAATAAACTTCAAACAAAACATGAAAAGTGGCTTATGTCCAGTGGTTAACAATTCTATTTACACAGAAGCTGCTGTATTGTACAACCAAATATTCCCAGGTTGTCAAGGATGGGGAATCATAGAATCATGGCACATTTCTAGGTCACATATAGAATGCCTTACCTACTTTCAGAAATATTTTGTCAGTACCTCAAAAATATAAACGCAACTAATTTGACTTTGTTCATCTAACGACGTATCAATCAACCAAAGAATTAAAACTGGAAATCCAAACTGCATAAATGGTCTCCTGTAGATGAATAGATTAATTGTAGTTGTGCTAATTCATGCTACAGCATAGGCAAAGTTACTTTTCTAGCCAAGAAGCCAAATACTAGTCTAGAATTAGGTAAGAATTTCCATGATGAATAGATCTATGCAGGCAGAGAGCTGTATGTTGACTTCCCAAGACTTTTTGGAAGGAGAAAAGGGGTTTTAATGGGAAGGAAGGTGTTTTTCAAATGAAGAAAACATTTTCTTAAAGTATAAAAGAATTTTGATTGTATCAACCCCTCATCACATCTCATCTACTCATACCATGACTTGCCAACCAGACTCCCTTCTGGTATTAATTAATTGGATTGTTTTTACTTATTTATTTATAATAATATTTGATGATTTCATATTCCAATTTTATTCAATCTCTGCATTCAACTAATGTGGATCATGTAGGAATAGGTATGTGTCCAATGACTTAGTGCACAAATACAGTCAGTCTACCACAGGTCACACCCTCAGACAAACATGATTCTCTCCCCCCCTCCCCCAGGAAACAGCAACTGCACTCAGCATTGCAGAAAGTGTGAAGATTTCAGAATCCCCTTCTCCAGGGCTAAGAATGAGCATAAAATCCCTTAAAAACAAAAACATGGAATCCAGAGTAGATACACAAAGGTCATGCAGACATAAAAGAGAAAAAGTCTATATATAAATAATAGTGAAATATAAAAAGAAAATTACACAAAGTCCTGGTAGGACATTATGAACCAGGAGCCTCATTCATAGATATAAATGCGTTCACTTTCTGTTAGCCATTTCTTGGTGAACATGATGACTGCACTTAAGAGAAGTTTCTTTCCCTAGAAATTCTCATAGGAAGATCTGAACTTTCAATTGCAAGGGTTATCAAGTGGAGATCATCCTGTGTTGAGGATGGGCGCATGAAGATACTTGTCCAGGTTAGGATTGCATGCTCCTAGTTGTCTCCCTCTACATAAATTCTGTTTATGGGTCTCAGTATGTCTTGTCATCTGCTTGTGGAGGAAGCTTCTCTGTTGTTTGAGGAAGGCACTGGTCTATGAGTATAACAGATCATAAGGAGTCACTTTTTTACTCTTTCATTTGTACAACAGTTCTATTTAGATTTCCGCCAGGTCTCTGAAGTATCTAGTCTCAGGTTCTTGCTCAGTCAAGCAGTGTCAGGTATAGGGTCCATCTCAGGGAGTGAATCTTAAGTTTAGTCCGATATCTGTTGTTTACTCCCACAATATTTGTGTCACAGTAGTATTTGCATATCTAACTGACCTGACACCATTGTAAGTCAAAGTTTTTGTGGTATGGTTAGTGTTTATGTTTTTTTCCTTGGAAACATGCAGAGCTTTCTATTGGCAAATAGATACCTGAAAGCCAAGGAAAAGCAGCTTTGGCTATGTCACATCTCAGAATGCACTTTCCACTCCTGAAGCATACATTGTCTCAATGTAAGCTCTCTGTGGTAAGTGCAGTCAAACCCTCCATGTTATGCCTCTGCAGTGGACATGCCCAAAGGCTTGGGGGACATGAACCATCAATACAAATCTAAACAGGATTCTCAACAGAATGCTCTCATTTAAATGCACTAAGACAAACATTCAGCATCCTTAGTTATCAAGGAAATACAAATAAAATGATTTTGAGAGTCCATCTTACCTGTCAGAATGGCTAAAACCAAATAAACAAGTGACAGCTCATGCTAAGAGAGATACAGAGCAAGGGGAAGAGTTTTCTATTGCTGGTGGAAGTGCAAACATGTGCAACAGCTTTGGAAGGGAACACTTTGGTTTTTTAGAAAAAAATACATAGTAGAAGTACATTTTCTAAACTATCATCATACAATCTTTAATTGGTAATGGCTAGAAACAACCTAAAGTCTTCAACTGAATAATGGATAGAGAAAATATTTTACATTTACAAACAGGAGTATTCTACACCTATTAGAATCAACATCTTGTTCCATCCTGGTAAATGAATGGAACCAGAAAACAAATATACTATAAACTCACTTAAAAGTGGAAATTACATTTAAAATAAAGAACAAATATGCTACAATCCACAGACACAGAGAAGCTAAGTAGTGAGAGGATCCAAGAAAGAGGTGCATGCACCTCTCTGTGAAAGTGAAACAAATAGACATCTGTCTTTGGTGTGTTGGGGTGGAGCATAGTTAAAGGAGGGGTCTAACTAAGGGGTAGGGATGGAAAAGGGAGGATTCAATGAGGAGGACAAGAGTACAGAGGGTTGGGAGAATAAATTATAATTGGGGGCTATCCTGGAAAAGCTGGAAACCTAGTGCAATTGAAACTACTAGGAATCTATGAGGGGTGATCCCAGCTTAGATTCCTAGTATTTGGAACTTTTGAGACTTCTCATGTAACCAGAAAAGTTTTCAGTGGACAGATTAGGATATCAGCCCAGCCAAAAAATTTTCACCTATATTTTGTATAGCCTACATGATGAACTGTAGTAAAGGGGGCAAAGAAATTGTGAAAGTATCTAAACAATGGAGCCATGAGAGTGTATCTATACCTCGCAATACCTAGAGTACCAAGAACCAGAGGCTGGACCACCCAGAGGCACAGATGCACACAGAGAGAGAAAAAAAGGAACAGAAAAAAATGATAAATTATTTCTAATAATATACTGATATACTCAGAGATTGGTCCTAATCCAATTGTCATAATGAAAGCTTCACTTACAAAGTGATGGAAACAAGTGCAAAGATACATAGCCAGATATTAGGTAGACCTTGGAAAACATTGTGGAAAGGTTAAAGAAAATAGGGAAGATAAAAAAAGATTCAGCCAAATGAGCCCATAGGATACAGGGGCTAAAATATCCACAAGAGAGACAGCAAGGTGACCTGGTAACATACATTGGACTGACAAGGGCCCACAGCACCTAGCAACACTTGTGTAGCTTCATTTTCTTGTGGAGCCTTAATAATGGGAGCAGGGGCTGTCTCTGACTCTGTTGCCTGTCTATGGAAGCCATTCCCCTCACTGGTGTGCATGCTCTAACCTTAATAGAAGAGGAAGTAACCTGTCTTAAGGCAAACTGATAAGCATGGCTGCTAAATATACTTGGAAAGCTTGCACTACTCTGAATATGAATGAAGGAGGATTTGCTAGAGATGACAAGAGTAGTGCTGATGGGAAGGGAGAGAGAATGGAGGGCGGCAGGGAGGGAGGGAGAGAGAGAAAGGGAGGGAGGGGAGAGGGAGACAGAGGCAGAGAGACAGAAAGAAAGAGGAATAGAGACAGAGACAGAGACAAAAAGAAACAGAGAGACAGACAGAATAAGAAGAAGACATAAACGAAGATACACAGAGACATACAGCAACAGGCAGATTCACACAGAAACAGAGAAGCAGAACAGAAGAGCCATCCAAGACACAAAAGTAAGAGGTTATCTCCATGAATGTTATTTTAAAGGTCTTTAGAAAGTATCCCCCTTTCTGTGCTACACTGGGACGGGTCCATGGGTATTGTTCTTGGTTCCCATCATAACTTAACAGAGAAACTTAAACAATGTCCAGAGATTGTGATGTCCTACAGATGAAGGAGGATGGTGTCCTCAAATTCCTTGCTGCAGGAACCCACTTAGGTAGCACCAACCTTGACTTTCAGATGAAGCAGTACCTCTACAAAGGGAAAAGTGACAGTATCTGCATCATGAACCTGAAGAGGACCTGGGAGAAGTTGTTCATTGCTGCTGGAGCTATTGTTACCATTGAGAACCCTGTTGATGTCAGCTTCATCTCCTCCAGGAACACTGGCTCCAGGAACTGAGCTGTGATGAAATTTGGTGCTGCCACAGGAGCCACTCCAATTGCTGGCCAATTCACACATGTGTCCTTCACTAACCAGATTCAATCAGCTTTCAGGGAGCCACAACTTCTAGTGGTGACTGATTCCTGGGCCGACCACTAGCTCCTAACAGACTCCTCTTATGTCACCCTATCCACCATTGCTCCGTATAACACAGACTCTCCCCTGTGCTTTGTGGACATTGCCATCCCATGCAACAAAAAGGGAGCTCATTCAGTGGGTCTGTTGTGGTTGATGTTTGCCTGGGAATTACTATGGAAGCAAGGAACTATCTCCTGTGAGCACCCATGGGTGGTTATGCCTGATCTTTAGTTATACAGAGACCCAGAAGAGATTGAGAAGGAAAAGCAGGCTGCTGCTGAGAAGGATGTGAACAAGGACAAATTAATCAGATGAATGGACTACGCCTGTGCCTTTGTTCCCTGCTGTTCAGATTATGGTGGCAACCAGTCTGAGGGTGTGCAGATGTTTTCTATGCCGATCCAGTAGCTCCCCATGGAAGACTGTAGTGCACAGCCAGCCACTGAGGCCTGATCACCAGTTAACCACAGCACAGGCCACTGAGTGGGTTGAAGCCACCACTGAGTGGTCCTGAGCCGCTCTGCAGAGACCTGAGTGAAGGGAAACATGGTGGAAGGAAAATAAAGTTCCTAAAAGCTGAAAAAGAAATAAAATAAAAGAAGTTTCCTTCCCTTTAATAGGGTTGGTGAGTTGAAAAATGATAAATGGGCTTGTAGATTTGGCATAAACATTTCCTCATCAGCCAGAATTCAAGTCCCATACCTAAACATAGTAAAGGCAATATAGAACAAACCAGTAGCCCACATCACACTAAATGGAGAGAAAGTTGAAACAGTCTTATTGAAATCAAGGAGTAGATAGGCTGCCTACCCTCTCCCTACCTATTCAATATAGTACTTGACATCATGGCCAGAGCACTAAGTAAACAAAAGGAGGTTAAAGAGATAGAAATTGGAAAGGAAGATGTCAAAATATCACTACTTGCAGATTATCATATGATCTGATCGTATACATAAGTGACCTCAACAATTCTCCCAGAGTACTCCTACAGCTGATAACCAACTTCAGTAAAGTAGTTGGATATAAAATTAATTCAAACAAATCAGTAGATCATATCTACTCAAAGATAAACAGAATGAGAAAGAAATTAGAGAAATGACACCCTTCACAAGAGGAACAAATAATATAAAATGATTTGGTGTGACTCTAATCAAGTGAGTGAAAGATCTGTGTGACAAGAACTTCATGTCTCTGAAGAAGGAAATCAATGGAACAAGATCTCAGAAGATGGAAAGATCTTCCATGCTCATGGATTGGCAGGATTAATGTATCAAAAATGGCTATCTTGCCCAGAGCAATCTACAGATTCAATGCAATCCCCATTAAAATTCCAACTCAATTCTTCATAGAAATAGAAAGGGAAATTTGCAAAGTTATTTGGAAAAGAAAAAAAAAACCCTCAGGATATAGAAAACTATTCTCAACAATAAAAGAACTTCTGGGGAAATCACCATCCCTGACCTCAAGTTGTGGTACAGACTAATCATGATAAAAAGTGCATGGTATTGGTACAGAAACAGGCAGGTAGATCAAGGAATAGAATTGAAGACCCAGAAATATACCCACATGCTTATAGTCACTTGACCTTTCACAAAGTAGCTAAAACTATACAATGGGAAAAGGACAGCATTTTCAACATATAGGGCTAGTTCAACTGGAGGTCAGCATGGAAAAGAATGCAAATTGACCCATTTTTATCACCTTGTACAAAGCTCTAATACAAGTACATCAAAGACCTCCACATAAAACCAGATACACGGAAACTAATGGAAGAGAAAGTGGGAAGAGCCTTGAAAAAAGAGACACGGGGGAAATTTTCCTGAACCGAACACCAATCGCTCATGCTTTAAGATATAAGAATCAACATTTGGGACCTCACAAAATTGACAAACCTCTGGAATAGAAAGGATATGGTCATTAAGTCAAAATGGCCACCAACAGATTTGGAAAAGTTCGTTACCAATCCTACATATGATAGATAGCTAATAGCCAATATATACAAAGAACTCAAAAAATTAGATTCCAGAGAATTAAATAATCCTATTAAAAATAGGGTAGACTGTTAAACAAAGAATTCTCAAGAGAGGAATCCTGAGTGGCTGAGAAGAACCTAAGAAATGTGCACCAAACCAACGAACAGAAGATGCTGACCAATCTATTGATTTAGGGAAAAGCTAGAGGAAGCTAACAAGGAATACAATCCTGTAGGAGAACCAGCAATCTCAGATAACCTGGACCCCTGAGATCTCTTAAACACTGGATCACCAGCCAGGCATCATACACCAGCTGAGAGGAGGCCTATAACACATATATAGCAAAGGACTCCCTCTATATAGCCACAAATATAAAATAACTTGGTGTGACTCTAATCAAGCGAGTGATTCATTCATTCATTGTGGGTTCATTCATAGAAGATGCACCTAACCCTCAGGAAACTGGAGGCTCCAGAAAGATTAAAGGTTGGGTGGGGTGGGTAGGGTGGGGACATACTTGTAGAGAGAGGTGGGAGCAGGGCAGGGGGCCACGGGGGACACATGGGATGTGGAACCCTCAGAGGTTGTACCTGAGGGGAATAAAATGTGGACTGTAAAAATGAATAAAGTAGAACTTCGCTGATCCCAGCCCACAGTTCCCTGCTCCCAAACCCCTTGGGAGAGAGAGCTCACCACCCAGACAGGTGGGCACTCCTGAGACTGCACAGTGGGAGAGACCACCAATACTGCCCACCCCTGCCCACATCCCTGGCCCAAGAGGAAACTGTATAGGGCCTCTGGGAACCTGAAGATAGGGTCACTCAAGCAGCAGGTCCCCTGCGGTCCAGACACCGCCCAGATCTGAAGGGACCCAGTCAACAGCTCCCTGCACCCAAATCTCGTGGGAGGGAGAGCTAAACCTTCAGAGGGGCAGACACTCCTGGGAATCAAGAAGAGACTACACTCTGCCCACATTTCTGACTCCAGAGGAAAACACCTAATGCCATCTGGGATCCCGGTGCATGGGGACCCTGGGAAAAGGCAGTGCAGGCCCTCCTGGTTGCCGCCCTCATGGAGAGCTCATAAGCAGCACCCCAGGAGCCACTTCAGCCACTGGACCACAGGTAAGACCAACTTTTCTGCTCCAAGAGACCTGCCTAGTGGACTCAGGACACGCAGAGGCAAAATACCTCTGGGACTCAACACTTCCAGTTTTTAGCTAGAGCCAGAACCTCCCTGATCCCGGCCCACAGTTCCCTGCTCCCAAACCTCTTGGGAGAGAGAGCTCACCGCCCAAACAAGTGGGCACTCCTGGGATGCAGAGTGGGAGAGACCACCAACTGCCCACCCCTGTCCACAACCCTGGCCCAAGAGGAAACTGTATAGGGCCTCTGGGAACTGAAAGATAGGGGCACTCGAGCGGCCAGTCCCCTGTGGTCCAGACACCGCCCAGACTTGCAGGGACCTGGTCAATAGTTCTCTGCACCCAAATCCCGTGAGAGGGAAAGCTAAACCTTGAGAGGGGCAGACACGCCTGGGAATCCAGAAGAGACTACACTCTGCCCACATTTCTGACTCCAGAGGAAAACACCTAACGCCATATGGGACCCTGGTACACGGGGTCCCGGGAAAAGGCAGCACAGGCCCTCCTGGTTGCTGCCCTCACTGAGAGTTCAAAAGCAGCCACCCATGAGCAACTTCAGCCGAGGGACCACAGGTAAGACCAACTTTTCTGCTCCAAGCGACCTGCCTGGTGGACTCAGGACACAGGCCCACAGGAATAGCTGAAGACCAGTAGACAGGAAAGACTACACGCCCGAAAGCAGAACACTCTGTTCCCATAACTGGCAGAAAGAAAACAGGAAAACAGGTCTACAGCACTCATGACACACAGGCCTATAGGAAAGTCTAGCCACTGTCAGAAAAAGCAGAACAAGGTAACACCAGAGACATCCTGATGGCGAGAGGCAAGCGGAGGAACTCAACAGAAACCAAGACTACATGGCATCATCGGAGCCCAATTCTCCCACCAAAGCAAACACTGAATATCCAAACACATCAAAAAAGCAAGATCTAGATTTAAAATCACATTTGATCATGATGCTGGAAGACTTCAAGAAAGACATAAAGAACTCCTTTAGAAAAACAGAGGAAAACATAAATAAAATAGAGAGGAATCACAAAAATCCCTGAAAGAATTCCAGGAAAACACAATCAAACAGGTGAAGGAATTAAAAATGGAAATAGAAGCAATAGAGAAAGCACAAAGGGAGACAACCCTGGATATAGAAAACCAAAGGAAGAGACAAGGAGCCATAGATACAAGCATCACCAACAGAATACAAGAGATAGAAGAGAGAATCTCAGAAGCAGAAGATTCCATAGAAATCGTGGACACAACTGTCAAAGATAATGTAAAATGGAAAATGTTACTGGTCCAAAACATACAGGAAATCCAGGACTCAATGAGAAGATCAAACCTAAGGATAATAGTTATAGAGTAATATAGGTATATAGCTGGGAATGAATACTCCCAGCTCAAAGGACCAGTAAATATCTTCAACAAAATCATAGAAGAAAACTTACCTAACCTAATGAATGAGATGCCCATAAACATACAAGAAGCCTACAGTGCCCCCGCCAGCGGGGACCCAGTTATTTGTGGGGGTTGAGGGGGACCCATACCTGCGGGGGAACGGGCAAGAAAGAGGAGCGAGACCAAGCAATGTACTTGTCAAGGTCTGTTTATTGAGAGGAATGTACAGCATTTAAAGCTCTGAAGCAGGAATTGAAGCTTAGGGGGGGGTAATGGGAAATGTGCAAGATATTCTCCTTAGACAATGAGGCAACGGTCTTCCGGGGACATGTTCTTTCTTTGAAAAGGTCAAGCCCTTCTCAGGAATCTGCTCAGGGCAGGGTTCTAGCTTTGCTTAGTCCAGCATCTGGTCCCAGTCCCCAACATCTCCGCCTTTCTTAAACTATCAGTGGGAGGAAGTTCTGTCTATATGGTGTGCATCCACAACCAGAACCTGGTAGGTGAAGTCCCATGTCTTAGGCTACACAGGTTGCCCCCACGTCTGGCACTCTCACTTAGGTTTCATTATTTCCGCCACGGTGGAAGTAGTGGTCTGAGATAGATCAGACATGCCTCACAGAGTGCCCAGCTCAGCCATGGCGAGCCACTCTTGCAGTTAGGACTGCACCCCAATGGCTAGGAACAATCTTATGCTTTAACATACTGTTCTGGGCTATACAGTTTTGTGAGAGTGGGCAACCCAGATCATGGACCCGTGCTAATCCCGTTGTAGGGTTACTTCACAGCGGTGAGGTGTGTGCCTGGTATGTGGCACCATAATATTCCAGTCATTGACGCTTCCACCAGCGACTGATTTTTCAGCCTGAGTTATAGGCTGTATTTAGGGTGGAGAAGTCAAGGCCAGCCGTGGGCGACCCAGGGGGAGTATCGCACTCCCCGGTTGTCTCAGCCTCCTCACAATGGAGGCGGTGGTAATGGACCGAGACCTGCTTGGTAGCTGAATCCACCTGGGCCTTGATAAAACCAGTTAACTTTTTAAGTACGCACGGACCAAAGGAGATGAATAGTAGGAGTCCTATAAAGGGACCCAGGATACTGGGTAGAAGAGTGGTGAGCAGGGTAGAGGCAGAAAACCAATTTTTATACCAGGCTTCACTCTTTTCTCTTTCTCTTTGTCTCTTTTGTAGACCTTCTCTAACTTTTTGTAAGCTGTTTTCTACTAATCCTGTCTTAATCAGCATAAAAGCAACACTCCTCATTGAGGGCTCCACAGAGCCCTCCCTGTTGGAGAAAGGGAAGATCTAATCCCCTTCTATTCTGTAGAACAACCTCAACCAAGGAAGCAACTCAATCTTTAAGATAGGTTATTCCTTGTTGAAGTTCACTGATGTCCCTGTCTATGGCGGCACTAAGCTGATGATAACTCTGTTGGGAGGTGATCAGGGAGGCAACCCTAGTTCCTGTCCCCACAGCTGACAGGCCTAGGAGTACTGCAAGAGTCACGGCAGTGATGGGTTCTCTCTTTGTACACGTGGAGGTGCCTCTTTCCTAGAACTGTGAGAACTCAAGATTGGGCCAGGGAACTCGTGCAGCGGTGGTGGAGTTGGCAGACACCACATCTCTGGCGCCATTAAGAATCACCCAGGTATAGTTGAAGATCTGGTGAGGCGATGTAGCAAGGGCAGACATGATGATGCTTCCAGGGATCCAGATGAAGGGGAACATGGTCAGCATGATCTGTAATTAAGCATAGTTAGACTTTTCCTCAGGGTTGTCCCCTGGGTGGGTTAAAGGCCTTAACAAAGCACTTGGGTAGCCAACGGGTGCCCCCAGTCTTTGAATCATAAATGCAGGCTGATCCATGTCCCCAGGTGAGGACCGGATCAGGGCCATATCACTGGGATGTTAATGGGTCCTTCCATAGGACTGGTACATAATCATAAGAATTATGGGGGTGCCACAGGCGGTCTGCTGCAGTTTTTCCATCCTTGTCCATGACAAGGTAGTTAAGGACAAAGAGTGCATGATTTATAAATTTTTGTGATTACTGGGGAGGGGGAGTAATATTCCCCCATTTGACTGTAATTTATGGATCATATTTTTAAGGGTTTGGTGAGCGTTTTCAACTATACCCTGTCCCTGAGGATTATAAGGAATGCCCGTGACATGTTTAATTCCGAGTTGGGAACAAAAGTCTTTAAAATTAGAACTAGTATATCCAGGTCCATTATCTGTTTTAACAATCTTAGGTTGAGGTAAAACTGTGAGGCAAACCAGAACATGACTTATAACATGTTTGGTGGCCTCCCCTGTCTGCGGGGATACATAGATAAAGCTGCTAAGGGTATCAATTGTGACATGAATATATTTTAATTTACCAAAGGAGGGAAGATGGGTGACATCCATTTGCCAGAGCTCTCCAGGAACCAGCCCACGGGGGTTGACCCCTAGGTGGGGGTCAGGCAGTAGGGTCACACAGCATTTGCAATTACGGACTATTTGGCGAACCTGTTCACGGGTGATCTTATATTTAATCCTAAGGGTTTGTGCATTAAGGTGATGTAAGTCATGTGCTTTTTGGGCAAATGTAAGGGGCATAGAGAAGGCCCCCTGGGCCAAGGCCACTAGCCGAGTGAGGGGATCAACGGCATCATTACCATCAGCCAAGGGGGCTGGCAATCTGGTATGTGCTCAGATGTGTCCCACAAGGAAGGGGCAAGCAAGAACGCCTCTGAATAAACTTTTGTAAGGTGGCAAACAGGGGGGCAGCATTGGTGATAGGCCGGATATAGGGCACTGTTTCTAACCAGGGGATAGAAAAGGCAAGATATGAGCTATCTGTATATAGGTTAAAGGGTGCATCAGGCAGCGTACGAAATACTGCGGGAATAGCTTGAAGCTCTACCAGCTGAGCAGAATCTAAAGGAATAGAGAACTGTTGTATTTGACCATCAATGGAAAATGCGGCTTGTCCATTAGAGGAGAGGAGCTGACTGTAAAGACAAGGTGATCCTGACATAGGGTGATCATGTGTTACCTTTGTAAAGACCACTGGGACTGTAATTTTGTGAAAAAAACTGTATCAACTTATCTGCGGAGTAATGATTATCTATCTTACCCTGAAAGGCAATGCAGCTAATTGACCATTTGTCTACATGTTGACTGAGCCAAGAGACCTGGGAGGGGCTATAGGGTAATATTAAAGCATCGGGGTCCCGTCCAAAGAGCTTATGGGACTGTTCTCTTCCAAGACGTATGATTTGTGCCACCAGCAAGGGATGGGTGGGAAGGACCCTAGTTGAGGAGGCGTGTAAATGTATCCAATAAAGAGGATATTTCAGCCAAAAAACTGCTGTTGGAGAAAAGGGGGTAGGAAGGACATCACTGGAAAATGTCGAGAATACCAGTGAAAAATCCCAAGGAGGAGCTTCCTGTTTCTCAAGATTGTTTAACTGTATGGTCCGCTAGTTCCTGGGAGAAGCTTCCTGCTTCTCAAGATTGTTCTCTAAGATTTGAATCTAACTTTATGGTCAGCTAGTTCCTGGGAGAGAGTTGTCAAACTGGTTGATGAAATTACCCATTCTATAGTCCTAGGAGAAGCTTCCTGGAACATACAATTCCAGGGCCTAAACAGTTTTTTTCTTCTACTCTGAACCTTTTTCTAGGGGGGGAGGCAACCTTAAAACTTCTACCTTTCATTCCCCACTTCTTCTAGTGGCTAGTTCTAATCATAGAACTAAAATTAAAACATGACATTGCTGACGTAACATCAAAATCTGAACAGCACTTACTCTTTCTCTAATGAAGGTAACTAGCTTATTGAACACACATGGACTTATAATCAGAAACAGAAGCAAAATTAAGAAGGGTCCCATAAGGGAAGATATCAGAGTAGTCATCCAAGGAGATCTACTAAACCAGCTCTTGAACCTTCCCTGATGCTCTCTGTCTCTCTGTCGTTTGTCTAACCTTTTTTTAAGTTTATTCATGGAGTCTTTAATTACTCCTGAATGGTCTACATAGAAGCAACATTCTTCTTTTAGTGTAGCACACAGACCTCCTTCTTTAAGGAATATCAGGTCTAATCTTCTCTTATTCTGAAGGACTATCTCTGAGAAGGGGGATAGGGATTCTTGGAGGTCAGTTAAAAAGTCTTTTTACTCTTTTTATGTCTAAGTCAATGGCAGTTCTGAATTCTCTATAAGCCTTGTGTTGCAGGGCAACAGTAGATGTACTTGTAGCTTCCCTTGCAGCACCTAGACTCAACCTTAAGATAGCCCTAAGTAATACTCAACTCTCTTTTGTGTCTTACTAAGTCTTTAGCATCAGGATTCTAATCTGGACACTATCTGAACCTGTACACAAAGGTCATGACTGCCTTTTAGAACTTCTAAACTTATACAGGTTGTGATCCCTGAGGCTCAGTCTCAAGAAGTGTTAGGAGTACTAACATATGCGATGTTACATCATTTGTAATGGAAATCAAGCCTATCTCCACACCTATCCCAATGGAACCCAGGGCAAACATGAAATTCTTGTTTCTAAAGCACACTCAAGTGAGCATTATAGATTTCCTGTAACAGCTACTAACAAGCATCTCAAGTGGGATGGTGAGAAAACAAGAAGAGAGTCCATAAAATAGAGGTCTGCCAAAAAGGACAAAACCATTCAGTAACACAGAAAGACAATCCAAAGATTAGCAGACAAAAAAAACAAAAGTGCACACAAAAACAAAAAACAAGCGGCCTCCACAAGATTGCCACAAAACCAAACTGATTCAGATGGGAGCTTCTGTGAGCTCACCAAAAACAGATGAAGGGGAACGGATTCCACATCACTCCTCCTTCCCAACAAGAATTTTCTCATTGTCAAGGTCACGAGTAACACAAAACAAAGACCTAAGACACACAGAGAAAGAACACTCTGGAAATACAGACGGCTGGGAGGGTGGGTCTTTTTTCCAATCCAGGAGAATCATTGAATCCTCACCGGCACCCAGATGGGAATCTCCCAGTCGTCCCTGGGTTCCCTCACCTCCTGGGACATCTCCCAGGGCAGCACAATAGGTGAGCTCCTGGCACGTCTACTGCTCACTCTCCTGAGACATGAGCCTCCCTCTCAGCCCGAGATTGGAGCAACTGCAAAAACAGAACTCCAGAACTCGTGAGCAAATACAGACCCAGTGTAGCAAATACAGACCCAGAGTTTAGCCGGCACAAAACACAAAGAAAAAAGACACAGATGCTATCTCCTGAATCGAAACCGTCTCGGATCCTTTTTCTTACAATAAGTCATTTCAATACTTTCCAACTTTGTCCCAACTATAGGAGCTAATTTCTGGTCCTTCAATAATAAACCAAGGACACGTTTCTGACACAAAGACAAAAAAAATTAACGAGATCCTTTTTCGTAACTCTTACTCCTCTTTCCCTGAGAGAAGCCTTAAGGTCTTTGATAAAGACCACTTCCTTAGACATTTTTTGACCATTCTCAATTAGACAGAAAACTCTTACCTGCTACATCTTTCTCCCATGAGCGGTGAGAGCCCGCAGCTATGAACACCAGATCAGTGCAACTACTTTCACTTTATCTGTGTCGGTTTCTGGACAAATACCCAGGGTCCTCAACTTCTTTTTCTGTCTGGTGAGGGTCCATACCTTGAGCCCTGCATTGAGCACCACTTGCCCCTGCCAGCGGGAACCCAGTTATTTGTGAGGGTCAAGGGGGACCCATACCTGCAGGAGAATGGGTGAGAAAGAGGAGTGAGACCAAGCAGTGTACTTGTCAAGGTCTGTTTATTGAGGGGAATGTACAGCATTTAAAGCTCTGAAGCAGGAATTGAAGCAGGAACTGAAGCTTAGGGCGGGGATGGGAGGTGGGGCGGAGTACTGGGAAGTGCCCAAGGACATGAGGTGAATCATTAAACAGCAAGATATTCTCCTTAGATAGTGAGGCAACAGTCTTCCAGGGACATGCTCTTTCTTTGAAAAGGTCAAGCCCTTCTCAGGAATCTGCTCAGGGCAGGGATCTAGCTTTGCTTAGTCC
The DNA here is from genome assembly GCF_011064425.1 of Rattus rattus. NCBI lineage: Eukaryota > Metazoa > Chordata > Mammalia > Rodentia > Muridae > Rattus > Rattus rattus. The sequence goes on from NC_046168.1 coordinate 38,953,365, forward strand.
AGCAGTCCGGACCTGGTCCCCAACACTACAGAACTCCAAATACATTGGACCAGAAAAGAAATTCCTCCCGTAACATAATAGTCAAAACACCAAATGCACAAATAAAGAAAGAATATTAAAAGCAGTAAGGGAAAAAGGTCAAGTAATGTATAAAGGCAGACCTATCAGAATCACACCAGACTTCTCACCAGAGACTATGAAAGCCAGAAGATCCTGCACAGATCCCATACAGACCCTAAGAAAACACAAATGTCAGCCCAGCTTACTGTATCCAGCAAAACTTTCAATTAATATAGATGGAGAAACCAAGATATTTCATGACAAAAGCAAATTTACACAAGATCTTTGTACAAATCCAGCCGTACAAAGGATAATAAATGGCAAAGCCCAACATAAAGAGGCAAGCTACACCCTAGAAAAAGCAAGAAACTAATCATTTTGGCAAAAAAACAAAGAGAAGAAAAGGATACAAACATAATCTCACATCCAAATATGAATATAACAGTAAGCAAAAATCACTATTCCTTAATATATCTCAACATCAATGGACTCAACTCCCCAATAAAAAGACATAGATTATCAAACTGGATGCGCAATGAGGACCCTGCATTCTGCTGCCTACAGGAAACACACCTCAGAAACAAAAACAGACACTAACTCAGAGTGAAAGGCTGGAAAACAATTTTCCAAGCAAATGGTCTGAAGAAGCAAGATGAAGTAGCCATTCTAATATCAAATAAAATCAATTTTCAACTAAAAGTCATCAAAAAAGATAAGGAAGGACACTTCATACTCATCAAAGAAAAAATCCACCAACATGAACTCTCAATCCTCAATATCTATGCTCCAAATACAAGGGCGCCTACATATATAAAAGAAACCTTACTAAAGCTCAAAGCACACATTGCACCTCACACAATAATAGTAGAGATTTCAACACCCCGCTCTCATCAATGGACAGATCATGGAAAAAGAAATTAAACAGAGACATAGACAGAGTAAGAGAAATCATGAACCAAATGGACTTAACAGATATTTATAGAACATTCTATCCTAAAGAAAAAGGATATACCTTCTTCTCACCACCTCATGGTACTTTCTCCAAAATTGACCAAAATTGGTCATAAAACAGTCCTCAATAGATACAAAAAGGTAGAAATAACCCCATGTGTCCTATCAGACCACCACAGGCTAAAACTGGTCTTCAATAACAATAAGGTAAGAATGCCCACATATCCAAGGAAGTTGAACAATGCTCTACTCAATGATACCATGGTCAATGAAGAAATAAAGAAAGAAATTAAAGACTTCTTAGAATTTAATGAAAATGAAGGTACAACATACCCAAACTTATGGGACACAATGAAAGCTGTGCTAAGAGGAAAACTCATAGCTCTAAGTGCCTACAGAAAGAATCAGGAGAGAGCATATATCAGCAGCTTGACAGCACACCTAAGAGCTCTAGAACAAAAAGAAGCAAATACACCCAGGTGGAGTAGAAAGCAGGAAATAATCAAACTCAGAGCTGAAATCAACCAAGTAGAAACAAAAAGCACAATACAAGGAATCAACAGAACAAAAAGTTGAGTCTTTGATAAAATCAACAATATAGATAAACCCTTAGCCAGACTAATGAGAGGACACAGAGAGTGTGTCCAAATTAACAAAATCAGAAATGAAAGGGAGACATAACTACAGAATCAGAGGAAATTCAAAAAAATCATCAGATCCTACTACAAAAGCCTATATCCAACAAAATTTGAAAATCTGGAGGAAATGAACAATTTCCTAGACAGATACAAGGTACCAAAGTAAATCATGAACAGATAAACCACTTAAACAACCCCATAACTCCTAACGAAATAGAAGCAGTCATTAAAGGTCTCCCAACCAAAAAGAGCCCAGTTCCAGATAGGTTCAGTGCAGAATTCTATCACACCTTCATAGAAGAGCTCATACCAATACTATGCAAACTATTCCACAAAATTGAAACAGATGGAGCACTACCAAATTCCTTCTATGAAGCCACAATTACTCTTATACCTAAACCACACAAAGACCCAACAAAGAAAGAGAACTTCAGACCAACTTCCCTTATGAATATCGACGCAAAAATACTCAATAAAATTTTGGCAAACCAGGCTGGAGAGATGGCTCAGCGGTTAAGAGCACCCGACTGCTCTTCCAGAGGTCATGAGTTCAATTCCCAGGAACCACATGGTGGCTCACAACCATCTGTAAAGAGATCCGATGCCCTCTTCTGGTGTATCTGAAGACAACTACAGTGTACTTATATATAATAAATAAATAAATTCTTTAAAAAAATAACATAAAAATAAAAAAATAAAAAAAATTCTGGCAAACCAAATCCAAGAGCACATCAAAACAATAATCCATCATGATCAAATAGGCTTCATCCCAGGCATGCAGGGATGGTTTAATATATGGAAAACAATCAACATAATATACTACATAAATAAACTGAAAGATAAAAACCACGTGATCATTTCATTAGATGCTGAGAAAGCATTTGACAAAATTCAACACCCCTTCATGATAAAACTCCTGGAAAGAATAGGAATTCAAGACCCATTCCTGAACATAATAAAAACCATATATAGCAAACCGGTAGCTAATATTAAACTAAATGGAGAGAAACTTGAAGCAATCCCACTAAAATCAGGGACTAGACAAGGCTGCCCTCTCTCTCCCTACTTGAAGTTCTAGCCAGAGCAATCAGACAACAAAAGGAGATCAAAGGGATATAGATTGGAAAAGAAGTCAAAATATCAGTATTTGCAGATGACATGATTGTATAGTTAAGTGATCCCAAAGTTCCACCAGAGAACTACTAAGCCTGATAAACACCTTCAGCAAAGTGGCTGGGTATAAAATTAATTCAAATAAATCAGTAACCTTCCTCTACACAAAAGAGAAACAAGCCAAGAAAGAAATTACGGAAACGACACCCTTCATAATAGTCCCAAATAATATAAAATACCTTGGTGTGACTTTAACCAAGCAAGTGAAAGATCTGTATGATAAGAACTTCAAGCCTCCAAAGAAAGAAATTGAGGAAGACCTCAGAAGATGGAAAGATCTCCCATGCTCATGGATTGGCAGGATTAATATAGTAAAAATGGCCATTTTACCAAAAGTGATATATAGATTCAATGCAATCCCCATCAAAATACCAATCCAATTCTTCAAAGAGTTAGACAGAACAATTTGCAAATTCATCTGGAATAACAAAAAACCCAGGATAGCTAAAACTATCCTCAACAATAAAAGGACTTCTGGGGGAATCACTATCCCTGAACTCAAGCAGTATAACAGAGCAATAGTGATAAAAACTGCATGGTATTGTTACAGACATAGACAGATACACCAGTTGAATAGAATTGAAGACCCAGAAATGAACCCACACACCTATGGTCACTTGATTTTTGACAAAGGAGTCAAAACCATCCAATGGAAAAAGGATAGCATTTTCAGCAAATGGTGCTGGTTCAACTGGAGGTCAGCACGTAGAAGAATGCAGATCGATCCATGCTTATCACTCTGTACAAAGCTTAAGTCCAAGTGGATCAAGGACCTCCACATTAAACCAGATACACTCAAACTAATAGAAGAAAAAGTGGGGAAGAATCTTAAACACATGGGCACTAGAGAAATTTTCCTGAATAAAACACCAATGGCTTATGCTCTAAGATCACAAGTGGACAAATGGGATCTCATAAAACTGCAAAGCTTCTGTAAGGCAAAGAACACTGTTGTTAGGACAAAATGCAACCAACCGATTGGGAAAAGATCTTTACCAATCCTGCAACTGATAGAGGGCTCATATCTAAAATATACAAAGAACTCAAGAAATTAGACTGCAGGGAAACAAATAACCCTATTAAAAATGGGGTTCAGAACTAAACAATTCACAGCTGTTGAATGCCAAATGGCTTAGAAAAACCTAAAAAAATGTACAACATCTTTAGTAATAAGGGAAATACAAATCAAAACAACCCTGAGATTTCACCTCACACCAGTGAGAATGCCTAAGATCAAAAACTCAGGTGACACCAGATGCTGGCGAGGATGCGGAGAAAGAGGAACACTCCTCCATTGTTGGTGGGATTGCAAACTGGTACAACCATTCTGGAAATCAGTCTGGAGGTTTCTCAGGAAATTGGACATTGAACTACCTGAGGACCCAGCTATACCTCTCTTGGGCATATACCCAAAAGATGCCCCAACATATAAAAAAGACATGTCCTCCTCTATGTTCATAGCAGCCTTATTTATAATAGTCAGAAGCTGGAAATAACCCAGATGCCCTTCAACAGAGGAATGGATACAAAAAATGTGGTACATCTACACAATGGAATATTACTCAGCTATCAAAAACAATGAGTTTATGAAATTCATAGGCAAATGGATGGAACTGAAAAATGTCATCCTGAGTGAGCTAACCCAATTACAGAAAAACCCACATTGTATGCACTCATTGATAAGTGGATATTAGCCCAAATGCTTGAATTATCCTAGATGCCCAGAGCACATGAAACTGAAGAGGGATTACCAGAATGCGAATGCTTCACTCTTTCTTTAAAAGGGGAACAAGAATACCCTTGGGAGGGTATAGGGAGGCAAAGTTTAGAAAAGAGGCAGAAGGAACACCCATTCAGATCTGCCCCACATGTGGCCCATACATATACAGCCACCAAACTAGATACGATGGATGAAGCAAAAGAAGTGCAGGCCAAAAGGATCCAGATGTAGATCTCTCCTGAGAGACACAGCCAGAATGTAGCAAATACATAGGCGAATGCCAGCAGCAAACCACTGAACTGAGAACGGGACCCCTGTTGAAGGAATCTTAGAAAGGACTGAAAGAGCTTGAAGGGGCTTGAGACCCCATATGAACAACAATGCCAAGCAACCAGAGCTTCCAGGAACTAAGCCACTACCCAAAGACTATACATGGACTGACCCTGGACTCCAACTGCATAGGTAGCAATGAATAGCCTAGTAAGAGCACCAGTGGAAGGGGAAGCCCTTGGTCCTGCCAAGACTGAACCCCCAGTGAATATGATTGTTGGGTGGAGGGTGGTAATGGGGGGAGGATAGGGAGGGGAACACCCATAGAGAACAGAAGGAGGAGGGGTTAGGGGGATGTTGGCCCAGAAACTGGGAAGTAGAATAACTACATGATTGTTATCGAAATGTAAATAAGAAATACTCAAGTTAATAAAGATGAAAAATGAATAAAGTAATTAATTAAAAAAGAAATGTTCAACATCCTTAATCATCAGGGAATGGCAAATGAAAACAATCTGAGATACCAGCTCACACCTCATGGTTTGAATGCCTAAGATAAAAAACTAAGGTGACAGTAGATGTTGGTAAGTATGCAGAAAAAGATGAGTGCTGCTCTAATGTTGGTGAAATTGAGAGCTGGTACAACCATTTAGGAAATCAGACTTGAGTTTTGTCAAAATATTGGACATACTACTAACTGAGGAGCCATCTATAATAGTCCTGGGCACATACTGAAAAGATGCTCCAAAATATAACAAGGACACATGTTCCACTCTGTTCATATCAGCATTATTTATAGTAACCAGAACCGAGAAAGAACCAGATGTCCTTCAACAGAGGAATGAATACAGAAAAAGTGGTACATGGTACATTTACACACTGGAGCAGTACTCAGTAAAATCAATGACTACATGAAATTCTTAGGCAAATGGATGCAAGTAGGAAATATAATCCTGAGTGAGGGTTACCCAGTCACAACAGAACATACATGGTATATACTCACTGAGAAGTGTATATTAGTCCAAAAGCTTTGAATACCTAAGAAAAAAATTCACAGATCATATGAAGCTCAAGAGGAAGGAAGATGAAAATGTAAATGCTTCATTTCTTCTTAGAAGGGAGAAGAAAATACAGAGGGAAGGACATACAGAAAGAAAGAATGGAGATAGGACTGAAGAGAAGGTCATCCAGAGACTGCCCTACCTTAGGATCCATCCCACATGCAGCCACCAAACCCAATCACTCTTGATGATACCAAGAAATCCTAGCTGACAGGAGCCAGATATGTGTGACTCCTGAAAGGTTCTGCTATAGCCCTTCTGATACAGATGAGGATGGTTGCAGCTAACCATTGGACTGAACAACAGACATGATAGAGGACTTAGAGAAAAAATTGAAGAGGTTTGTAAGCCCATAGGAAGAAAAAAAATATCAACCAACCAGATCACACCAGAGACCCCAGGGACCAAACCACCAACCAATCACATGGAAGGTTTCATGACTCCAGCCATATATGTAGAAGAGGATGGCATTGCCCATCATCAATAGGAGGAAAAGCCCTTGGTCCTGTCAAGACTTGATTCCCCAATGAAGGATAATGGCAGGGTGTTGAGGGTGGAGTGGTTGGGTAGGACTAGAAGCATCCTCATAGAATCAGGGTGATAAGGAAGTGATATTGTTGAGGGGGGAAAGTGGATAACATTTGAAATCTAAATAAATAAAATATCCAAGTAAAACAAAATGTAAAAGAAAAGAAAATAGCAAAACAAACAAACAAACAAACAAAAAAGCCCTGTGCTGATCAGGAGATGAACTAGTTCAGGCTCCAGAGAAGCAGAAACATGGGGATGGTGAGCAACTATGGATGGATAAAAGATTCACCAGTACATGGTGCTAAATTACCAAGTTTTATGCAGGTCAAGTCAATGAAGAAGAAACTAGCCATCTTGGAAGCCCGAAATTTTGTTAATTCTATGGCTGCTCTACTGAACTCTGTCTTAAATTCAAGGTTTTTAACTCGTAATCTCACTGGGTCAGTGGTAATATTTAGTGTTCCACTGCTTTTCTATCACAATGACATTGATAAATTCCAATGTGGTGGTGCCTAAACCTGAATCATGCCTGTGCTGCTCTAAGGAAGCTATGGGAGTTTTGTGGCTTCATCTTGGTGACATGATCAGCCTCCTGGGGCTTGACTGGGACATGATCCTCATGTTGAATAATCTTTCTCCTATAGGGTTTAATGTCTGGATAATTTCCAAGTTGTCAAGTGGAATTGGCCTCTTCAAAGATGTGTCCTCTGAAATTCGATATGCCTATTCCCATTACCAATAGATTCAACAACTCAACTAGTTGTAGGCATACAGCCACCAAGAGTGCCAGAGTTTATCTATTGTGTTTTTTGTTTGTTTGTTTTGTTTTGCTTTGTTTTTGTTTTTTGGCTCAACAGGGGATGTAGCAAAAGACCATGATGTGAAACTAGGTTCTTGTGAAAGGAGAATTAGTTCCCACTATTATTTGTGTGCCTAATCACTTTGAGGAATTCTGGCTTTTGCCATAATTGGGAAAAGAATGTTACAGTATACCAACACAGACACACAGACACACACACACACACACACACACACACACACACACACACACACACACAGAGAGAGAGAGAGAGAGAGAGAGAGAAAGAGAGAGAGGCACACACAAACACACACACACTACACAAATACTCACACACAGACACATACACAAAGATGCACATGTATGATAGCATGTATGCATATAAGCACTTCCATGTAGTTTCATGCATGCACATGCACAAATACACATAACAAATGTAAGAATGATCTCATGTGCATGCCCTCCTGGAATGTACAGCAAGGAAGTAGCATGCACATGCATGTGCACATGCAAGAGATCGTGAAAAGTTTTTGGGAATTGGAACAAAAGAAACTAAGAAAACATCACAGGGAGGAGTAAAGGAGCAATGAATACAAGTCTACTTCATTTGTCAAGGGAGACAAGATAGTAATTTACTGTAACACTGCCCACCATTGTAGAGTAGCAGGGAAGTCTGAACACATGCACATGATGTGTAATCCTCTGCTCACTGGCTTGGTAAACCATGACCCAGACACTCTGTTCGAAGGAGGGGTACAATCAGAGGATGAGCAGTGAATGACTTTGGAGCAAAACCACTGGGAAGAGCAGACAAAGAAAACACAAAGTATAGAGAAAGAGATGGGATACCAGGCAGTGAAGAAGATGAGGTATTGGAGAGGAGATTGGCCACCGAATAACACAGGATAGGGACAGAGAAAGTGTAGTGTTTGCTATTCAAGTTTCATTCAGTTGCTGTGACAAACACCAGGACTAAAAGCTAATGAGGAAAGAGAAAGTTTTCTTTCAGGTGACAGGTGACAGTCAATCACAGGAGAGGATCAGATCAAGGACTCCAGTAGGAATTGAAAGAAAAAGCAATGGAGGATGAATCCCCTCTGAAAGAGTGCTAGGGTGCCAGCTTCCATCTTATAAGATGGTGGATGTGCCTCAGTCGGCTGTTTACAAAGGGATATAAACTTGTGGGTTTAAGCCCTAAAATGATCACGGTGATGGAAACTGATTTTGGGACAGAAAATTCCTATGCAAGCACACTGACATTGTGGGGCTGCTGGCTGTCACAAGTATGCATATGGTCTCCTTCCACACAGAACACATACAAGGTCACACAAAGGCAAGGAAACAGGCCTAGGCTTTACGATAGATTGGGATATTTAGGGCTGAATTTACGATTATGGTCACAAATACAGCTACACAGTTGGGACTCATCTTGGAAAGCTTAGGTGCTGTATATATCTACATATCTCTGGGAACAGTTGAGTGATTAACAGATATATACCTGTGTTTATCCCTGCACCTAGGAAATGGAAGAGGACATGGGAACCTTTAAGAAGAGACAGTAATGGAACCACCCTCTTGAAAATGACCTAACAAAGCAGAACCGTGGTAACCTGGCAACCCACTGGTTATAGCAAGCCCTGCAGGCTCACTTGTCAGAGACAGTAGGGAGGGCAGGATGTTCTCTTGCTGTCTTCGGACTACTCGAGGCTCAGGCCTCAAGAAAGACAACAGGGAAGGCCATGATGGTGTCTGGTGGCACAGGATTCACTCTTGCCTTCAATGCCTGCGGCCATTTTCAAAAAGGGAACAACTTTGACCAAGGCCAGCCAAGGACAGAAACACACAGACCAGGTAAGTGCTCTCTTTTCTCTGTGGGTTTGGCATTGAGATAATTCAGGTAAACTTGGATGAGGAGAGCCATTCAGAAGGGTGCAGATCTGGGCCAGGTTGAACCTTCCACTTTGATCTCTCTTCTAGCCTTAGACTAGACAGCACACATAGCAGCTGTGGAACATTTGTCTCAAGAAATCTGTAGATACAATGTATCTTTAAGTCACCTCCTGCTTGCTACAGTAGGCCTACCTAGTTAGGGAATGACCCTGTCAGTCTGGTCATCTATTGCAGTCTGTCATATGTCTGAACTGCTGCTCCTGCCACACATGATCACCTGCTGATTTCAATCCAACAGCAGTTCCAACCCCATAGCCAGCCTTCCTGTCCCTAAGAAATATCCTTTTTACTACTAATGTTTTCAATGTTAATTTTAGGTAAATATTGTTAGTATTTGGTTTACATTGTCAAAAATGCTAATAATGAGAGAAAATATCTGCAAATTATGAATATTCTATTTGATAAATTATTTTAAGTTTATTCAAAGTTGTATAAGGAACAAACATAATTTAAAAAATAAACATAAGCACTTAAAACAAGTGAAATATTTAAAAAATATAAAAGGGAAATGTCTTAAATACTCTTTTTTTCTAAAGAAGCTATACACATCATTAATAAATCACATACAATAATGCTCAACATTACCTTTTGGTAATCTTCAGACTAAACCTGAGAATTGCTGCCACTTTCATCCAGTGGTTAACAATTCAATCCACCTAGAAGTTGCTATAGTATACACCCAGATATTCACAGGGTTGACGAGGATGGGGAATAATAGAATCATGGCACATTAGTACCTTAAAAATATAAAGGCAACATATATGACTTTGTTTGTCTAATGATATGTAAATCCTCCAAAGAATTAAAAATCATAAATCCAAACTGCACAACAGGTCTGCAATAGATGAACAGATTAATTGTAGTTTTTGCTAATTCATGCTACAGCATAGGCAAAGTTACTGTGCTAAGCCAAGAAGCCAAATACTAGTCTAGAATTAGGCAAGAATTTCCGTAATAAAGAGATCTATGCAGGCAGAGACCGGAAAGTTAGAAAAGGGGTTTTAATGGGTAGGAAGGTGCTTTTCAAATGAAGAAAACACTTTCAAAAAGTATACAAAGCATTTTGATTTTAACCACCCCTCATCACATTCATCTACTCATACCATGACTTGCTGACCAGACTCCCTTCTAGTATTAATTAATTTAATTAATTAAATTATAATTATTTATTCATGACAATATTTTATGATTTTATATTCCAATTTTATTCACTCTCTGTATCCAATAGTGTGGATCATGTAGGAATAGGTATGTGTCCACTGACTTAGTGCACAAATGCAGTCAGTCCACTACTGGTCACACCCTCAGACGAGCATGATTCTCCCTCCCCAGGAAACAGCAACTGCAATCAGCACTTCAGAAAGTTTGAAGATTTCAGAATCCCCTTCTCTGCGTTTAAGAATAAGCATAAAAGTCCCGTAAAAACAATAACATGGAATCCAATTACATACACAAAGGACACGGAGAGTTAAAAGAAAAAGTCAATATACAAATAATAGTGAAATATGAAAAGTAAATTACACAAAGCCCTGATAAAACACTATGAAACCAGGAATATCCTCAATAGATATAAATGGATTCATTTTCTCTTGGCCACTTTCTGATGACCATGAGGACTGCACTTAGGAGTAGTTTGTTTCCCTAGAGATTCTCTTAGAAAGAACTGAACTGCAGGGTGTTATCAAGTGGAAATAATCCTATATTAAGGATGGGTGCATGAAGACACTTCTCCAGTTTACTTTTTCTTTTGTAGAACAGTCAGATTTAAATTTTCCCCAGGTCTCTGAACTATGTAACCTCAGGTTCTTGGTCAGGTTCTAGGGTCCATTTCAGAAAATGAATCTTAAGTCAAGTCAGACTTTTATCACAAAAGTACATGCATATCTAACAAACCTGACACCATTGTAAGTCAAAGGTTTTATAGTATGGTTATTGTTTACAGGTTTTTTTTCTTGTAAAGCTGCAGAGCTTTCTGAGGCTGACTAGATACCTGAAAGCCAAGGTATGGCTATCTCCCATCTCAGAATGCATGTTCCACTCCTGGAGCATCCCTTGTCTCAATGCAAGCTCTCTGGGATAAGCACAGTCAAAGTCTCCATGTTATGCCTCTGCAGTGGACATGCCCAAAGGCTGAGGTAACATGGACCAACAATACAGATCTAAACAGGATTCTCAACAGAATACTCTCATTTAAAAGCACTAGGAAAAATGTTCAACATCCTTAGTCACCAGGGAAATGCAAATAAAATGACATTGTGATTCCATCTTCCTTTAGAATGGCTAAAACCCAAAAAACAAGTGATAGTTTATGCTTACGGGGATATAGAGCAAGGTGAACACTTTTCCATTGTTGGTGGAAGTGCAAAATTGTGCAACAGCTTTGGAAGTGAACACTTTGGGTACTGGATGTTCACTTGCTAAACTACCATCATATAGTGTCTATTAGTAATGGCTAGAAACAACGTAAAGTCCTACTGAATAATGGATAAAGGAAATGTTTTACATTTATACACTGGAATATTCTTCAGCTGTTAAAATCAACATTTTGTTCCATCCTGGCAAATGAATGGAACAAGAAAACAAATATAATACTCTTAAATGTCGAAATTACTTTTAAAGTAAACAACAAAAATGCTACAATCCACAGACACAGGGACTTTAGGTAATAGGAGGGCCCAAGAGACAGATGGATGCTTCTCAGTATGAAGGGGAGACAAAACAGACACCTATCTTGGGTATATTGGGGTAGAGGGGTAATTAAGGGACGGGTATAAATGAAGGCTAGAGATGAGAAAAAGAGGAACCAATTGGGACAATGGGAGAGAGGGTTTGGAGAATAAATTAGAATAGGGGGTATCTCTGGGACAAGCTGGAAACCTAGTACAAGGGATACTACTAGGAATATATGAGGGGGAAAACCAGCTAAGATTCCTAGTATTTTGGGATATTGAGCCTTCTCCTATAATCAGAAAGACTTCCAGCAGACACATTAGGATATCAGCGCAGACACAAAACATTTCACCTACATTTTGTACAGCCTATGTGATATACTATAGTAGAGGGAGCAAAGAAAGTATGAAAGTGTCTAAAGAAAGCCTTGACACCTTTGAGCCCCATGCCATGAGAGTGTACCCACCTCTTGCAATGCCTGGAGTACCAAGAACCAGAGGTTGGACCACGCAGAGACACACATTTACACAGAAACATGATATAAAAAATGCCAATGAAATGATTTCTAATAATATTCTGGTATACTCAGAGATTGGTCCTAACCCAATTGTCATCAGAAAAAGCTTGACTTAGAAAGTGATAGAAAAAAGTGTAAAGACACACAGTCAGACAGTAGGCAGAGCTTGGAAAATACTGTGGAAAAGTTGTAGAAACTCTGTAGGAGCTGGGAGGTAGAAGACACCACTGGAGGTAAAAAAAAAAAAGAGATCCAGCCACATAAGCCCAAAGATACAGAAACTGAAATGTCCACCAGAGAGCCTGCGTGGTGATCTGGTAGCCTACATTGGACTTACAAAGGCCCTCAGAATGTTGCAACATTTTTGTAGCTTCATCTTCTTGTGAAGCCTTAAGACTGGTAGTAGGTGCTCATTCTGACTCTGCTGCCTGTCCATGGGAGCCATTCCCCTCACTGGTTTGCATGCTCTAACCTTAATAGAAGAGGAGGTGCCCTGTCCTAACACAAACTGATAAGCCATGACTGCTGAATATACTTGGAAAGCCTGCCCTATTCTGAATATGAATGAAGGGGATTTGCTAGAGATGTCAAAAAGAGTGGTGAGAGAGAGAGAGAGAGAGAGAGAGAGAGAGAGAGAGAGAGAGACAGAGAGAAACAGAGACAGAGACAGACAGAGACAGACAGAGACAGAGAGACAGAGTAAGAAGTAGAAAGACACACAGAGTCACACTGCAACAAGCAGATTCACACAGAAACAAAGGAGAACAGAAGAGGCATCAAAGAACACAAAAGTAAAGGGTTGTCTCCATAAATCTTATTTTAAGGATCTATAAGAAGTTTCCCCTTTCCCCACTACCGCGGGATAGGTCCATATGACATTGTTCTTGGTTCTCATCGAAACTTAAAAGGGAAACTTACACAATGTCCAGAGACTGTGATGTCCTACAGATGGAGGAGGACAGTGTCCTCAAATTCCTTGCTGCAGGAACCCACTTAGGTAGCACCAACCTTGACTTTCAGATGGAGCAGTACCTCCACAAAGGGAAAAGTGACAGTATCTGCATCATGAACCTGAAGAGGACCTGGGAGAAGTTGTTCGTTCCTGCTGGAGCTATTGTTACCATTGAGAACCCTGTTGATGTCAGCTTCATCTCCTCCAGGAACACGGGCTCCAGGAACTGAGCTGTGATGAAATTTGGTGCTGCCACAGGAGCCACTCCAATTGCTGGCCAATTCACACATGTGTCCTTCACTAACCATATCCAATCAGCTTTCAGGGAGCCACAACTTCTAATGGTGACTGATACCCCAGATAATCTACAGCCCCTCACAGAGTCCTCTTATGTCAACCTGCCCACCATTGCTCTATGTAACACAAACTCTCCGCTGTGCTGTGTGGACATTGCCATCCCATGCAACAACAAGGGAGCTCACTCAGTGGGTCTCATGTGGTAGATGCTGGCCCAGGGAAGTACTGCGCATGCAAGGAACTATCTCCTGTGAGTAACTATGGGAGGTTGGTCCTGATCTTTACTTCTACAGAGACCTAGAGGAGATTGAGAAGGAAGAGCAGGCTGCTGCTGAGAAGGCTGTGACCAAGGAGGAATCCAGGGTGAATGGACTGCACCAGAGACTGAGTTTACTGATGCTCAGTCTGTAGTGGGTGACTGGTCTGAAGGTGGGCAGATGCCCTCTGTGCCCATCCAGCAGTTCTCCATGGAAGACTGGAGTACAAAGGCAGCCACTGAGGACTGATCACCAACTCCCACAGCACAGGCCACTGGTGGGTTGAAGCCACCACTGAGTGGTCCTGAGCTGCTCTGCAGAAACCTAAGCAAAGGGCGGAAAGGTAGAAGGAAAATAAGGTTCCTAAAACCTGAAAAAATAAATAAATGAAAATAAGTTTTCCTCCTGTCTTTAGGGTTAGTCAGTTGAAAAAGAATGAATTCAAAGTTGAATAAGAAATGTGTACCTAATCAATGAACAGAAGGTGCTGACCCATCTAGCTGAATGAGGGAAAATCGGGAGGAAGCTAAGGATGAAGGCAATCTTGTAGGAGGATCAGCAGTCTCAAAGAACCTGGATCTCTTAAACACTGGATCACCAACCAGGAAGCATACACCGGCTGAGAGGAGGCCTATGGCATCTATATAGCAGAGGATTCCCTGGATTAGGTCCATTCATAGACGATGCACCTAACCCTCAGGAAATGAGTGGCCCCAGAAACATTAAAGTTCCTGTGGAGTGGGTATGGTGGGGAAATCCTTGTTAAGATGGGTCAGGAGCAGACCATGGGGGCAGGGAGGACGTATGGGATATAGAATCCTCAGAGGTGGGACCTGAGCAGAATAAAATTGGGGGTGTAAAAATGAATAAATAAATTAATTAATTAATTTTAAAAAATCCACATCCTAACTCATCAGTGAATGAAAACAACCCTAGGATGTCAGCTCACACCTCACAATCAGAATGAATAAGATCAAAAACAGTAGATGCTGGTGAGGGTAGGGAGAAAGAGGAACACTCCTCCATTGTTGTTGAGATTGAGAGCTGGTAAAACCATTTTGGAAATCAGTCTGGCATTTTCTCAAAAAAATTGGGCATACAAATAACTGAGGATCCAGCTATACCACTTCTGGGCATATACCTAAAAGATGCTCCAACATACAACAAAGACACATGCTCCACTATGTTCATATCAGCCTTATTTACAGTAAGCAGAAGATGTAAAGAACCAGATGTCCTCCAAAAAAGGAATGGATACACTTACACACTGGAGTAGTACTCAGATATTAAAAGCAACGACTACATGAAATTCTTAGGCAAATGGAGGCAACTATAAAATATCGTCCTGAATGAGGTAACCCAGTCACAACAGAACATACATGGTATGTACTCACTGAGAAGTGGATATTAGCCCAAAATGTTTGAATACCTAAGAAAAACTTCATAGAATATATGAAACTCAAGAAGATGATGTAAATGTTTCATTCCTTCTTGGAAGGAAGAATAAAATAGTGGAGGAAACACAGAAACAAAAAATGGAAATGCGACTGAAGAGAAGATCATATAGATACAGCCCCACCTGAGGATCCATCCCATATGCAGCCTCCAAACCCAGTCACTCCTCCTGATGCCAAGAAGACCTACCTGACAGGAGCCAGAGATGTGTGACTCCTGAAAGGCTCTGCTGTAGCCCTAGTGATACAGATGAAGATGGTTGCAGCTAACCATTGGACTGAAAAAGCAGACCCCAAAGGAGGAATTAGAAAACAGACTAAAGGAGCTGAAGGTGTTTGCAACCCCAGAGGAAGAACAACAATATCAAACAACCAGATCCCACCAGAGCTCCCAGGAACCAAACCACCAACCAATCAGTACACATGGAGGGACCCATGACTCCAGCCATATTTGTAGCAGAGAATGGCATTGTTAAGCGTCAATAGGAGGAAAAGCCCTTGGTCCTGTGAAGACTTGATTCCCCAATGTAGGATAATGCCATTGCTCGAGGGTGGTGTGGGTAGGTAGAAGTGGGAGCATCCTCAAAGAAGCAGGGTGATGAGTGAGGGGATATAGTTGAGGGGGGAAATGGGATAACATTTGAAATCTAAGTACATAAAACTTAAAAGAAAAGAAACAAGCAGAGTGCTGATCAGGACTTGAACTAGTTCAGGCTCAAGAGCAG
This sequence comes from Rattus rattus, assembly GCF_011064425.1. NCBI lineage: Eukaryota > Metazoa > Chordata > Mammalia > Rodentia > Muridae > Rattus > Rattus rattus. The sequence continues at coordinate 38,969,390 of NC_046168.1, forward strand.
CAGGACTACTGGTGAGTGACTACTGATGGAGAAAAGATTTACCACATTTTTGTGTTAAACTACCAAGGTTTATGTAGATCAAGACAATGAAGAAAAAGTCAGCTCTCTTGGAAGTCCACAGTTTTGTTGATTCTCTGGCTATTTTACTGAACTCTTTGCCTTAAACTCAATGTTTTCAACTTCTAATCTCACTGGCTCAGTGGTAATATTTAGCGTTCCACTGCTTTCCTATCACAACGGCATTTATAAGTTCCAGTGTGTTGGTAACTATACCTGATTCATGCCTGTGCTGCTGTTAAGAAGTTTTGGGAGCTTTATGGCTTCATCTTGATCACATGATCACCTCCTAGATGCTTGGGACATGATCCTCATGTCATATAATCTTTCTCCTTATAGGCTTTTCATGTCTGGATAATTACCAACTTATCAAGCGGAATTGGCCTATTCAAAGATGTATCCTCTGAATTTAGATAAACCTGTTCCCATTACCAATAGATTGAACAACTCATCTAGTTGTAGACAAACAGCCACCAAGAGACCCAGAGTTTATCTATTGTCCTTTATTTTGTCTCAACATGGGATGTAGTTCAAGACCATGATGTTGAACTATGTTCCTTCAAAAGAAGAGTTAGTTCCAACTATTGTTTGTGTACTAAGTCAGTTTCAAGAAACTCTTGCTTTTGTCTTAACCACAAAATGAATTTTACAGACTATCAACATGCACACACGCACACACACACACGCACACACACACACACGCACACACACACACACTCATGGACACACATAGACACACAGACAGATTCACATATATGTTAGCATGTGTGCATATAAGCACTCACATGTACCTTCATGCATGCACAAGCACAAATATACATAACAGATGTAAGAATGATCTGCTGTGCATTCTCTCCATGCATGTACAGCAAGGAACTAGCATGCACATGCATGTACACATACAGGAGATCCTGAACAACTTTTGGGAATTGGAACAAAAGAAACTAAGAAAACATCACAGAGAAGAGTAAAGGAAAAATGAACTCAAGTCTACTTTATATGGCACAGGAGAGAATATAGTAATTTACTATAACACTGCCCAGCATTGTGGAGTAACAGGAAGGTCTGAACATGATATGGAATCCTCCGCTCACTGGCTTGCTAGACTGTGACCAGAAACTCTGTTTGAGGGACAAAGATGATCAGAGCATGAACAGTGAATGACTTTGAACCAAAAACTACTAGGAACAGCAGAAAAGAAAACACAGATTGTAGAGAAGGAGGTGGGATATGAGAAATTTAGGAAGATGAGTGACTAGAAAAGAAATTAGCTGCAACATAACACAGGATGGGGACAGAGAAAGTGTACTGTTTCCTGTTCAAGTTTGACTCAGTTGCTGTGACAAGCAACAGGACTAAATGCTGCTAAGGAAAGAGAAAGTTTTCTTGCAGGTGACAGGTCACAGTCCATCACTGGAAAGAATCTGAACAAGGAATCCAACAGGAATATGAAAAAAGAAGCAATGGAGGATGAATCCCCTCAGAAAGAGTGCTAGGGTGCCAGCTTCCATCTTATAAGCTGGTTGCATGTGCCTCAGCCAGCTGTATACAAATGGCTGTAACCTCTGGACTTAAGCCCTAAGATGACCATGGTGGGGGAAACTGACTCTGGGACAGACAATTCCTATGCAAACACACTGACATTGTAGGGCTACTGGCTGTCACAAGTACGCATATGGTCTCCTTCCACACAGAACACATACAATGTCACATAAAGGCAAGGAAACAGGCCTAGGGTATGTTTATGGTAGATGGGGATAAGTAGGGCTGAATTTATGATCATGTTACAGACGCAGCTCCACAGTAGGGACTCAGCCTGCACAGCTAAGGTAATGGCTATATCAAGATATCTCTGGGGACAGTGCAGTGGGAAACAGATGTATTCCTGAGTTTATTTGTGCACCTAGGAAATGGGAGGGGACATGGGAGCCTTTAAGGAAATTCCTGTTGAAGAAGGGACAGCAATGGAACCATCCTCTTGAAAATGACATAACAATGCAGAACCTTGGTAACTAAGCAACCCACTGGTTACAGCAAGCCCTGCAGGCTCACTTGTCAGAGACAGTAGAGAGGGCAGGATGTTCTCTTGCTGTCTTTGAACTACTCGAAGCTCAGGCTCCAAGAAACACAACAGGGAAGGCCATGATGGTGTCTGGTGGCACAGGATTCACTCTTGCCTTCAATGCCTGTGGCCATTTTCAAAAATGGGAACAACTTTGACCAAGGCCAGCCAAGAACAGGAACACACAGACCAGGTAAGTGCTCTCTTTTCTCTGTGGGTTTGGCATTGAGATAATTCAGGTAAACTTGGATGAGGAGAGTAATTAAGAAGGGTGCAGATCTGGGCCAACCCTCCACCTTGATCTCTCTTCAGGTGGAGAATGCTTCTGTTAAAAATGACCAGATGGAACCCCAGAGAGAGGCCTGGACCAGGGCACAGACTGTGGTTGAACAGATGAACACCCTGGTGTCTTCTCTGAAGAAATGGGACCCCTTCGTGGTCCTTGCCTTTCTGTCTACATACAGATATTTTGCCACCCCCCTACAGGTGTTGGACCTGGTGTTTGTGAGGTGAGTGCCCATCTCCAAGCCCAAAGTTCTCAGATCCTCCTGTTGGTTTCAGGAATTCCCATCCCCCCAACTCTGTCTCTCCCTCTCTGTTTCTCTAATTGTCTCCCTTTTCCTTCCACCGTCTCTGTATGTTTGTCTGTGTCTCTTGCCGTCTCTCTTTCTCATTTTCTCTCTCTGCTATTCTCTAGCTTCCTTTGTTTTCTGTTTCCCTCTCACTTTCTTCTCTCTCTCCCTCTCCCTCTCTGTCTCAGTCTCTATCTCTGTCTCTATCTCAGGCTCTGGCTCTGTCTAAGTCAGAGTCTCTGTCTCTGTCTCCATCCTTTTCTTGTCTACATAATTGTCAGAACCCATTAGCATGCTTTAAGCAAATCCTTCTCCCATGCTTGGTCCAAGGGATTGGGTTGTACAGAGCTCAGACCATAAAAATGGATGTAACTATCCCCTCTACTTTGAAAAAGCTCTTTACCCTCCAGGCAATATTTCTGAGGCCTTAGTGAATGCAATTCTCTCATACATGAAGGAGGTACTAGAAATACTGGAGTACCCATTAGAGATATGTCCAAGTAGAGATCCATGAAAGACAATGCAGGAAACCATGTGACCAAGGAGATGTCTGGATACAGACACCTGTGTTCATCTTTGGCACAGATACATGGAAAGCACCTATTGTGTACATCTGAACAAATATTTCTGAGAGCAGCCAGAAGTGACAGTATTAGTTGAGGGGACTGGGACTTTAGAGGTGACATACTCTTTGGTCTTCTCTAAGTACACTTACTTCAACCCTTATTCTAAAGAGGATGAACAAGTAAAAAACACCCTCTGTAGCTTCCTGGAAACATGGATGGACACGAATCCTGAGGACTTTTGTGACCCAGCAGACCTGTTGCCTCTGAAATACCTGAAGGCCTACTTGAGTGTGTGCATGCCACACTCTGATCTTAGTGTCCGCGTCAAGGTGCTCCTGACCCAGTTGCAGGAAGAACATGCCAAGGATTCCCAAAAAAAGGTTGAGGAACAATCAGATCTGGGGAGAGACTCATCAGCTCCACACATTGAATGGGTGTAAATCAGCAGGGAAAAGAGACACTCTGGAGCCAGAACTAAATTGTGAAACAGAGCTGGAGGGAACAAAACCTCCAGAAGTTTCGCTGATGCATGAGTAGTTGCAGGCAAATATGGTAGCCTTAGACTAGACAGCACTCATAATAGCAGCTGTGGAACCTGTGTCTCAGTATGTCGGCAGATACAATGTATCTTTCAGTCACCTCCTGCTTGCTACAGTAGGCCTACCTATTTAGAGAAAGGCTCTGTCAATGTGGTCATCAATTGCACTCTGTCCTATATCTGAGCTTCTGCTCCTGCCCCTCATGATCAGTTGCTGATTTCAGTCCAAAAGCAGTTCCAACCCCATAGCCAGCCTTCCTCTTCCATGAGAAATATACTTTTTACTCCTTTGATGTCTTAAATGTTGATTTTATTTAAGTATTGGTTTTAATAAATTTTTAGTATTTGATTTACATTGTCAAAAATTCTGTCTAATAATGAGAGAAAATATCTGCAAATTATGAATGGTCTATCTGATAAATTATTTTAAGTTTATTCAAAGTTGTATAAGGAACAAACATAATTTTAAAAAGATAAACATAAGCACTTAAAACAAGTGACATGCTTAAATTGTAAAAGGTAAATGTCTTAAATAGTGTCTTACTCTTTTCTAAAGAAGGTATACACATCACTAATAAATCACATGTAATAATGCTCAGCATTACCTTTCGGTTACCTTCAGACTAAACCTGAGAATTGGTGCAAATTTCAACCAGTGGTTGACAATTCAATCCACATAGAAGTCACTATAGTTTACACCCAGATATTCCAAGGGTTGGCAAGGATTAGGAATCATAGAATCACAGTGTATTTCTAAGGCACATGTAGAATGCCTTACAACTTTCAAAAACACTTTGTCAGTACCTCAAAAATATAAACGCAACTAATTTGACTTTTTTCATGTAATGATGTGTAAATCCTCCAAAGAATTAAAAATCAGAAATCCGAACTGTACAAATGATCTGCTGTAGATGAACAGATAAATTGTAGTTGTGCTAATTCATGCTACATCCTAGGCAAGGTTCAAGAAACCAAATACAAGTCTAGAATTAGGCCAGAAGTTCTATTATGAATAGATCTATGCAGGCAGAGAGCTGAAAGTTGACTTCCCATGATTTTTGGAAGGAGAAAATGGTTTTTACTGGGAAGGCCAGAGAGCATGTGAGGAGTGAATGTGAGAGTAAATGAGAGAGCTAATGTAAGAGCAAAAGAGGGTGAATAAGAGAGCGAATCTCAGCAAATGTGAGAACAAGTGAGAAAGCATGAGAAGAGCATGTGAAGAGTGAGTGAAGAGAGAATGTGAGGCATGTATGAACATTGTGTGTGTGAGTGAAAGGAGAGTGCATATGGTGTGTGTGAGATATGTGTGAGGAGTGTAGGAAGAGTGTGTGTGAGAATGAAAGGTTAATGAACAGAGGTTTGCAATAGTTTGGGAGTTCGAGAAAAAAAAGCACAATGGAGAAAAGCAGAGTGCACAAGAGAATGAAGAGAGTGTGCAGCCTCAAGCTGAGAGAGAGGGAGAGAGAGAGAGAGAGAGAGAGAGAGAGAGAGAGAGAGAGAGAATATAAACCTTGAAATTGCCTGTCAGTTTGTACCCAAAGAATAGTCTGTGTAAATTTATTATGGGCCTTCCAGATACCCCTGCTTCCAGTTGAGAACTTTGATCCTCTGTTGAGACTGGACCCCAGCAAGAAACCCCTTCTCAATGACTAAAAATAAAGATAAAAATCCCTTAAAAACAATAACATGGAATCCATATTACATACACAAAGGACAAGGAGAATTAAAAGACAAAAAGCCAATATATGAATAATAATGAAATATAAAAAGTAAGTTACAGAAAGCCCTGGTAGAACACTATGAAACAAGGAGCATCCTCCATAGATATAAATGGATTCATTTTCTCTTGGCCACTTTCTGATGACCATGAGGACTGCACTTAAGTGTAGTTTGTTTCCCTAGAGATTCCCTTAGAAAGAACTGAACTATAAACTGCAAGGGTTATCAAGTGGAGATAATCCTGTATTAAGGATGAATGCAGGAAGACACTTCTCCAGTTTAGGACTGAGTATTCCAAGGTGTCTCACTCTACATAAGGTCTGCTTATAGGTCTAAGTATGTCTTGGGTTCAAGGAAGCTTCTCTGATGTAGGTTGAGAAAGACACTGGTCTATGAGTATAACAGATCATAAGGAATCACTATTATACCCTTTCTTTTATGGAACATTCCTATTTAGATTTTCCCCAGTTCTCTGAACTATCTAGTCTCAGGTTCTTGGTCAGCCATGCAGTGTCAGGTATTGGGTCCATCTTAGGGAGTGAATTTTAAGTCAGCTATCTCTTACTTACTCCCAGAGTCACAGAAGTACATGCATAACTAACCAACCTGACACTATTGAAAGTCAAAGGTTTTATAGTACGGTTATTGTTTACAGGTTTTTTTCTTGTAAAGCTGCAGAGAATTCTGGGGCTGACTAGATACCTGAAAGGCAAGGAATCCCAGCTTTGGCTATCTCCCATCTCAGAATGCATTTTCCACTCCTGGAGCATCCCTTGTCTCAATGCAAGCTCTCTGGGATAAGCACAGTCAAAGTCTCCATGTTATGCCTCTGCAGTGCACATACCCAAAGGCTGGGTGGACATGGACCAACAATACAGATCTAAACAAGATTCTCAACAGAATGCTCTCACTTAAATGCACTAAGAAAAACGTTCAACAACCTTAGTCATCAGGGAAATGCAAATAAAATGACTTTGAGATTCCATCTTACCAGTCAGAATGGCTAAAACCCACAAAACAAGGAATAGCTTATGCTAACAGGGATATAGAGCAAGGCAAACATAAATTTCCATTGTTGGTGGAAGTGCAAATTTGTGCAACACTTTTGGACGTCAACATTTTGTATCTTATTTAAAAATGCACACTAGATGCTCACTTGCTAAGCTAGCATCATACAATCTTTATTCGCAATGGCTAGAAAGAACCTAAAGTGTTCAACTGAAGAATGGATTAAAAAAATTTTACATTTATACACTGGAGTACTCTTCAGCTGTTAAAATCAACATCTTGTTCCATCCTGGCAAATGAATGGAACAAGAAAACAAATATAATATAAAGTCACTTAAATGTGGAAATTACTTTTAAAGTAAACAACAAAAAATGGTACAATCCAAAAACACTGAGAATCTAAGTAATAGGGGGGCCCAAGTGAAAGATGCATGCTTCTCAATATGAAGGGGAAACAAAACAGACATCTATCTTTGGTGTATTGGGGTGGGGTGTAGTTAAGGGAGGAGTATAAATGAAGGATAAGGATGAGAAAAGGGGGAATGAATTAGGGAAGACAATGGGAGAGAGAGTTGGGAGAATAAATTAGAATTGTGAGGTACCTCTGGGACAAGCTGGAAACCTAGTGCAATGAAAACTATTTGGAATTTATGAGGGAAAAACCCAGCTCAGATTCCTAGCATTTGGGGATATTGAGCCTTCTCCTATAATCAGAACGACTTCCCATGGACACACTAGGATATCAGCACAGACACAAAACATTTCACCTACATTTTGTACAGCCTATGTGATATACTGTAGTAGAGGGAGCAAAGAAAGTATGAAAGTGTCTAAAGAATGCCTTGACACCTTTGAGCCCTGTCATGAGAATGTGTCCACTCCTTGTAATACCTGGAGTACCAAAAACCAGAGGCTGGACAGCCCAGAGGGAAAGATGAACACAGAGACATGATAGAAAAAAATGAATAGAAAAAATATTCTGATATACTCCAAGATTGTTCCTAACCCAATAGTCATCAGAAAAGCTTCACTTAGAAAGTGAAGGAAACAAGTGCAAAGACACACATCCAGGGCATTAGGTAGACCTTGGAAAACATTGTGGCAAAGCTGGAGGAAATTTTGTAGGAGCTGGGAGGTAGAGGATACCACAAGGAATAATAAAGATTCAGACAAAGGAATCCACTGGATACAGAGACTGAAATGTGCAAGAGAGAGTCTGCGTGGTGACCTGTTAGACTACATTGGACTGACATGGGCACTCAGCACTTGCAACACTTGTGTAGCTTCATCTTCTTGTGGAGCCTTAATAGTGGGAATAAAGGTAGTCTTTGACTCTGTTGCCTGTCCCTGGGGGTCATTCACTGGTTTGCATGCTCTAACCTTAATAGAAGAGGAAGTTCCCTGTATTAAAGCAAACTGATAAGCCATGACTGCTAAATATACTTGGAAAGCCTGTACTATTCTTAATATGAATGAAGGAAGATTTTATAGAAATGAAAAGAATAGTGCTGGTGGAAAGAAGGAGGGAGGAAGGGAGAGAGAGAAAGAGAGAGAGAGACAGAAAGAGAGACAGAGACAAAGACAAATACAAAGACAGAGACAGACATTAAAACAAAAGAGACAGAATAAGAACTAGAAAGAAAGAAAGTCACAGAGAGACACAGAGCAACAGGCAGATTCACACAGAAACAGAAATGGAGAACAGAAGAAGCATCCAAGAACACAAAAGTAAGGGGTTGTCTCCATGAATGTTATTGTAAGGGTCTTAAAGAAGTTTCCCTGCCTTCTTGAGGGTTGACCAGTTTCAAAAAACTCTAAATGGGTGACTGTCATATAGGTTTGTCATAAGTATTTTCTGATCAGCCATAATTCAAGTCCCATACATAAACATAGTATAAGCAATGTACAGCAAACCAGTAGCCCACATCACACTGAATGGATAGAAACTAGAAACAATCCCATTGAAATCAGGGACTAGACAAGACTGCTACTCTCTCCCTACCTATTCAGTATAGCGGCTGATGTCATAGCCAGAACACTTAATCAACAAAAAGATGTCAAAGGACATAAATTGAAAATGACGATGTCAAAATAATCACTATTTAGAGATGATACGATAGTATATTTAACTGACCTCAAAAATTCCACCAGAGTACTCCTACAGCTGAGAAACAACTTGAGAAAAGTAGTTGGATACAAAATTAACAAACAAAATTAACACAAACAAATCAGTATTCTAGTAAAGGATAAACAGGATGAGAAAGAAATTACGGAAATGGCACCCTTCACAATAGCCACAAATAATATAAAATAACTTGGAGTGACTCTAATCAAGCAAGTGAAATCTCTGTATGACAATAACTTCATGTCTCTGAAGAACTAAATTAAAGAAGATCTCAGAAGATGGAAAGATTTTCCATACTCTTGGATTGGCAGGATTAATATATTAAAAATGGCCATCTTGCCCAAAGCAATCTACAAATTCAATGTAATTCCCATTAAAATTCCAACTCAATTCTTCATAGAATTACAAAGGGCAATTTGCAAATTCACCTGAAAAAGGAAAAAAGGCCTCAGAATAGTGAAAACTTTTCTAAACAATAAAAGAACCTCTGGAGAAAACACCATCCCTGACCTCAAGCTGTATTACACAGCAATCGTGATTAAAAAGTGCATGGTATTGGTACAGAAGGTAGATAAACAACATAGAATTGAACACCCAGAAGTGAACCCAAACACTTATGGTCACTTGATCTTTCACAAAAGAGATAAAACATCGAATAGAAAAAGGAAAGCATTTTCAACATATGGTGCTGTTTCAACTGGAGGTCAGCATGGAGAAAACTTCAAATTGACACATTCTTATCTCCTCGTAGAAAGCTCTAGTCCAAGTTGATCAAAGACCTCCACATAAAGCCAGATACACTGAAACAAATAGAAAAGAAAGTAGGCAAGAGACTTCACCACATAAACACAGGGGAAATTTTCCTGGACAGAACACCAATGGCTCATGCTTTAAGATCAAGAATCAACATATGGGAACTCTTAAAATTGCCAACCCTCTGAAAGGGAAAGGACATGGTTAGTAGGACAAAATGGCAACCAACAGATTTGGGAAAGTTCTTTAACAATTCTACATCTGATAGATGGCTAATAGCTAATATATACAAAGAATTCAAGAAATTAGACTCCAGAGAATCAAATAACTCTATTAAAAATGGGGAAAAGTACGAAACACAGAATTCTCAATAGAGGAATGCCAAATGGCTGAGAAGCACCTAAGATATGTACACCCAACCAATGAACAGGAGGTGCTGACCTATCTAGTTGAATTAGGGGAAAGCTGGAGGAAACTAAGGAGGAAGTCAATCCTGTAGGATTGACTCAAAGAAACTGGTCCCCTGAGATCTCTTAGACACTGGATCACCAACCAGGAAGCATACACCAGCTAAGACAAGGCTTCTAAAACATATACAGCAGAAGATTCCCTGGTCTGCGTTCATAAATAGAAGATACACCTAACCCTCAGGAGACTGGGGAACCCAGGAAGATTAAAGATCTGGTGGGGTGGGTAGTGTGGGGACATCCTGGTTGAGAGGGGTCAGGGGCAAATCAGGGGGTCAAGGAGGAGGTTTGGGATGTGGAACCCTCAGGAGTTGGAATAGAGCAGATAAAATCTGGAGCATTAAAAGGAATAAATAAAGAAATAAATAATTTTTAAAAGATATAGTCAACATCCCTAGTCATCAGGGAATGCCAAATGAAAGCAACCCTGATACACAAGCTCACACCTCACAGTTCAAATAGCTAAGATCAAACACTCAGGTGACAGTAGATGGTGGTGAGGATGTGGAGAAAGAAGAATATTCCTCCATTGTTGGTGAACTGAGAGCTAGTAAAACCATTTTGGAAATTAGTCTGCCACTATCTCAAAAAACTGAACATACTACTAACTGAGAACCAAGCTATACCACTCCTGCACATATACCCAAAAGATGTTCTAACATATAACAAGAACACATGTTCCACTATGTTCATATCAGTCTTATTTATAGTACCCAGAAGAAGTAAAGAACCAGATGTCTTTCAACAGAGGAATGGATACAGAAACTGTGGTACATTTACACACTGGAGTGGTAATCAGTTATTAAAATCAATGACTACATGAAATTCTAATCAAATGGATGCAACTAGAACATATGATCCTGGGTGAGGTAACCCAGTCACGATGGAACACACATGGTATGCATTCACTGAGAAGTGGATATTAGCCCAAAAGATAAGAACACCTAAGAAAAAATTCACAGAACATATTAAGTTCGAGAAGAAGGAAGATGAAAATGTAAATGATTCATTCCTTCTTAGAAGGGAGAACAAAATACTCAGGGGAGAAAACATGAAACAAAGAGTCAAGATGCGACTGTAAATAAGGTCATCTAGAGACTGTCACACCTGAGGATCCATCCAATATGCAGGCACCAAACCCAGTCACTCTTGCCAATGCCAAGAAGACCTACCTGACAGGAGGCAGATATGTGTGACTCCTAAATGGCTGTGCTGAGCCCTACTGATACAGATGAGGAGGGTTGCAGCTAACCATTGGACTGAACAAGCAGACCCCAGAGGAGGAGTTAGAAAAGAGACTGAAGGAGATGAAGGTGTTTGCAACCCCAGAGGAAGAAAAATAATATCAACCAACCAGAACCCACCAGAGCTCCTAGGGACCAAACCACCAACCAATCAGTACACAAGGACTCCAGCCATATATGTAGCAGAGAATGGCATTGTTAAGCATCAATAGGAGGAAAAGCCCTTGGTTCTGTGAAGACTTGATTCGCCAAGGTAGGATAATGCCATGGAGTTGAAAGTGGAATGGGTGGGTAGGAATGGGAGCACCATCATAGAATCAGGGCTATGGGTGACAGTATATACTTGGGGGGGGGGAGGGATAACATTTGAAATCTAAATACATTAAATATGCAAGAAAAATAGAATTAAAAAGAAAATAACAAACCAAAATCACATGTGCTGATCAGGACTTGAACTAGTTCAGGCTCAAGAGCAGCAAGAAGATTGGGATGGTGAGCGGCTACTGATGGAGAAAAGTTTGCCAGTCCTTTGTGTTAAACTCCCCGTTTTATGCAGGTCAAAACAATAAAGAACAATCCAGCCATCTTGGAAGTCCACAATTTTGTCAATTCTATGGCTGTTCTATTGAACTCTCCACTTTAAATTCAAGGTTTTGAAGGCCTACCATCTCTGGGTCAGTGGTAATATTTAGTGTTCTACTGCTTTTCTCTCACGTTGACATTTATAAATTCTAGTGTGAAAGAACTCAAGAAATTAGACTCCAGAGAGACAAATAACCCTATTAAAATTGCGGTAGTGAACTAAACAAAGATTTCTCAGCTGAGGAATATCGAATGACTGAGAAGCACCTAAAAAATGTACAAAATCCTTAGTCATCAGGGAAATTCAAATCAAAACAAACCTGAGATTCCACCTCACACCAGTCAGAATGGCTAACATAAAAAACTCAGGCTACAGAAGATGCTGGTGAGGAGGGGAAGAAAGAGGAACAGTCCTCCATTATTAGTGTGATTATAAGCTGGTACAACCACTGTGGAAATCAGTGTAAAGGTGACACAGAAAATTGAACATTCCACTACCTGAGGACCCAGGTATACCTCTCCTGGGCATATACCCAAAAGATGCATCAACATATAACAAGGACACATGCTCCACTATGTTCATATCAGCCTTATTTATAATAGCGAGAAGCTGGAAAAAACCCAGATGCCCTTCAACAGAGGAATGGATACATCTACACAATGGAGTACTGCTCAGCCATCAAAAACAATGACTTCGTGAAATTCACAGCCAAATGGAATGAACTAGAAAATATCATCCTGAGTGAAGTAACTCAATCAAAGAAAAACACATAAGGTATGCACTCACTGATAAGTGGATATTAGCTCAAAAGCTGGAATTACATAAGGTGCAATCCACAAACCACATGAAGCTCATGAAGGATGAACAAAATGTGGATGATTCACTTCTTCTTAAAAGGAGAACAAAAATATCCACAGGGGGGATATGGAGGCAAAGTTTAGAACAGAAACTGACAGAATGTCCATTCTACGCCTGCCCCACATGTAGCCATATATATATCTCCACCAAAACTAGATAAAATTGATGACCCCAAGAAGTAATTGCTGAAAGTAACCAGATACAGATCACTCCTGAGAGACACAGCCAGAACATGTCAAATACAGAGGAGAATGGTAGCAGCAAACCACTGAACAGAGAACAGGACCACAGTTGGAGGAATTAGAAAAAGAATAGAAAGACCTGAAGACTTGCAAACCCATAAAGACAACATGCCAACCAACCATAACTTCTAGGGACTAAACCACTACACAAAGACTGGACATGCCCTGACCCATGGATCCAGCTGCATATATATAGCAAAGGATGGCCTTGCTGGGCAACTGTGGAAGGAGATGTTCTTGGCCCTGCCATGGTTGGGCCCAGAGTGTAGGGGAATTGTGGGGTGGGGGTGGCGGAATAGCAGTAAGGATGGGTAGATGCAGAGGGGAACACCCTTATAGAAGGAGGGGAAAGGAAGGTGAAAGTTAGCTTATGGAGAGGAAACAAGGAAGGGGAATAAAGAAATATTACATGGAAATGTGAATGAAGAAATATCTAATAAAAATGAAAATACACTTAAATTCTACTGCAGTTGTGCCTCTACCTCGTTCATGCCTGTGTTGCTGTAAGGAGTTATGGGGTATCATCTTGTTGATATGATCAGCCTCCTAGATGCTTGGGGCATGATCCTCGTGTTGCATAATCCTTCGCTTTATCAGCTTTTCATGGCTAGATTATTTGCGGCTTATCAAGTCGAATTGGCCTCTTCAAAGATATATCCTCTGAAATTGGATATCCCTTTTCCCATTACCAATGGACTGAACAACTCAGTCCATGGAGTGTGAAGAAGAGATTAACCCTTTTGTCTCCCCCAAGTTGCTTTTGGCCAGTGTTTTATTTTTTTTTTATTTTTTTTTCTTTTTTCTTTTTTTTTTTAATTTTTTTTTCAATTGGTTATATTTTTTTTTTTCCTTTTTACTTTTCAATTGTTATTCCCTTTCCCGGTTTCGGCAAACATCCTCCCCTCCCCTTCTTATGGGTGTTCCCCTCCCAACCCTCCCCATTTGCCCTCTCCCCAACAGTCTAGTTCACTAGGGGTTCAGTCTTAGCAGGACCCAGGGCTTCCCCTTCCACTGGTGCTCTTACTAGGATATTCATTTGCAACCCTACGAGGTCAGAGTCCAGGGTCAGTCCATGTATAGTCTTTGGATAGTGGCTTAGTCCTGGAAGCTCTGGTTGGTTGGCATTGCTGTACATATATGGGGTCTGAGCTCCTTCAAGCTCTTCCAGTTCTTTCTCTGATTCCTTCAACAGGGGGTCCTGTTCTCAGTTCAGTGGTTTCCTGCTGGCATACGCCTCTGTATTTGCTGTATTCTGGCTGTGTCTCTCAGGAGCCACATCTGCATTCACATTTGATCATCCGTCTTTTGAGTTTCATTTGTTCTAGGCATCTAGGGTAATTCAAGCATTTGGGCTAATAGCCACTTATCAATGAGTACATACCATGTATGTCTTTCTGTGATTGGGTTAGCTCACTCAGGATGATATTTTCAGTTCCAACCATTTGCCCTATGAATTTCATAAAAGTCATTGTTTTTGATAGCTGAGTAATATTCCATTGTAGATGTACCACATTTTCTGTATCCATTCCTCTGTTGAAGGGCATCTGGGTTCTTTCCAGCTTCTGGCTATTATAAATAAGGCTACGATGAACATAGTGGAGCCATGTCTTTTTTTATATGTTGGGCATCTTTTGGGTATATGCCCAGGAGAGGTATAGCTGGATCCTCAGGCAGTTCAATGTCCAATTTTCTGAGGAACCTCCAGACTGATTTCCAGAATGGTTGTAGCAGTCTGCAACCCCACCAACAATGGAGGAGTGTTCCTTTCTCCACATCCTCCCAGCATTTGCTGTCACCTGAGTTTTGATCTTAGCCATTCTCACTGGTGTGGTGAAATCTCAGGGTTGTTTTGATTTGCATTTTTCCTTATGACTAACGATGTTGAACATTTCTTTAGGTGTTTCTCAGCCATTCGGCATTCCTCAGCTGTGAATTCTCTGTTTAGCTCTGAAACCCCATTTTTTTAATAGGGTTATTTTGCCTCCCCTGCTGTCTAACTTCTTCAGTTCTTTGTATATTTTGGATATAAGCCTCTATCTGTTGTAGGATTGGTAAAGATCTTTTCCCAATCTGTTGGTTTGCCGTTTGTCCTAACCACAGTGTCCTTTGCCTTACAGAAGCTTTTGCAGTTTTATGAGATCCCATTTGTAGATTCTTGATCTTAGAGCATAAGCCATGGGTGTTTTGTTCAGGAAATTTTTTCCAGTGCCCATGTGTTCCAAATGCTTCCCTACTTTTTCTTCTATTAGTTTGAGTGTGTCTGGTTTGATGTGGAGGTCCTTGATCCACTTGGACTTAAGCTTTGTACAGGGTGATAAGCATGGATCGATCTGCATTCTTCTACATGTTGACCTCCAGTTGAACCAGCACCATTTGCTGAAAATGCTATTTTTTTTCCATTGGATGGTTTTGGCTCCTTTGTCAAAAATCAAGTGCCCATAGGTGTGTGGGTTCATTTCTGGGTCTTCAATTCTGTTCCATTGGTCTATCTGTCTGTCTCTGTACCAATACCATGCAGTTTTTATCACTATTGCTCTGTAATACTGCTTGAGATCTGGGATAGTGATTCCCCCTGAAGTCCTTTTATTGTTGAGGATAGTTTTAGCTATCCTGGGTTTTTTGTTATTCCAGATGAATTTGCAAATTGTTCTGTCTAACACTTTGAAGAATTGGATTGGTATTTTGATGGGGATTGCATTGAATCTGTAGATCGCTTTTGGTAGAATGGCCATTTTTCTATATTAATCCTGCCAATCCATGAGCATGGGAGATCTTTCCATCTTCTGAGATCTTCTTCAATTTCTTTCTTCAGAGTCTTGAAGTTCTTATTGTACAGATCTTTCCCTTGCTTGGTTAAAGTCACACCGAGGTACTTTATATTATTTGGATCTATTATGAAGGGTGTCATTTCCCTAATTTCTTTCTCGGCCTGTTTCTCTTTTGTGTAGAGAAGGCTACTGATTTATTTGAGTTAATTTTATACCCAGCCACTTTGCTGAAGTTGTTTATCAGCTTTAGTAGTTCTCTAGTGGAACTTTTGGGATCCTTAAATATACTATCATATCATCTGCAAATAGTGATATTTTTGACTTCTTCTTTTCGATCTGTATCCCCTTGACCTCCTTTTTGTTGTCTGATTGCTCTGGCTAGAACTTCAAGAACTATATTGAATAAGTAGGGAGAGTGGGCAGCCTTGTCTAGTCCCTGATTTTAGTGGGATTGCTTCAAGTTTCTCTCCATTTAGTTTAATGTTAGCAACTGGTTTTGTATGGCTTTTACTATGTTTAGGTATGGGCCTTGAATTCCTATTCTTTCCAGGACTTTTATCATGAAGGGGTGTTGAATTTTGTCAAATGCTTTCTCAGCATCTAATGAAATGATCATGTGGTTTTGTTCTTTCAGTTTGTTTATATAATGGATCACGTTGATGGTTTTCCGTATATTAAACCATCCCTGCATGCCTGGGATGAAGCCAACTTGATCATGGTGAATGATTGTTTTGATGTGCTCTTGGATTCGGTTTGCCAGAATTTTATTGAGTATTTTTGCATCGATATTCATAAGGGAAATTGGTCTGAAGTTCTCTTTCTTTGTTGGGTCTTTGTGTGGTTTAGGTATAAGAGTAATTGTGGCTTCATAGAAGGAATTCGGTAGTGCTCCATCTGTTTCAATTTTGTGGAATAGTTTGGATAATATTGGTACGAGGTCTTCTATGAAGGTCTGATAGAATTCTGCACTAAACCCGTCTGGACCTGGGCTCTTTTTGGTTGGGAGACCTTTAATGACTTCTTCTATTTCCTTAGGAGTTATGGGGTTGTTTAACTGGTTTATCTGTTCCTGATTTACCTTCGGTACCTGGTATCTGTCTAGGAAATTGTCCATTTCCTGCAGATTTTCAAGTTTTGTTGAATATAGACTTTTATAGTAAGATCTGATGATTTTTTGAATTTCCTCTGAATCTGTAGTTATGTCTCCCTTTTCATTTCTGATTTTGTTAATTTGGACACTCTCTGTGTCCTCTCGTTAGTCTGGCTAAGGGTTTATCTATCTTGTTGATTTTCTCAAAGAACCAACTTTTGGTTCTGTTGATTCTTTCTATGGTCCTTTTTGTTTCTACTTGGTTGATTTCGGCTCTGAGTTTGATTATTTCCTGCCTTCTACTCCTCCTGGGTGTATTTGCTTCTTTTTGTTCTAGAGCTTTTAGGTGTGCTGTCAAGCTGCTGACATATGCTCTTTCCTGTTTCTTTCTGCAGGCACTCAGCGCTATGAGTTTTCCTCTTAGCACAGCTTTCATTGTGTCCCATAAGTTTGGGTATGTTGTATCTTCATTTTCATTAAATTCTAAAAAGTCTTTAATTTCTTTCTTTATTTCTTCCTTGACCAGGTTATCATTGAGTAGAGCATTGTTCAATTTCCACGTATATGTGGGCATTCTTCCCTTATTGTTATTGAAGACCAGTTTTAGGCCGTGGTGGTCTGATAGCACGCATGGGATTATTTCTATCTTTCTGTACCTGTTAAGGCCCGTTTTTTGACCAATTATATGGTCAATTTTGGAGAAAGTACCATGAGGAGCTGAGAAGAAGGTATATCCTTTTGCTTTAGGATAGAATGTTCTATAAATATCTGTTAAGTCCATTTGGCTCATGACTTCTCTTAGTCTTTCTACGTCTCTGTTTAATTTCTGTTTCCATGATCTGTCCATTGATGAGAGTGGGGTGTTGAAATCTCCTACTATTATTGTGTGAGGGGTAATGTGTGTTTTGAGCTTTAGTAAGGTTTCTTTTACGTATGTAGGTGCCCTTGTATTTGGGGCATAGATATTTAGGATTGAGAGTTCATCTTGGTGGATTTTTCCTTTGATGAATATGAAGTGTCCTTCCTTATCTTTTTTGATGACTTTTAGTTGAAAATTGATTTTATCTGATATTAGAATGGCTACTCCAGCTTGCTTCTTCCGACCATTTGCTTGGAAAGTTGTTTTCCAGCCTTTCACTCTGAGGTAGTGTCTGTCTTTGTCTCTGAGGTGTGTTTCCTGGAGGCAGCAGAATGCAGGGTCCTCGTTGCGTATCCAGTTTGTTAATCTATGTCTTTTTATTGGGGAGTTGAGGCCATTGATGTTGAGAGATATTAAGGAATAGTGATTATTGCTTCCTGTTGTATTCATATTTGGATGTGAGGTTATGTTTGTGTGCTTTTCTTCTCTTTGTTTTGTTGCCCAAGACGATTAGTTTCTTGCTTCTTCTAGGGTATAGCTTGCCTCCTTATGTTGGGCTTTACCATTTATTATCCTTTGTAGTGCTGGATTTGTAGAAAGATATTGTGTAAATTTGGTTTTGTCATGGAATATCTTGGTTTCTCCATCTATGTTGATTGAGAGTTTTGCAGGATACAGTAACCTGGTCTGGCATTTGTGTTCTCTTAGGGTCTGTATGACATCAGTCCAGGATCTTCTGGCCTTCATAGTTTCTGGCGAAAAGTCTGGTGTGATTCTGATAGGTCTGCCTTTATATGTTACTTGACCTTTTCCCTTACTGCTTTTAATATTCTTTCTTTATTTTGTCGTTTGGTGTTTTGACTATTATGTGACGGGAGGTGTTTCTTTTCTGGTCCAATCTATTTGGGAATTCTGTAGGCTTGTATGCCTATGGGTATCTCTTTTTTTAGGTTAGGGAGGTTTTCTTCTATGATTTTGTTAAAGATATTTACTGGTCCTTTGAGCTGGGAGTCTTCACTCTCTTCTATACCTATTATCCTTAGGTTTGATCTTCTCATTGAGTCCTGGATTTCCTGTATGTTTTGGACCAGTAGCTTTTTCTGCTTTACATTATCTTTGACAGTTGAGTCAATGATTTCTATGGAATCTTCTGCTCCTGAGATTCTCTCTTCCATCTCTTGTATTCTGTTGGTGATGCTTGTATCTACAGCTCCTTGTCTCTTCTTTTGGTTTTCTATATCCAGGGTTGTTTCCATGTGTTCTTTCTTGATTGCTTCTATTTCCATTTTTAATTCCTTCAACTGTTTGTTTGTGTTTTCCTGGAATTCTTTCAGGGATTTTTGTGACTCCTCTCTGTAGGCTTCTACTTGTTTGTTTATGTTTTCCTGTGTTTCTCTAAGGGAGTTCTTCATGTCTTTCTTGAAGTCCTCCAACATCATGATCAAATATGATTTTGAAACTAGATCTTGCTTTTCTGGTGTGTTTGGATATTCCGTGTTTGCTTTGGTGGGAGAATTGGGCTCCGATGATGCCATGTCGTCTTGGTTTCTGTTGCTTGGGTTCCTGCGCTTGCCTCTCGCCATCAGATTATCTCTAGTGTTACTTTGTTCTGCTATTTCTGACAGTGGCTAGACTGTCTTATGAGCCTGTGTTTCAGGAGTGCTGTAGACCTGTTTTCCTGTTTTCTTTCAGCCAGTTATGGGGACAGAGTGTTCTGCTTTCGGGCGTGTAGTTTTTCTTCTCTACAGGTCTTCAGCTGTTCCTGTGAGCCTGTGTCTTGAGTTCACCAGGCAAGTCGTTTGTAGCAGAAAAGTTCGTCTTACCTGTGGTCCCCAGGCTCAAGTTTGCTCGCGGGGTGTTGCCTATGAGCTCTCCACGGCCTCAGCAGCCAGGAAGATCTGTGCCGCCCCTTCCGGGAGGTTTGGTGCCCCAGGGTTCCAGATAGCTTTTGTTTTCCTCTGGGGTCAGTATTGTGTGCAGCGTGCAGTCTCTTCTGGTTTCCCAGGCGTGTCCGCCTCTCTGAAGGTTTAGCTCTCCCTCCCACGGGATTTGGGTGCAGAGAACTGTTTATCCGGTCGGTCCCTTCAGGTGTGGTGTCTCAGACGCAGTGGATCTGCTGCTCCTGGGCCCTCCTCTACGGGTACCCAGATGGCCAGTGTTTTATTACAGCAACAGTGACCAAACTAGAACACTTGTTTGTTACTGGCTATGGTTTACACTGTAATACCGATACCAATAATATGTGAGTTTTGTGAAGGCATAGGCCTTTTCTGTGTTGTCTACACTTTATGTCTCATACCTACACCATCACTGAACACCTACGGAGTTTTCAATATTAATATCCAGTGAATGAACGTGCCTCAGGGCTATTCAAATACGTGAGTTCCCTCTCTCTTCCTTTGTATAATTTCTGAGATAGGCTTTTGAAAATGCTTATCAGGGCTGACCTTAAATCCACAAGGTCCCCGCCTCAGCATCAAGTCTCCGGTTTGTATTCCCATCCTTAATAATGAGGTTTTTCTACTTAGGTATACTTGATGCTTTGAGTCATATAATTCTTTCCTGCGGAGCCTCTAATGTGTTTCCTGTATTTTCCAGCATCTCTTTTCTTGACTCACTAGATGCCAGCATTACCCTTCTAGTCATGACAACCAAAGCCATCCTTAGGGGAGGGAGGGATCTAACTGACCCCGGTTAATACTCAATTTAAATATTTTTTCTACCAAGGCTGAATAGATATTCTTTCACTTTGAGTTAGGACCAATGTATCTGTGTTTGGAGCTCTCAGTCCATCCTCAACTCAAGGTGTTTAGTGAATCTTATTTCAACCATATTATAGCATGTGTATATGAATAGCTTTTCATACATTTACATTTTTCTCCTATTTATCTATAATCACTAGGTTGTAACATCTTCAAACACATACGTTATGACTTTTTTCTCCTTGTCCCATGTCTTAAGCATCATGATACCACACAAAGGGATCAACACATGCCTCAGAGTGTTTGAATGAACAAGTGCCTCTAACTCCCTTTGTGTAGGTAAACCACGCAAATGCAGGAGCGGTAAGCCTCCCCATTCTGGTAGTCAAGAAACCAACTAGGGCTTTGACAATCGTATGACACCATAAGCAACTGTGCAGTAGAAAATTCTGAGAAATGGAGTTCTGAAAATTAGAGCCAAGTCTCCTGCTGTACAGAAGCATCTCATATCAAAGAGAATCATTCAAAAGTCAGCGCAAGCTTAGGTGGTTTGGTTTGTTTGAATAATTTAGGCATCTACATCCAATGCACTAGGGCTGGGTAATTTTCTGCTCTATTTTCCCAGAACATGAGATGAAGCTATCACGGACATTATTTCTCCCTTCCAAAATGTTCCTGAAAAGGCAGATCTGAGATAATTGACACAAAAACAAGCTCGTGACTCCTCCTCTCTGGGTGTTGCTGAGCCATTTCTAGGAGAGCAACAGTGATTTGATTCTCTCATTTGGACTATTTCACTGAAAGGAGGATGTGCAATTTAATGTTTTGTTTCTAAAGGATTGTTTTTTTGTTTCTTTCCTGCTTTTCTAAAGAATAAAAGAGCTTGTCTTATTCTGTATTTTTTTTTTTACCCAAATGTTCAAATTGATTTAACGTTGTGATAATAAATTCAGCAAAAAATGAATCAAAAAATTTTAAGGTTTTTTATTTTTACTTTTATCTTTTCATTTATTTTTGCTTTCTCTAATTTTTTCTTTTTATCGAGTCTGGGACCCTAGCCCAGCTATGGTGCTGACCACATTCACATTTCACAGTGAAGAGTAACTGTCCCAAGTCCCATCCTTGACAATTTGACTCAAACACATCCCTTTTGAATCATGACACTTTATCCCTGGGTCCCCAAAGTCTCATGCTCAGCCCGTAACCCAAATTCATTTTGTTAATCTCGAAAAGTACTCCAGGTCTTCACAGTTCCCACAGTGTTCTGAAGTCCCCAGTGTTTAGTCTCTTTTGAGACGCAAGGGAGATGCTCGATAGAAATAAGTCATATATTTCCAATATATAATGGAATAGAGCAAATATTATCATTCTAAGAGAGAAGACAGCGTGGAAAGATTGAGCCAAAAAATAAGACCATATCCCAGCAGGACAAATGCCAGAACGTGCAGTTCCAAATGCTCTCAAAGATGCAGAAAGGCAGATGTGAGATCTCTCTCTCTCTCTCTCTGTCTCTCTGTCTCTGTCTCTCTCTGTCTCTGTCTCTCTCTGTCTCTCTCTGTCTCTGTCTCTCTCTGTCTCTCTCTGTCTCTGTCTCTCTCTCTGTCTCTGTCTCTCTCTGTCTCTCTGTCTCTGTCTCTCTCTGTCTCTGTCTCTCTCTGTCTCTCTGTCTCTGTCTCTGTCTCTCTCTGTCTCTCTGTCTCTGTCTCTGTCTCTGTCTCTGTCTCTGTCTCTCTCTCTCTCTCTCTCACACACACACACACACACCCCCTCCTCATCTGTCCCTTGTTTTTTTTTTTTCTTAAGCCTCCGATCCTCTAAGAACAACTATTCTGTTTTCTTCCTCCCTGAGCGCAACCCTTTTACAGTCCGTTTACCAACAGTGTATGGTAGCCTGATCTTCCCCACCAATGTTACTGAATGGCATAGGAGACCATACCTAATGAGGCTGAGTCAGGAGGATGGCTGAGAGTGTGAGTCTGTCTGGAGCTAGATTGCGAGAATCTGCCTTAAAAAAGAGGTCACAGCTTGGAGAGCTCCTTCAGGGATTTAACTTTTATGTTAAAATCACTTGAAAACTACCAAAATGACAGGGCAGAGATGAAATAATCAGAATTATATATTTTTTTCTTTTTTTCGGAGCTGGGGATCGAACCCAGGGCCTTGCGCTTGCTAGGCAAGTGCTCTACCACTGAGCTAAATTCCCAACCCTCAGAATTATATTTTATTGTATTGACTTTATCAGTATAAAGAAAAAGGCAGAGAATTGAAATCACTCGTTGGTCATCCAAAACTGAATGTTCAGCCCTGAAAACATAGATAACACAATACAGACTGAGCAGGTTACAGTTAGGAATATACATGCATATACATATATGTGTATGACAACTAATGAAAAAAAGAGGCCATGAATTTCCAAGAAAGCATGGAGAGAGATATATGGGAGATTTTGGAGGGAGGAAAGGGAAGGAATAAATGTTTCAATTATATATATTCTCAAAAATAAAAAGAAAAGAAAACCAGAATATGGATCTAAAAACTGTTTCCTGTTATTTAGTCTATGGAAATATTCAAGTGATCAAAAAAAAATAAACAAGTAAAGAATCTAAGATATATATTTGAAGTGTTGACACCAGCCATTCTTGTTTTATTCAAGGTTCTTGCTGAGAGAATGGTTCTGTGTCCATTCTCTTATTTTTGGGTCCTATTTTTGCCTTAAACAGAATGTTTAAACAAGTGGTGAATGTTGTCAGAACTTTTCCTGGTAAAAGAATTTTAAGGATGCATGGGTAGAGGAAAAAGAAAGACACAAAAGGAAGGGGGAGGCAACACGGAGAAAAATCTGACTGGACACAAGTATGATCTTAGCCACATTTGAGACCCATAAGTGTGTTCACCTGGGGACAAAAAAAGCCTAGTTAGTTAGTCAGGCCTTAGGGCATGTTTGACATGTTTGTAGAATTAATTAACTGATTAATAAAACATTCTTTTTTTTTTTAAAGATTTATTTATTTTATGTATGTGAGTACACTGTAGCTGTCTTCAGATACACCAGAAGAGGGCATCAGATCTCATTACAGATGGTTGTGAGTCACCATGTGGTTGCTGGGAATTGAACTCAGGACCTCTGGAAGAGCAGTCAGTGCTCCTAACCGCTGAGCCATCTCTCCAGCCCTTAATAAAACATTCTTATCTTTTCTGGAAGTTTTACATTTCCAAAAGAAAAAATGGTGGAAGAGGTTTCATCCTTGCTGGCCCCTGCGTTCTCCATGCATTGGGGTGGAAACGGCGGTTGCAGTTCATGGGGACCCATCTTTTGCTGGTCGTTTCTTTATTTTGTCTTGCCCTGGTTGTGGGGTAGAAAACAATAAATGCAGCAACGCTGCCTTTTCTGCTCCCAGCACAGAGTTGATTTCGTTCATTGCTTTCCCATTTCCTGTAGGCTGGAAAGAAGCCAACTGTAAACTCAAATGCCCAGATGCCACGCTGGCTTCCCATGGGACTGGTGCGTGCACGGGTGAAGACTGGCATTGTGTGCCTTCATGAGCCTCCATGTTGGTAGGCAAAGGCAGAGGAGGCCGTGACCTGGCTTCAGTCACTCTGTTGTGTATGTGGCTTATTTACTTCGACAATAACTGTATGTAGCTTCTGAGTCTCCAGTCATATTTGTCTGGTAATGAAATGGTTCTTGTCTCATTGGGGGTGTGCATGAGATTAGACTGGGAATACTTCAAGCTGTCTTTCAGCCCTCCATCACAGTTAGAGTAACCAGCAAATCCTTGGAAAACGTACTCCACGTACTTCACAAAGTACCCACAGCTAAATTAAGATGCTAATGACTGTGTTGATGACGCCAGCACGGAGATGCCCGAGTGGTACCCAGAAGGAAACGCTTTCTCCTGCCAAATCTATTTAGAATATTTTAAGCGATTGGGCGTTTTATTTCAGTGAAGTCTCCTGCCTGAGGGATGTGGTGATAGATACATTTTATTCTTTTTTCACCGGGAAGGACTGTAATGGCTGTGGTGCTTCAGAGGTAAAAATGGGCTGTTCTAAATGTCATCTCAACACCTTTTCTCCCTCTGCACGAAATGTCGCCTTGTACTTAAGGTTCCCTTAGGACACTTCTTGCAGAGGATATTTGGTATCTTGTCTCCATCCTCAACCGTGTCAGTAACCCTTCATCTCTGTCCTCTGTAGCTACCCTTTCAGTTGTGGCTCACATGTTGTGTTTCAAGAAGGATACACCCTTATAAAGTAAGTTCTTTACAAAGACTGTTATTTAGAAAGAAGAGGTTTTTAGTGTAAATTTACCACTGAACTAAATTTTTATTCCTCCCATTATGCCTCCATATCAATGTATTTATCAATTATTCCCCCTTTTAACCAATGACACCTCCATCCCTCAAGGTAAATACACAGATACTGTCTGTCCTCAGTAGCTCTCTTGTCAGGATCCCTACATCTGTCCATCAAGTTCTTTCAGTCATAACTTAAAGAAATTTCATAATTCTGAGTTTCCCTTCATTCCCATGGTTACCTCCTATTTCAGTATTTAATATATGCTCCTATTCTTCCAGTGGATTATTATGATAGCCTCCTAATGGGATACAATTTAAATGTAATAATGGTGCATTTATGAAGATAAGTTTTTACACATCTTCCATGCGCACATGGAAATATGGTATTAAAAATTCTCCGGAGTAAGGCTGATAAGAGATGTTCTTACTTTGCCTGCCCATAAATAAAATCTCAAAGGATTCTGGTATATTGAGAATGCAGAGGAAATAATGAGTAAATCCAGCCTCATGACATTCTCTTGGCTATGATAGATATCTGTTCTCTCTGTGTTTTATATTTGTAGCTCAATCTCAATTAAAATGTGATGAAGATTAAGTTTTAAATTTTGCAAGATATAAATCAAACAGAATGCGTAGTGTTTCACAAACAAATGAATGATGGCATAAATAAGTCTATGAATATTTGAAAACATAGCCCAACTTAAAACCAATAGATAAATCACCGGGAGGCAAAAACAAATAGAATAGGTAATATCCCAGCTGTGATCAGGGGCAGCAGCCAAGGGGCTACTGAAAATGTATTGAGATCTTAGAATCTTGGCTTGATGTTTTACATACTCACAAAAAGAGAAATGATTGTCTATGAATCTCAAATGCCAGAGAACAGGACTAAACTTCTTGACTAAAACTCAGGCTCATTAAGGATATTTACACAGCCCCAAATGAACAATTTTGAGTAACTTCAACAGTCTTTGGGAAAAAGTGGACATGTATAAGTGTTTGCCTTCAAATTCACTTGTCCAGTGGGGGAGAATATCTTTGAGAAGTTAAGCTTTAGAGTGATGTCTGATGGCTATGCTAGGGAAGGAAATTAAGGGTCAGTGAAATACCCTAAGCCTTGTAATGTGGAGTAGGTAGCTGCACTGAAAGATACTTACATTGTTCAGGGCATATTTGACATTCCTACTGTAAGGCCAGTATTTATTGGCCAGATAGAAATGTCATCTCTGAGGCTCACTGATGCACAGCTCACCCTTTCTAGTTCATTCTGAACTCTGACTGGCTAGTTCAACTCAGTTGTTCTGGCTCAAACTCCTCTCCAAGCTGACTGGTTCAATCTGGCTTCTCTCAGCTTCTCACTGAATTGCTCTGCTTGGTCTTTAACTCTGGCAATTCGTTCAAATCTTCTGGCTCCTTGTTATTCTCTGGCTTCAACTGCCTCTGCTGACCTGCGCGGAACTGTATGAACCCAACTCCACTGTATTGGACTCACTGCACAGACTAGTTCTCTCTCCCTATGATGCTCCTAAATAGCTTCTCTTTCCTGTGCTGTTCTCTTAAGTAGCCTCTCTTTACTGTCTTTTCTCATGAGAGGTGGGCGCCTCCTATCTCCGACTCATTCTGTCAAATCTTCCTCTGATTTATCATTTTGTCTGCCCCTCAACTAGGTGTCACTTTATAATCTGGCTGTTTCCTACAATCTAATTTTATCTCAAAGGTATATACAAAGGGCATGGCTGTATTCCAACAAAAAGGATTAAAGGTATGCGATGTGTCTGCATTCCAGTTGGATCACGCAACCTAGGTCCTTGGATATGATCCCTTGCCAGAGCAGTTGTGTTGCTGGATTCAAATTTCTCTATACCCACAAATAAATAGAGAATTATATGTAGAGGTGATCTTACACTGAAATTGATGGCATCATATAGAATGAACTACTGTAGAAAAGTCATAGAACTATAAGTGAAGTAACTCAGATGCTTACAAATAGAAACAATGAAATGATCACTAAAATTTGCCATCACTTCATTTAAAATATTCAAACAGACCAGGGGGGGAAGTTACAGGACAGTCATAAAAATTCACAGAAAGAATTAGAAAATTTTAAAAGGACCAAGATGAATTTATTCATGTATTAATTCTGAATGCAAAGATTGAACGGTCAGTCAGACCTAGACCTCTAGAGGATTTTTGAAGTGAATAGTAAATATGAAGCATTTATCTTTTTGATTGTACCACTGGGAAATGATTGGTTAACATTCAAATTTTAATTAAGGGATGTGGAGGCCAGAGTAGAAACAAATGCATGTTCATTATATAAAACTTCATTTACTCATGGTCAAGAATTTTTCAGTCAAAGAAAAATAGGAATTTTCAAAATGAAGAGTCATATTGTGTCTTAAACAGAAAAAAAATGGAAAAGAAATCTGATATATATATATATATACATACATATATACACACACACATATATACATATACATATATACACACATATACATATACATATATATACATACACATATACATATACATATATATACATACAAACACACACACACACACACACACACATATATATATATATATGACACTGCACCACTGGGAAATGATTGGTTAACATGATCCTATGATCATGGCAAAATGTCACAATTTCAAGTGCAAAATTATCAACTGGAAAATTTAAAAGTTTACTAGTGTGATAAACTTGGCAGTATTCAGAGGTGTTGAATAAGACATTAGATTTGGAAGGATGGCTTTTTCAAGACTGGTGGAGCTCAGATGATTTCATTCCAAACCCCAGATGCCGGATATGGAGTCGTGGGGTTTGGTGTTTACCCTACTATGTTTTGGTCTTGATTCGATTCCATCTTTCATTAATATGCTTCCCTTTCTCACATTTCAAATGGGGATATAATAGCAATAGCATATATCAAACCTACAGTGGGTTTGCAACTTTATATGTGTTACTTTTCCCACTGCTGTGTCAAAAAAACCACAGAAGAAAGAACACGGAGTGTTTGAACCTATTTTGTCTCTCCATCAAGATATAAATGACTTGGCTCACTTCACATAGACCACTGAGCAGAAACGGTCGATTACTCTTACCTAAATGTAAGAGGCTTAGAAATACTGTTTTATCTGCCTGGGAAGAGACAAACCAGATACTGTGAGTGTTTATAATGTATATTACATTTCATTTATCTCGTGACCACACCACTGTTCACTCTTTCCCAAGTATAACGACAGAAAAACAATTCAATATCCTGTTTATCCACAGACCCATGGCCTCGAAGTCTAAGATCTTTGAAAGCTGCAAAGAAGTTCCTTTATTCTATCAACGGATAGTTTCTCTTGATTCTGAGGTAATAACATATAACCATACATAAACCACTATGGTAGTGTCAATAACAAATATTATATAGAAGTGAATATATCTTACCGAGTTACTGTTAGACAAGAGGTCTGAATTCCTGATGGGAGGATGTGAGGCTTCTCTGGGGAAATCTTTCTTTTCTAGGTTCTGGTATAATCTCTGAAAGACCTTGCACATCCATCTTTCATTGTTTGATTCTGGTTTTGTTCTATCAAAGATATTTCAAAGATACATCATGATCCTGTCTCAAGTGAGGCTATGGAAGATCACTTCCCTGGGAGTTGCATTGGTTTTCCTGGCTTATGGCACATTAGATGATCAGGATTACTTTAAATCTTAATGATTCAAATATGGGGAAGGGGAGATGGTTCACTTTATAAAGGCCTTGCCCTGCAAGCATGAGAACTTAAGTTTGAGTCCAAGCCCTCTAGTGAAAAGCTGTGCGTGGTGTTTCATTTCCATACTCCAGTGTCTGGAAGGGACTGGAAGGTAGATATCTACAATTTACTGGCAAGTCAGTCTAGCCAAAATGGCGAATTTCAGTTTCAGTGAGAGATGTTGTCTCAAAAAGTAAGGTGGAGAGTGAATGAGGAAGAAGTGTGACATTCATCTTTGTTCCAACACATGTACCCTGCACATATTGGTACAAATAGGTATCAGCACATACAATATAACACACACGCATGCACACCTACATGCACACATACACATATAGACACACACACACACACATGCACAGGCACATGCACACATGTATGGACTCATGAGTTTGCCTTTCAAGAAAAAAAAGATGTGTGCTCATAAAGTCTGTGGCCATCAATCCACTCTTCAGGGCAATCATTCCTGTTAGGTGACTTGATTTTCTGGGTTGCTCTGTTGTCTAAATCAAGCCTTGTATTTTCTTCTTAGAACGTCGCTGATTGTGCGCGCGCGCGCGCGTGTGTGTGTGTGTGTGTGTGTGTGTGTGTGTGTGGTGTGTATGAGCATATGGGTGTTTGTGTGTTTGTGTATGTGTGTGTGTATATATGCTTGTATGTGTGTGGTGTTTGTTTGTATGTTTGTGTGTGTGTGTGTGTGTGTGTGTGTATGTGTGTGTGGTGTGTGTGTGTGTGTGTGTGTGTGTGTGTGTGTGTGTGTGTGTGTGTGTGTGTAGGCTACAGGGCAGTGTTAGGTATCTTCCACTAGGACTCTCCACCCTATCTTTTGAGACAGGGTTTCTCACTGATTGTCTAGACTAGCTGCCTGCAAGGGTGAAGAAATCTACGTATCTTCCCTACTTCCCAGCACAATGATTAAATATATGTGCACTATATGTGGGTGCTGGTGACCTGAAATAAGTCCTCCTCCTCACCAGGCAGGTATTTTACTGACTCATCTCCCCAGCCTCGACAAAACTGGCCTTAATGAGATATCTACTCTCGTCCATGTTATTTATTTATTTATTTATTTATTTATTTATTTATTTATTTATTTATTTAGTGTATAGGTGTTTTGCCTACATGTATGTCCATGCACCATGTGTAGGCAGTACCTGCAGAAACAGGAAGAAAGTGTTAGAACCTTTTAGGAATTACACATACTTTCAAGCAACCATGTGGGTGCTGGAAATCAGTCCTTAGTCCTTTGGAAGAGTAGCCAGTGCTCTTAGCTGCCAAGCCATCTCTCTAGCCCTACACTTGTCTGTCTTGACATAGAGGAGATATAAATGCTATTATCTCTCTCGGAACACCTAGTCAGAATTAACAATTGGCTTTGCTTCACCACAAGGGGCATGAAAAGTATTTCTATGTTCATTTGTGGAAGGTAGCTATTGAGTACTAGCAAATTCATGATGTGCACATTCTAAATATTAAGCAATGAAGGCAGAGTTATAAAGAAAATTCCAATGAAAGCTATGCAGGGAGAAGAGGCAGAGAACCGAGCATTTGGGGCAATCTGATATATACTTGGGAAGAACATTAAGATAGGAAGCAGAGGATATTACTTTCTTTCAAGTAGTTTAAAAACATTTGGGTTTTTATAAGTAATATAAAATGAAATAATATAACCTAAAAAAATACAATTGGATTCTCACTCATCCAATGCCCATTTGTTATATGGGGTGACAGTGAAGGGTTGGGTAAGGCCAGTTCCTCTAGACAGTAGGGAATTTTGCATTTTATTCTGAGAAATATCAGAGCTATTTGAAGGTTTTAAAGAAAAAAAAAAAAGAAAACAGATTTATGTTTTTGAAAGGTTACTCTTTTTGATTATTTATTAAGATCAGGACGATCAGTAGGAATGAAAGGCAGAAAAATCTAATGCAGCAACAATAGGGATGGCAGGGGAGGGGTAATTAGAATATGCGCTGCCCAAGAGAGCAGAACGTGCTCTGCTTTTTATTTAAGACGCAAGACTAAGGGAGAACAAGAGCATGGCAGGGGTAGAAAGTCATGAGGCCTTTCAAAAAATCATCTGTCTGTCTATCTATCTATCCATCCATCCATCCATCTGTCCATCTGTCTGTCTGTCCATCTGTCCACCCACCCACCCATCCATCCATCCATCCATCCATCCATCCATCCATCCATCCATCCATCCATCTATCTATCTATCTATCTATCTATCTATCTATCTATCTATCTACCCACCTATCTACCTACCTATCATCTAATGGAGCTGGTCCTGTGTTAACTAGATGTAAGTGATTCCTAAGTCTATGGAGCTTTGCTGTTCACTTTTCATCTTAGAACCATCATATGACAAATAAAAGAGGAAAAAGATTCATTGCTTTATGTCTCCTTCTGTTGTAATGAGTTTTGTGAACCCGTGACCAGGCAAGGTCAGACGTGTATGATAATCTAGGTCTCAGGCAAGAGAGCCCTGGGTCAGGGGCCCAGTGATGCAGGAAAGGAAGAGAGGCATTATCGTTTATGCTTTGTAAAGACAGCCAGGATTCATGACAGTCTAAACCAAGAGACTAGTAAAGCTATGATCTCAGGTGCTGCACATACCCTCCATGAAGAATCATTTGTTACAAATTCAGGAGGTATGACTATCCTGTGACTTAGATGGTGGTGTGACACAGTGACAAGGAGAAGGAGAAACAGAGGGTCAAGTGAGAGTTAGTTTAAATTATACAGTGTTTGTCATCTCTGAGAATATTCACTGGGGTGCCTGTAGCCAGGTTCTCAGAGGAAGGGAGACATCACCCATCAACTAGGTTGATGAAGACATGAGAGACCAACAAGTGGTGACAGAATTAAACTTTTCAAGGCAGAGAAGCTCTGTGTGAAGATTTAAAAACAAAACCAGGTACAAGAATCATTTGGGGAACAATATCCTTAGAACATATAATCTGTCTTTGGGGTGGGCTATAAGGAAAACACACACACACACACACACACACACACACACACACACACACACACACACACACAGTATTGCATAGCTGACTGCCCACTTCTTCCAAACAGGAGAAATGGAATCTTCCTGAGAGTGAACCCTGCTTGTCCTTGGGTGTGTGTGATTGTGGCATAGTGATTACTGCTACCCTCAGATTAGTGCGAACTTGCATATTTGAAGTTGCCTGAATCATGAAGGACAAAGTGAGTGGTAGTGAAAACAGCAGAAATGAGTGTTGGATTGCCAATAAGGCCATCTGAAACATTTAGAGAAAGCATTATTATGTGGTTGTCCTCACCATTATGTATGTGTTTTGTTATAGATGGAGCCTGAATCTCAAACATTAGGCATAAATAATGGAAAATAATGTCTTGACTCTGGAGCCTGATACGGTGTGATTTGATTTATTCCACTAAGGGCTACATGGCAATACTTTTCTCCAGAGCTTAAGAAAGGAGCTTTCATCTACCTGTCACAGCATAGGAACAAAATAAGTTTCAAAATATTTTCTAGGTTAGAGCCTCCTAGAATACATTCATAGGACCTTATCTCCCATTACAATGTCTGTCCAGGCTTGATACAGAATGCTCCAGGGCTGCCTTTATGCCACACAGTGGTGGGTGAGTAGCATCTACGAGCTGGGGTGAGGGGCCTTGAAACTCCCATAATGGGGACTTGACTAGAGGCAAAGAGAAGGAGGGATGTTGGTTGTGTGTGTGTGTTGTATGGTAATCAGGGTCCAAACAATGTCTATGTTTTATAATTTGTTCTTAAGAACCAGTGCTAAGGGAAAAACCAAATAGTAGTACTTATTCAAAAGAAGACATTAATGACAAAGGATAGGAAACAAAACGGAACTGGGTTATTTTCAGTATTGTAAGATAATTGTATTTCCGTGTAACATTGTTTTTGAACCAATTTAAAGCTATTTTTAGTGAAAGATCGGTACACAGTTTTCTTTTTACACAAACAAAAAAACATCCATGTGGTTCAGAGTCTGATCTAATCTGTAGGAACAAAGATCTGAAATGCGGGCAGCTCTTAGCCGCCCACGTGGATTCCACGCAACAGGTTAAACAGCCAACTCTAGCTTTTACAAGTGGCCTAGTTCAGAATTCTTCATCTTTTATTCTGTCAGCTCCTTCAAAGTTGTGTTGGTACTATCTCTCTTACAGACCTCAGAGAATGATCATCCTTCCATGAAACCATGAGTCAGCAAAATCCACACAGCGACGCCATTATCCCACTGGTGCAAGTGAAAGACCGCTTCCTCCTAGTTCTTGATGCAGATTTCTGAGAAGAGCATTAGTGAGAATATTGGGTTTCCAGAGATCTCTGAGTCAGGAGGTCTGTAGGTGCCAGTACTGTGATCATGACTTCACTACTTGATAATCAAAGAGATAATTTTAAGGGTTCCCACGTGAGTATATTGCACATTAAAATTTTTCCCCATAATTTTGAATCTGGCTAGAAGCTTGCTAATTGCTTCAAGTACTTGAAGCCTGTTTGGATAGAAAAATCACCCTGAAACCCATTAGCTCACTGGGTCCCAGCATGATTGGCAGTTGTAGAGGACAGAGTACTAGTTCCAGAAAAGTTATTTTTTTCAAGACGTCACTCA
Organism: Rattus rattus; assembly: GCF_011064425.1. Taxonomy (NCBI): domain Eukaryota; kingdom Metazoa; phylum Chordata; class Mammalia; order Rodentia; family Muridae; genus Rattus; species Rattus rattus. Next base: position 39,002,282 of record NC_046168.1, read on the forward strand.
ATATTTCATCAATTCCCAGAACACTCGGTGCCTTGACAATATTTTCCATAATCTCTCTTCCCCCTGAAGCATACATAAACAAATCTAATTCCCTGTTAGATGCTAATTGCAACTGCTACATAACTGTGCCTCTGAAACCTCCTAATAACACTAACCATATGTCAAGGTCTTCCCCCTAATTGCCTGGTTACTCTAATGAGAGAATTGCTTCTTTTTTTTTCTTGCTGATTGCATCCTATCTATCCTGTAAGTGAGATGTCTACTATAACGATACCTGGTGTAGCTCAAGGTCAGTAGCAGTAATGTACCTCTCCCAGATCTAGTGACAATGCCTGTGTTAGAATGACCTGAAATACCAAAGACAAAGGTTGTGTGAGGCTGAAAAAATCTCAGTATATTATATATCTACATGATAGACATTTTTATTTAGGTATTTCAAGAACTGTTGGATATCAGATCCCAGTTGATACTAATATTTGGTGACCCAGAGGGCCATCCATTATGACTTCCTGGTGAACAAGTCAGGCAAATAAATGGAGATGTTACATCAGAGGTTTGTAAGAATATTCTGCTGAGGATCATGATTGGTGGCCATTTCTGTAATGTTGAGATGGGGGTACCTGGCATGTGGCACACCATTTCCATTGATCCCTTCATGTGTATGATAACATTGGTGCAATCAGTTCACCTTCTTCATCTGCTCAATTCTGCTTCTTTTGCTTCCTTTTTTTTTATTTTTTAAGTAATGGCAAGGTGGAAATGATTCACAACTGGATTCCTGAGGAGAAAAGAAAATGCTCATTTCTTCTGTCAATTTCCAAAATGTAGACTCTTGCTATGTCTATATTAAACCATCAGCTCAATGTTATGGAGCGCACGGCTGTTCAAAGGATGCACATGAATGCTTCCTGCCAACCAGGAAGAGTTGTTTCCAGCACACTATCGCACGTGTTGTTTCTCAGGATTCTCCTCTAGCGTCTACAGCATAAAACAATTTGCTTAGGAAAACCTCATTCAGAATATATAGCCATTTCTTATAAGACAGAAAGTATAGTGTGAGTAATATACAGAGAAAGCCAAAGATCTCAGCATGAGGGACCAGACTGTAGCATCGAGGAATTCCATGTTCCTCACTACTCATACCTATGTTAGTGAAATGGCAAGCAGTCATCGACTGAAGCTCTAATGATCTGGTGCTATGGGCCACAAGAAGAAACATGCCAGTCCTGGAGTTGCCTCAGCTTAAACAGTGGGTGATAAACTTGGCTCATGAATGATTGTGGCTTGAACTTGAAGTATTTGAGTTGGCCAATTACACTGAGCTGCGCAAATCCACTGCTGAAGTTTGGAGAGTCCATGTTCCGCTTGAATATATTCTGTAGTATGTTTCTGTGACGGTTGATCTTTAACTTGACTTGATGAAATCACCAAGGAAACACACCCCCAGCTGTACATCTAGGAGGGCATTTCCGAAGAGTTTTAACGGTGAAAGGAAGGATCACCCTGAAAAATAGGAGGCGCTCACTAGCCTTGACTAATCTGGGAAAGAATAAAAAAGAGAGAAAGCAAGCAGACCATCAACATCTGTCTCTCCTGGCCTCCTTCGTGCATGTAATGTCACAAGAGCCACCTAATGGTCCTGCTGTCATGGCTGGAGTTGTTTCTGGCATAACTTCTTCACCGTCATAGACTGTATCTGCAAACCGTGAGGCTAAACAACCCCACCCCCTTTCTCATATTGTTTTGTCGAGCATCTTGCTCTGTCAGGGAGAAAAATAACACTCCTTTTATATACAGTGTCTTTAATACTCGGGAAAAGTAAGATAGATGACACTGCCTATTCTTTATGTATTTTCGAAAACCTATGTATGATGTAGAGACTAAGGGAAGTTAAGTTATGTAAGAACATATGTTAAACACAGGCCAATTGAGAGCCCAGGATGAAAAGTTATTGGAAATACATTTCTCTGTAGGCGGCACCCACTTGAGCCTTCTCTTTTGCCTGCTTTTTGTGTTTATGACCCCAGTGTGGACAAGGACTAGGAAGTAGCAGAAATCAAACACCAAGGAGAGCCAGCTGGTTTCCGCTGACACAGAACGGACAGCTTCTGCTTTGCTTTCTAGATGTTAGAATCATCTCCCTTAAGAGAATAGACAAGGGGAATTAAAATTCATGTGAGAAGAGAGATGGAGGCATATGTGATCAAAGTCCATAAATCATGAAAGGCACAGAGACTTGCCCCAAACTGAAGTAGAAGATGTCGATTCATAGGATGCTTCTTAGAGCGAGGCGCAGCATCCTTAGTGAGGTTGTTCGTTACAGGTGCTAAGTGCAAACTGTGGCCATGTTGACGGTATTAGTCTTAGACACGCACGTCTCATGTCTTCTTTATGACAGGGATTCCAGAGTGCCAGAGCCACATGGCATCAGATGTCTTGAGATATTTGGCTGACATTGGGGGTGGAGGGATACGGACAGAACTGTGAGATATTGCAATTAGGCTGCAGCACAAAGGCAAAAATAGGTTTGATAAGGTCAGGGAGACAGCTCAGTCATCCAGCATGAGGACCAGTGTCCAACCATCAGAACTCACGTTAGAAGAGCGAGGCATGATAGCACACGCTTGTTACCTGGATGCTGTGGAAGCAGAGGCAGTTGGGTCCCTGCAGTTCACTGGCTTGCTAACCTAACCTGTTCAGAGAGCTCCAGGCTGGTAAGATGAGAGAGACTGTCTTAAAAAATAGAGAAAGACAGATCTTGAGTAACAACAGCTGGGGTGGTCTTCTGTGCTCCACACACACATGCATTCATATAAGTGTTTGAGCATGTGAACGCACGTGCGCGCGCCACACACACACACACACACACACACACACACACACACACACACACACACACAGAGCGAATTGTCAGTCTAAGTGGTATAAGAAAAACAATCTGGATCTAAAAAAGGAGGGGTGGGTGGGAAGAGGGGACTGAGGAGGTGGCTCAGTGCCTCAGAGCCCTGATTGCTCTTCTAGAAGACCAGGGTTCCATTTCCAGCAGCCACATGGTATCTCATACACAGTCTGTCACTCCTACTGCAGAGCATCCCATTCCCTTTCCTGGCCTCTGAAGGGACCAAGCATGAAAACGTTTGCACAGAGGTACATGCACGCAAAACACTCATGAAATAAAAGAAAAGTAAATGAGACAATATTGTGGTGAAATTAACTTGTGGGAAGGTTTAAGGGTGAAGCTGGAAGGGGTGGCACCATTCTGGTTGCAGCTGATGTGGCTGCAAGGCCTCTTCAGAGGGAAAGAGAGGAACCTGCGGTAGAGAAGGCAATCCTATTGTGAGGGGAGTGATAATAATCACGGAAATGCTTCTGAGTGGTTTTTAATCTCGCAAATTCAAAACAACTGGATTCATGCTTGTTATATGTACTTTTCAACGAAATACATTCTGGTAAGTGCTAACGATTATGACACCTGAGAAAATGTGGCACACACGCTTTCTGCAAGTAACTTCGGCTATTTCGAGAGATTTCTCACTTCTGTTTGTGAGGCCCTGAGGGACAGTGTTGAGGTCTGGTTCCCGTGCGGACCGTGCTTGACTGTGCATGCTTCTGTGAGCACGTTGAGTTTTCTTCTAGATGTCACTCTGCTACTCACCGGAAAAAGAGTCCTCTCTGTTGGATACTGCCCTCCGGGGCTTTGATATGGTGGCCAATCTCTGTTAGCCAAGGTCAGACTCTGGATGGGATTCAGCCACAATAATTTACAACTTTAGTCTTTATGCACGGCAGTTTAATTGGTGAGCATGTGCTGGTTCTTCCAGCAGAACCAATGAGCACACAGTGTCTGTCAAGATACTATCCTTGTCCCAGAGCTCAGAGGAGTTGGGTAGGGGAAATCGTTATCGGAATTACTCTATGGGAAAAAACTATTTTCAATAAAAAAAGAGGGAAAAAGGAATAAAAAATATTATTCTTGTCATTTTGGCTTCTTAACCCAGGTACATGACTTTTGTTTTACACCAAATTCTGTTTTTGCCAAATTTCTTTTACCTACAAATGCCTCTCATTTTCCTCAGTTTGTTCTGCTAAAGAATCACGGATTGAAGGTGTTTGCTCGCCTTAGTTGAAATTTGGTGGGAGGGAGAGGAAGGAATGATGTCGCTCCCTCTGAGGTGTTTGGTTTTTAAAGAGTGAGCAGAATCAGAAACTAGTGAACGAGTGTGCACTCTAGGCACTGTGGGCCCTGAGCACCTTGCTGGCTAATTCCCTTCTTGGCCAATGAGAAACATCGAGTCAGAGGATACAAGAACCCACCATACAGCGGGTTAACCCACCAGAATCGCCGTGAAGAAGAAAAGAAGAAGAAACAGGAAACAATTCTTCTCCTAGGTGTCCTGAAAGCATCTGTCCGGATTCTTTGGGTCAGAGCTGATAGGAAACGACCCAGAGGGGAGTAATATAAGCGCAGTCCTTCCTGTCTCAGGGAGAGAGGACTGTGCAATGGTTAGGGTTCAACAAGAGCTCTGGGTGAAGAGAGTGCATTTAAGGGCAGGGTGGACCTTTCCTTACTGATTAGGAAGGCAAGATTGTTCACAGACTGCGACACTGGGGACACTTGAGAAAGTCTGGCCAGACTTCTTGTTGTTGCTGGCTCCTCAAACCCTTCAGTCAGATGAGGAAACAGGAATAAGGGATAGGGGTGTTTCTGGGGACACTAGGAGGACACAGGCCTCATTAAATTGGATTAAGCAACTTTTTGAATAAATTATTCAGTACCATCTAAGCATGGAAAAAGTTAGCACCAGCTTTTTGTACATAAAGCCATAAAGGTTTAAAATCTTAAAGCAAACCAACAGAAAGACCAGAGAGAACTAATCTTTGCTCTTATTAGAACATTTTAAAATCTTTATTTTATTATTTTTAGATGTTTGAGTATTTTGTCACACATATGTATGCATTGTGTACTGTGCACCTGGTACCCTAGGGGGTCAGAAAACAGTGTTGGGTTCCCTGGGACTAGAGTTACAGACGGTGGAGAGCCTCCACGTGAGTGCTGGGAGGTGAACAGTGTCCTCTGGGAACAGCTGCTGCTCGGAACCGCTGCGCCATCTCTCTTCAGCCCCTGATCTCGGTTCTTGACTAAACTGATCACTGCCTAGAGTCTGGGCAAGCCGCTTTCCCCTTTCTCAGCCTCCGTGTCCTTTTCCATTAAAAGGCGGTAAACACTGGCTATAGTTAGGACCAAAAGGAGAAGCTAAAGGACTCAGAAAACAGTGCCTGCCAACACAACACCGGCTGTAGTGCATCCTTAGGTCAAGCCAGACCTTAGAGAGGCTCTTATCTTCAGACAAACCAGAGCATCTGCTGCACCCAGCGTTTGGTGAGACCGCTCTGCCCCCAAGCACATTGCATATGCAGGTTCTTTCAAGAAAGCCTCAGCCTATGCTGTGGGATGGATGTATTAGTACCTCCATTTTATAGAAAAAACGTGCAACTCCGAGACAGGTGGGAAAGTTACGGCTTGCCAGTGAACTCCACTCCATTGCCTGCTTCAGTACAATTTTACTGGAGCGCGGTCAGGGTCCTTCATCTCCATATTGCCCACGGTTGCTTTCTCACTCAAAGGCGAGGCAGAGAAGAAGGGAAGGACATTGACTCGCAAACCCTCAGTATCTGTGACCCTTGTCCACTTTGGCTCTGGGGAAAATCATTAACTGCTTGAGGTCGTATAACTGTTCTTCCTCTATTTTAATCTATTTTACAGAGAGGGACTCGTTAGATGTGGAAACCAACTAAAATGTACCTTAAGTGGGCAGAAAGTCTTGGTAAAACTTAACAACGATAAAGGGAAGAACTGTATAAATTTAAAAATGGTGTCTGCGGGAATCATCGGCAACTTAGAGATTGTTACTTCTTATATGGAAGTGAAGGGTTTTTTGCTTAGATGGTTTAAGGAAGTTTTAATCTGTAATTATTTATCGTAGATGAAAATGAATTCATGTATTATATTTTAATGCGTAACTTCAAAAAGGAAATGAGATCCTAGAATGGAGGCTTGTATCTCTGAGAGCAGAGACGGAAGGGTGTCATGGACAGAAATAATGGTCTGTTGTTTCCCCTCCTTTCACAGAGGGAGTCATTAAATAGGATATTTCATGAAATTTATATTGCACATTCTGAACTGAAAAGGTAGCCACTAATGGGGATGAAAAGATGCCCATCTTTGAAATAAGTATATATAATGAACGAGAGAAAGCATTGTTGTCTGTGAGGTAGCAAGAGAAGGAGTAATGACACCACATTTGGAGTTTCCACCTCACTTAAGTTATATACTGGCAATCCCTCAACATGCTTTAAAAATCAAGATATAACCTTTAAACAAGTTTTAGAATTTATTTTTACTTTATGTGCATGTGTGTTTTGACTGCACATGTGACTGTACCCCATGTATGTCTGGCACCCAAGCAAACTAAAAGAGGATGTTGGATTCCATGGGATGGGAGTTCCAGGCGATTGTCAGCTGCTGTGTGGGTGCTGGAATTGAAACAGGGTCCTTTGAAAGAGCAGCAGCCAGTGCTCTTAATCACCGAGCCATCTTTCCAGCCCTGGGGAAAAAATATACAAATGAGACTCATGCCAAAAAACAGAGACCAAAGAAATAGTTAACAGTGAAAGAGAGTTAAATATATTCTCATTCAAAATGAATCAAATGGGAAAAATAAATCCTTTCCTTAAAAAAGGTACACTGAAAATGTCAAATCTAGTAAATATGTACATATCAAGTAAAATAGCCTGGCAATTGTACAAAAATCACTTTATATATGTATATATATGTATATGTATAAGTATATGCATACACGCGCGCGCGCGCGCACACACACACACACACACACACACCTCTCATGAGGAAAAGAACAGAATAAAAAGAGCAGCATCAGACTTAGGTATGCTTAAATGTAGAAATTCAAATACAGATAAGCATCCGCACAAACCATGATTAATATCTGAATAAATGTTAGTATACATTTGGTCAGACTTTATATACACCACTTTACTAGTCTCAAAGACATTTACGTTACTTCAGCCACGTTTAAAAGTGCGTCTAACTTGTTTGGAGTAGAAGGAGGCTTCATTGCATATTTTTGGCCCTGAATCTGAGAGAAAAGATGTGGTGTTTATGTTTTTCAGTCTGGCCGATTTTATTGAACATGATCTGTTGCACACATTTTCCCCCCACAAGCATGGTTTTGCCTTTTAAGAAGCCGAATAAAACTCCACCCTTGTTGTGTAACCATTTCCTCTAAATCGGAGGGAGGGGGAAGACTCACAGGGCTTAGAAAGCTCTGAAAGCCATGAAACCCACCCGTGGGACCCCGATCCCCGCAACCCTGCCCCAGGATTATAGAAACAATGACCAGTTACCAGGGAGAGGGGATGTTTGCAGACTTGCACACCTGCCTACAGCTTTCCCAGGCCTCACTCTGGCTGGGGCGACCTTTTCAGTGGCACAGGTGGTTGGCATTATTCATTCTGTTAACATGTCTCCCCCTCTGCTCCTGAAATCAAACTCAGTGACTCTCCGGCTCGCTAGGGTAGGCTCCTGTGACATCATTTCTTTGTGTTCATATGGAATTCTCCAGAACTCATACAATTGTGCATATATAGCACCTTCTGTTTACCTATTTATCCATTGGTGGGCATGTAAGCTACTCCTGTTAGCTCAGCCCTTGTGAACAGTGACTTGGCGAGCCTGTGTGCACACACACTCAGTGTAGGACGGCTTTGATTCCTTCCAGCGCATGCCTGGAATTGGTGTGGCTGTATCCTGTGGGGGGTCCAGTTTCAGAGGTTTGAGGGACCAATTTTAGAGATTTTTTTAAATGAATAACCCCAAAATAATAAAAATTAAAATAAATTTGTGAAAAAAGTACAGTCTACATTTTATAATAAGGCAGTAAAAGTTAAAGACAACTTCAAGGTTTGAACAATAAAACAAGCTACCACCCCATCAAACCCAAAAAGATTCATTGGGATTTTCTTTTCTAAAATGATTATTCATGGAAAGGAGGATGTAGAAGTCTTCAGATAGATGTGTAGAATTTCTCATATCAAAAGTGTTATTTGGTACAAATTGTTTATAGAGGAAATTTGACATTTTTAATTGTTAAAGAATAGAAAAAAATTGACATCATGTTCAAATATCTGAGAAAAAAGTAAAAGAAACTTTAAAGAATAAATCTCAAATAACTTTCTATCAACAAAACAAAAAGAATTCTCTCTGAAATGAGGACAAAATTCTATTTTTAAACCTAATAGAAACAGTATGATAACTTTCAATGTAATATAAGTCTTAATGGTCATTTTGAATCACTTTGGCTCAGTGCCAGAAGAATCTTTCACCTTTTTTTTGAATTACTGTTTATTCAAATATTATTTTATGCATTTTTGTATGCTTACATGTCAAAATATTTTGAATATACTTATATAAAATATTAGTTTTTATATTTTTGTTGGAACTTTGACTAAAAGATAAATCAGGAGAGTGAAATGAGGTGAATCTTTTTTGTTTCTTCCTTCTTTCCAATAGGATTTATTTTACTTTAAATTGTGTGTGTGTGTGTGTGTGTGTGTGTGTGTGTGTGTGTCTGTGTGTCTGTGTGCTGCTATATGTTTCTATGTGTGCAGGTGCCTACAGAAGACAGAGAGGTCAGATCCCCCTGGAGCTGGAATTATACATTGTGGTGAACTTCCCAACATAGTTGCTGGGAACCAAACTTGGGTCTTCTGCAATAATAGATTATTTGTAGATAAAACAGTACAATGCCCACGAGACAGGGCATCAACAGGATAACTGAGCGGGGTCTCAGTGAGGATCCAGTACTGACGGTGTAGCAGAAGTCAGAGACCTCAAACAGACCAATGGCTCACTGCAAGGAACGTTTGTAAGTGAAGATGTGTGGACAGAGGGGTATACTGTGGGACACATGGTAGCTTCCATAGGAGAAGCGTCTTTTATTAATTTTTATTTGTTTGTGTGTTTTTTATTTTGTGTGTAGGTAGCAAGGGTCGAAGGAAGATATGAGGAGACAGAGAGATGAGTGGGACTGGGGTTCATATTGTGAAACTCACAAAGAATTAATAAAAAGTTAAAAACAAACAAAATAAGAGAACACTGCCAAGTCTTGCAGATCTACATCATGAGGGACCAAAGAAAAGATGAATAGAAAACACAGACAGAACATGGAGTCCAGTAGTTCTGGGTTCTTAGATAGAAGTTCTCAGCACCCCAACATCTCAGCATGTTCATTATATAGATTTGAACAGTTATTGCATGTAACTGCTGCACAAGGAGGCAGAATTGGGGGTACAGAACTGTATCAAGGAGGCAGGTTTAGCTAATCTTGGTAGGCACAGTCTTTATATGGAAGCAGTCTTCAGGCCATAAGCATTCTCGAGGAGAAAGCTATGGTGGACAAGCTCTGCATACATGGCCACTAGCCACAGTTGGACCATAAGAGAAAGCTTTGCCGTTTTACCTGAGTCATGCCCATGTCTTCAACACACGTTCACTCAAGACTTCCCTCAGAGCTTCTCTGCTCCCCACAGCATAGACTGCCTTTGTCAGAGGTGGATGACTACGTTATCACTCCTGTGGAAGGCAGCTTGGCAATTCTATGGTGGGAAGTGAAGTCACACAAAGTAAGGAAACCTATCATACTAATGGTTAGTGTGCTTGTTGCCTCCTCTAGGGCAGAAAAATATCCTTCACCCAAATACAGTTCCGGAAGGATGTTGATACTGAATGGTTTTACCAGATAATGCAAAAGGGGACATGACAGGGCAGCAGTGGCATCAATCATTCCTTCGTGTGTACATGTGCTCACAGGCAAATAATTCCTTGTTGCCCCTCATCAACCTGCAGCCTATGAGAGCAAGAGTAGCTTCCTTGCTCTACTCTTGACACATTTCTGGCATATTCTACTGCTGTAGAGAAACACTTTTTCATCCCAGTATTTGCCCTTTCCAGGTACTTCTCACGCACATTTCCGAGCTCCATTTTTCATTTAGCTTTTTATTGATTCTTTGTGAATGTCACATCATGCATCCTAATTCCACTCATCTCCCTGTCCTTTTGTACCCACCCCTCTGCCTTTGCAACCTTGCCACCAAAATAAAAAATAAAACAAACCAACCTCATTATGGAAGCTGTAGTATGTCCCAGTGTGTTGCACAGTATACCCTTTTGGTCACACTTCTTTGCAAATGTTCATTGTAATGACACTATTGGTCTGGTTCAAGAGCTCTGGATTCTGCTATACCATCAGTACTGGATTCTCACTGGGACTCCTCTCTGATATCTTCTTGTTGCCCTGGATCAAGGAGGCCCTGCAGCTTTGAATTATAGGACCAGCCCCATCCCATGCTGCAGCAGTTCATAGGTGGGATAGATGTTGGCGTGGACCAACTCAAAGCTCTGGATTTGGGTCTGGATGGTAACTAAGCTGGTCAGCGTGGCAGCTCTCCCACACCACACCACTAGGGCAAGCGCTCCAGCACTGCCCCAGCTAGCTCACCCATAGCTGGCTACATTTTTTTTTTAATACGGGTAGGTACGTATTTATCCCTTTATGATTGCTAATCATGGCATACCCTTTCTTTCTAATGGTAAGAAGTGGTTAAGAGGTGGATGACTTCTGCCTGGACTATTAGCGTCTTTCTGCTGAGTAGTCTAAGGTGGGGCTAGCAGCAGAGAGATGCTGACATACTGATATTGAGTCTTCTTGAGTCTCTTGTGGTTGTAATGAGTATTTTTTCAGTTTGAACCTTAATAAATAATTCTGAAAGTTAACAAAGAGGGAGGGAATGAAAAAGATAACAGAGAAAAAGGAGAGAGAGAGAGAGAGAGAGAGAGAGAGAGAGAGAGAGAGAGAGAGAGAGAGAGAATGAATTGTAATTGTCATTTTTGTTGTTTCATGTATCAGGTATTCATTAGGGTGGATTTTTTGCTCCATTTTCCATTTTGGCTGTGTCTCTCGTTGCCTTTATTCTTGTTCACGTGAACTCTATTTGAGTTCTTTTGCTCATAACTAAAAGAGGTCTGAGTAATAACGTCTGAAGCATTGCAATCTACTAAGCAAAAATAGATCATATCAATATTTTGTGAATTTTTACACAAGGAGAGCAGAAGGCATGTATTTTAATCTGATTTGAAATGAGAGTATTACTTCATGTTTCTCTCAGACTGAAATGGAGTTGAACAAACTGCCAGATTTTGCTGGGAAATGTATATGGATTCAAGTCAATTTAGTATTTTACTTGAATAAGTAGGCAAACATATCTAAGAGATTTTAAATAGTCTTTAATTAGAGTAATATCTTCAAAAATATAGTCTATGTTAGCCTTCATGTGCTCATCTATTTGTGAAATGAGTGATAAAGTAACTGTAAATGTCTAAAGTTTCCTTAATTATTATGTTATATAGGAAAATATATCTAAAAACATAAATGACTGTTACATTGCACATCCAGGGAATGCAGTGACGAAAAAGTCCCACAAGGGTCTACATGGTCATGGCTCTATCTTCTCTTTGTCAATCCATTATCTCTCCATGGTTATGTTTGTCCTTGGGTGGAGGGTGGGTTAGTGTTCAGTTAAGAGAATTGACAGTAGTCCCCTTGGTAGAAAAATAAAAGAATATAAGTAAGTTAACTGATGCAAGGCATCTGTTCTATCAGTTGGTCACTGCAGTATTGGCTGCTCTCTGGGTTTGGTGTTCCACAGTAAGGAATCAGACACACAGACAGTAGCAGGCCAAGCAAGATGATTTATCAAGAAAAGATACACAACCAAGGGTGTGGCCTTGAGCAAAGAGAGAGTTTGGTGTCAAATAATTACATGCCATAATGTAATGTTTGGGTCCATTGCCAGCTTGACCTTCCCCACTCATTTGCTTAGTGTGGTCATTCAGACATGCTGTGGTACATGCGACTCTACACATAGCTTCATGAGTCTGTATATCTTATTTAGTATCTTAAATCTCCACCCAGGACTCTGTGTTTTAGCATTTATACTGAGCCACTGGTCACAGCCAGGCACTCCGCCGTGGCTCTGCACTGTTCCGTGGTGGGAGTGGTGGGGCTCAGTTAGCTTTGACCAATCAGTTTTCCCAGCCTGCATCTTTGCCAACTGTTTTTTTTTCTCATATGCTAATTTTGTAAGGCTTTCAGGGAAGCCATTTGAACGGCACTGTGGGTCTCCATTCGTCTTCCTCAAGTATATAATTTTTGCATTAATAACTATATTTAAGAAACCAAATAAATATCAGATGATAGGACGGAGTAAGTGGAAGTTAAAAATAAATTGGTGGAATTGTCTTCATATCATTTTATACAACACAGACGGTAATCTACATAATCACAATGAAGTAGAATGATGTCAAGACATTTTTCCACTGATCCATATTGTTCCAAGACATCCTTAAATATTCGTGCTCAATTACCAAAATCACTAGCATTACCACATTCAGTCCTGTGCCTTATATTTCATCAGTAGCATTTTAATTTTGAAATCTCTCACTGAATTAGGAGACAGCCTAATCCCAGTGCACTGTGCTCACGAGTCATGTTTTAATGAAGTTTCTTTACTGGCGTTACTTTCATTCGGAAAGCTCTATTCATGCACGAAGCTTTTTGTACTGATTTAGTCAAAGATCAAATAAAAAGATAATTAAAAATGAAGGCATTGAAAACAATGTAAAATGTCACTCAATCATCTTTCTTCTTTATAATCAAAGAATATTATCTGGATCTTGTTATTTTTTAAAATTTTTATTAGATATATTTCATGACTTACATTTCAAATGTTATTCCCTTTCTCAGTTTTCTGTCCATAAGCCCCCATCCCCTCCCTCCCGCCCCCCATATGAATATTCCCCCCATACATCTCCTTACTGCCCCCCCATATTCCCCTACACTGGGGGTCCAACCTTGGCAGGACCAAGGGCTTTCCCTTCCACTGGTGTCCCAACAAGGCTATTCTCTGCTACATACGCAGTCGGAGCCCTGGGTCAGTCCATGTATAGTCTTTTGGTAGTGGTTTAGTCCCCTGAAGCTCTGGTTGGTTGACATTGTTTTTTTATGGGGTTGCAAGCTCCTTCAACTCTTTCAATACTTCCTCTAATTTCTCCCAAAGGGGATTCTGTTCTCAGTACAGTGGTTTGTTGCTAGCATTCACCTCTGTATTGGGCATGCTCTGGATGTGTCTCTCAGGAGAGATCTATATACGGTCCCTTTCAGCATGCATTTTTTAGTTTCATCAATCTTATCTAGTTTTGGTGGCTGTACATATATATGGGCCACATGTGGGCAGGCTCTGAATGGCTGTTCCTTCAGTCACTGCTCTAGACTTTGCTTCCCTATCCCCTCCTATGGATATTTTCCACCCTTTTAAGAATGAGTGGGAACATCCACACTGTGTTCATCCTTCTTCTTGAGCTTCCTGTGGTCTGTGGATTGCATCTTGGGTAATTTGAGCTTTTGGGCTAATATCCACTTATCGATGAATGCTTACCAAGTGTGTTTTTCTGTGATTGTGTTACCTCACTCAGGATGATATTTTCTAGTTCATTCCATTTGCCTATGAATTTCATGAAGTCATTGTTTTTGATAGCTGAGTAGTACTCCATTGTGTAGATGTACCACATTTTTTGAATCCATTCCTCTGTTGAAGGGCATCTGGGTTCTTTCCAGCTTCTGGCTATTATAAATAAGGCTGCTATGAACATAGTGGAGCATGTGTCTTTGTTATCTGTTCGAGCATCTTTTGGTATATGCCCAGGAGAGGTATAGCTGGGTCTTCAGGTGGTGCAATGTCCAGTTTTCTGAGGAACCTCCAGACTGATTTCCAGAGTGGTTGTACCAGTTTGCAATCCCACAAACAATGGAGGAGTGTTCCTCTTTCTCCACATCCTTGCCAGCATCTGCTGTCACCTGAGTTTTTTATGTTAGCCATTCTACTGGTATGAAGTGGAATCTCAGGGTTGTTTTGATTTGCATTTCCCTGATGACTAAGGATGTTGAACATTTCTTTAGGTGCTTTTTGGCCATTCAATAATCCTCAGCTGAGAATGTTCTGTTTAGCTCTCTATTCCATTTTTTAATAGGGTTATTTGGTTCTCTGGAGTCTAACTTCTTGAGTTCTTTGTATATTTTGGATATAGGGCCTCTATCTGTTGTAGGATTGGTAAAGATCTTTTCTCAATCTGTTGGTTGCCGTTTTGTCCTAACCACAGTGTCTTTTGCCTTACAGAGGCTTTGCAGTTTTATGAGATCCCATTTGTCGATTCTTGATCTTAGAGCATATGCCATTGGTGTTTTGTTCAGGAAATTTTCCCCAGTGCCCATGTGTTTGAGACTCTTCCCCACTGTTTCTTCTATTAGTTTGAATGTATCTGGTTTCATGTGGAGGTCCTTGATCCACTTGGACTTAATTAAGCCTTGTACATGGTGATAAGAATGGGTCAAATTGCATTCTTCTACATGCTGACCTCCATTTGAACCAGCACCATTTGTTGAAAATGCTATCTTTCTTCCATTGGATGGTTTTAGCTACTCTTTGTCAAAGATCAAGTGCCCATAGGTGTGTGGGTTCATTTCTGGGTCTTCAATTCTATTCCAATGATCTATCTGCCTGTCTCTGTACCAATACCATACAGTTTTTATGACCATTGCTCTCTAATACTGCTTGAAGTCAGGGATGGTGATTTCCCCAGAAGTTCTTTTATTGTTGAGTATAGTTTTTACTATCCTGGGCTTTTTTATTACAAATGAATTTGCAAATTGCTTTTTCTATCTCTATAAAGAATTGAGTAAGAATTTTGATGGGTATTGCATTGAATCTGTAGATTGCTTTTGGCAAAATGGCCATCTTTATTATATTAATCCTGCCAATCCATGAGCATAGATCTTTCCATATTCTGAGATCTTCTTCAATTTCTTTCTTCAGAGACTTGAAATTCTTGTCATACAGATCTTTGACTTGCTTGGTTAAAGTCACACCAAGATATTTTATATTATTTGGGACTATTGGAAGGGTGTCATTTCCTTAATTTCTTTCTCAGCCTGTTTATTCTTTGAGTAGAGGAAGGCTACTGATTTGTTTGAGTTAATTTTATACCCTGACACTTTGCTGAAGTTGTTTATCAGGTTAAGTCATTCTCTGGTGGAACTTTTGGGGTTACTTAAGTACACTATCATATCATTTGCAAATAGTGATATTTTGATTTCTTCCCTTCCAATTTGTATTCCTTTGACCTCCTTTCACTGTCTGATTGCTCTGGCTAGGACTTCAAGTACTATATTGAATAAGTAGGGAGAGATTGGGCAGCCTTGTCTAGTCCCTGATTTTAGTGGGGATTGCTTCAAGTTTCTCTCCATTTAGTTTGATGTTAGCTACTGGTTTTCTGTATATTGCTTTTACTATGTTTAGGTATGGGCCTTGAATTCCTGATCTTTCCAGGACTTTTATCATGAAGGGGCGTGGAATGTTGTCAAATGCTTTCTCAGAATCTAATGAAATGATCATGTAGTTCTTACTGTTGAGTTTGTTTATATAGTGTATTACATTGATGGATTTTTGTATATTAAACCATCCCTGCACAGAGACATAGAGAAACTAGCTGAAGTTATGAACCAAATGAATTTAACAGATATTTATAGAACATTGCATCCTAAATCAAAAGGATATACCTTCTTCTCAGCACCTCATGGAACCTTCTCCAAAATTGACCATACAATTGGTCACAAAACAGGCCTCAACAGATACAGGAAGATAGAAATAATCCCATGCATCCTATCAGATCACCATGTGCTAAGACTGGTCTTCAATACCAATAATAATGACAGAAAGCTCACATATATAGGGAAGTTGAACAATGCTCTACTCAATGACAACTTGGTCAAGGAAGAAATAAAGAAAGAAATTAAAGACTTCTTAGAATTTAATGACAGTGAAGATATAACATTCCTAAACTTATGGGACACAATGAAAGTGGTACTAAGAGGAAAACTCAGCTCTGAGTGCCTGCAAAAAGAAACAGGAGAGAGCATATATCAGCAGCTTGACGGCACACCTGAAAGCTCTGGATCTTGTTATTTAAAGAGCCATTTCCCCTTTATTCTGAACCATCTATTTTAACTATGCGTGTTAAATACTGTATCATACATATTATGGATGATATCATTATCATTAAATTAATACCACCAGCTTCATAATAAATATAACGAATGAGAAACAAAGCGAGATGTGTAGTAGATCAGGTTGAAGCTCCCTGGACAGTTTTGAAAACTGCCTTTTGGTGGGTCTCTTACAAAAGCAGTTTTCTGTGGAGAAGCATCTTCAAAACACATATCCTACTTTCCTTCTGTGAGTTCGGAGATGATACAGAGACATTCTTACTAACAACGTTTGAATTTTAAATCTTAACAGCTAAACGAACGTAACCCACTCATGCCACCGATACTTTTGATTAAAGCAGTAAGTTGAATGTTGATAAAGACAACCTGGTTTTCTGTGTGTTTGTCTGACTCCAGAGCACTGTCTGACTCTCCTGAAAATCGCACCTCTGGGCCACGTCACATCTTCTTTAAGAAAACCAGCGCAGCTACACTCAGCTTGCCCATAGGTGAATTAAAAATGAATTCACGAAGCAAATTTTGAGGTAATCGAGAGTACTTACAACCAAAATTGATTCATAAAATTCAATTTACACTAATCTCTTCAGACACTCAGGCATGCCACTAGACGACATGGGACTGTGATAAAAGATAAGTTTCCAGTGAAATGAACTGAACTATATCGAATTCAGAAGAACGGTCTTAACTCATATTGAAGCCAGGAAAAATGAGTTAGAGAATAATACTTTCCTATGAAAAAAAGTCTTTCCAGTAGTTTCCCACTAAAAAAACCATACAATTATGAAATATTTTTCACTTACACATACTGAAAATGCCTTCTGACTTATTAGTTAAAATTATTAATAGGAAAGGTCCTTTTTTGAACATGACTTTTTGTGAAATAATTATGGATCCAAAGATAATTCTTCATTAGCTAGCAATTAGGCAGCTACTGAGAATTTCCATGTTGACCAATAAAATAAATTTGGGGATGTGTTTCATAAAGTGGGTTTAGTCGCAGTTGGATTCTTTCTAGGACCTATTAAATCAACTAGGATTTTATTTATTTATTTTTTACCACCCGCATTTTAACAGTGACCAAACTGAAACTCAGAGGTGTTAAAGACTTGCCTGGGATTTGCAGTCAATAACACCAGAGTCCTTTCCACACTCTGCTTCCAGCTGTGCAGAATACCAAGCGCTGAATTAACCCCCCATTGCCCCTCCAGTCTTCTAGTGAAATCGTTCACTGTGTGAACACAAAGCTCAAAAGCTTTCCAATCTTACAAAGCCACAGACTCTGAGCATTCTTTCCTTTTGTCATACACATGCGAGTGTGCACACGTTCATATGCGTACAGGGATGTCCATGCTATGATTTCATGTGGAAGTCAGGGAATCTTCTTGGTTGCAGGTCCTTTTCATCCAGTTTGAGTCAGGGTCACTTTATTGTTTGGCTTCATACACAGGGCTAGGGGCTAGCTGATCCACGAGCTTCCTGGAATTCTTCTGTCCCCACTTCCCATCATGCTGGGATTCTAGACTCATACTGGTACACTTGACTTCACGTGGGTTCTAGGGATTAGACCTCAGGTCTTTGTGCTTGCCTGGTTGGTCATAATTCAAGTAAGTTTATAATAGACTTCCTATGGCTGTCCAGTGACCCTTAGTATTGCTTATCCCTTCTCCTTCCCTCCCCCTCTGTATTGTCCTCCCTGGCACTTGCTCAGTTAAGCCCACCTCCCTCTCTTCTCCTTTCTCTTTTATACACAGCATCCATGCCCTTCTATCCTCTTTCTAGAGTTCCTTCTCCCCAGACCTGGTGATCTCTTTCTGCTTTTCTGGTTTCTGTGTCCATTCCAAGCTGTACACTTAAACCTTAAGATCAAATCTAGGCCCTGTAAATGAAACATAATGCTCAGGATTTCTTTCTCCCTGTCTGAGTTATCTCACTGTGCATAATACTTTGTTTCACCCATTTACCTGCAAGCCTCAGTCTTTCTTTCTCCTTTCCAGCTGCCTAGAATTTGGTGGTGCACACATGCCACATTTCCACGTTTCTTTTATTTATTTTTAATTGAAAATGGAGTTTGTGAATGCAATACACCCTGATTAAGGTTTCTCGTCCCTCAACTCCTCCCAGAGCTACCCTCCCCTAATTTTTTCTCTCTTTCATTGGAAAACAGGAACCTGAAAAGAATAATAAAAACACAATAAGGTAAAATAAAAACAAACAAGAAGAGGGCAAAACAAATGATCAAGCAAACAAATCAGTCCATCTCCTCCCCACCCCCCAGGGTAAGCATAAGGAACACTTACAGATGCACGCACACATACAGAAAACCCATGAACACAAAATTGGAAACCATCAAAATAAGCAAAGAAACCTATAAGGCAAATTAAAAAATACCCAGAGAAAACATTATGAGGCAAAGAGCCTCCAAAGATACCATTGAGTTTGTTCTGTGTTGACCGTCTGCTGCCTGGGCATAGGATCAGCCCTTACGTGTTGCTTGCATACCCAGTGAGACTCAGTTGGATAAAAGTAACTGTCTTTGTGTGTGAGAGATTATCAATTGGAGATAGCCTCTGAGTTAGGGATGGTGGCTTGTGTTCATTTTCCCTCTCAGTCCCAGGA
Source organism: Rattus rattus (assembly GCF_011064425.1). Taxonomy (NCBI): domain Eukaryota; kingdom Metazoa; phylum Chordata; class Mammalia; order Rodentia; family Muridae; genus Rattus; species Rattus rattus. The sequence goes on from NC_046168.1 coordinate 39,021,091, forward strand.
CTGTATTTGACTTAGACCTGTGCAGACCTTGTGTACTCTGTCCCAGTCTCTGTGGGTTCATATGTACCTCAGTCCTCTTGTGTCTGGAAGGCCTTGTTTCCTTGGTTTCCTCCATCTTCATGGGCTCCTCCATCTTTCTCCCTCCTCTTCCACAGAGTTTCCCTGAGCACTGAGGGGAGGGGTTTGATGGAGTCGTCCCGTTTAGGACTGAGTGTTGTAAGGTCTCTCGCTCTCTGCATTTCGTCCAGCTGTGGGTCTGTATATTTGTTCCCATCTACTGCCAAAGGAAGCCTCTGATGATGACTGAGCAAAACTCTGACCTATGCACATAGCAAAATGTCATTAGGAGATTTTATGACTGAATTCCTTCATCAGAACAGTATTTGCTTTTTCCCTAGGTCCGTGGGCTATCCAGTTTTGGGTTCTTGGTCTGAGTAGTTTCCAGCATGGGATCTTTAATACAACTTTTGTATCCCTATTGTACCAATGTATCTTACAGGAAGATTGTGCATTGTGGGTTGATGGTTAACTTTCTCCTCTGATAGTATACAGAGTATTTTTCACTACCATGAATACTAACCAGTAGGGCTGAATACTCCAGGAACATACCAGCTTGACTTCTCTACATAAAGTAGGTTTTATCTTTAGCAATAGGAATTTACTATCAATTTGTAGAGGGCAATCAATATCCTTGGCATAGACTGGGTTGTTTGGGCGTTTCCATGGAGACCTTTCAGCTAGTAGTTGATTAGATGTAACCCATCCCCAACACTAGTGGGTGTATCTTGAGACCAGGTGCTCTGTAGCTCCTAGGGTGTGTGACTGGGTACAATTGGCAATTACTTTTCTTCTCCAGTAGCATATATAGCACCTTCCAGCACTGTGAATGCTGGTCAGTCAGGCAAAGATTATGGTTGGGCAACAGCAGACTTCTCCATGTTTGACAATGTAAGTGTGGAGTCACTTCAGCTGTAGAGTCTCCCCATCATGTTGTGAAGTGTAAGTAATAGCATTGTCAATAGCCTGTGATGCTTGGGGCAGAGGATCAAGGAAACTCCTTTAGTCAATGACACGAGAAGATGTAAGCCATTTCTGCTACGAGGAGTTTTATTTGGTAGAATATGATGTCGAGGTGGGAAATGACTTTGTTCTTTATATAGAAACTTCATTCGAATTCCTTTTATATATGTATATGTTTTAGGTAGCTTTATTTTATTTTATGTGTGTGGGTGTTTTGCCTATGTATGCTCGCTCTCTGGGCACTATGTGCATGCAGTGCCCTTGGAGGCCGGAAGAGGGAATCAGATCTTGAGTTATAGGAAGTTATGAGCATCCTAGTTGGTACTAGGAATTGAACCCTGGTTCTCTGGGAGAGTGGGTGGTGTTCTCAACTGCTCAGCCATCTCTCTTGCTTTTCTAATCAGCATTAAAAGTAGCAATTATAATGCTGCACACATGACAATAATTAGCAGAATGTTCTATACGAACTTCCAAATTTCTCATCAGTTTTGCTTGGCCACTCTCTAGGCTTTATATTCTCATCTTGGACAGTGAATAATAGAAGTTGGCCTGGGTGGGTTTATCCTCACTTTGGCAACTGAAGGAGAGAGAAGAATGTTATATAGCTTTTTGATTGACAAAATCCCTAGTTTTCTGGGTCAGGAAGTAGACAGTTTGGAAGATCAAATATTTTCTTGCCTCTATTTTTAGACAGTCTTTTTATTTTCCCATAAATTGAAGCAAGTATATGCCATTTGCTGCATTCCGAATTGGTTTTCTAAATCCAGCCCTATCAGTGTTATGATTGTTGTCAATTCCTCTAAAATTATAGTGTTAGGCTGCCTGATAGTGGTGTTTTTCTTTGTGATGTGGGACATCCCTCTTTTTCAGTGGTTTGATATTTTAGTGAGAATCTGAGAAAAGCTGTAGTGGAGGTTACTGAGCTGGTTGCAGAATGAACTAGAAACAGTCGCCATCTTTTATTGAAAACCAAAAATCTTCAGTTCAATTAATTCACTCATGTCCTCTAGTCTATTTGTGTGTCAGAGTGAAACAATGTATTTAGTTTTGCCTGAGAATGCTTCCTCCTTTCAAGTTCTCTGTTCTCTTCTGTGACCAAACACTGCTTTCTTACCAGTTGTTGCCAGAAGCACTTGTGACTCCACAAATGAGCTGTGGGTTGAACTGCTCTTAAATCACCGAGGAGTCTACCATGAGATCCCAGGAAGAGGAAAGGGGAGACGTATTAGCAGCAGCATCGCATGCACTTACTATTTCTTTAAACCTAGGTCAGGCAAAGAGTGAAGGGAATCTCTCTCACAGGGAGCCTTGGAAGACATCCAGCCCAGAGCTATGCAAAAATCAAATCCAAACATCCCATGCAATACCCTTATTTTGTGACAATTACCCAAACCCAGAGAGACCTTTTCCACTATTTTTACTAACTGAGTGAGTTTCCTGGTTCTCCACTTTTCTGTTGGCAGAGGAGACAGGTGAAAGGAAAAGGAGGTAGAAAGAAGAGAAGCCAGATTTTGTGCTCACAAAGTCCTCCAGAGTCGTCGCTAACCACAGACCCCAGCTTTGACCACTCATCACACTAATCCTCTTTGTCTTAACTCTTGAAAGCACATTATACCAAAGGTCTGGCTTAGTGGCTAAGGACACTTAATGCTCTTGCAGAGCTCTCATTACAGACATCCATAAGCCTAGTTCTAGGGGATCCGACATCATTTCTCACCTTGAGCACCAGGTTCATACATGCAGACAAATATACATGTATGCAAAATTCTATGAACACAATAAAAAAGACATCTTTAAAAATTAAAACTAATTGCATTACATATGCATTTTCTCTTTTATACCCATATCATCATGTTTTGAAAAATGGATAACCTATGTCCATAGTAATAAGAGGGATATGCCTTTTAAGCACAACCAAACTAAAGTCTTGGAATGTCTTGAGGAAGGATGATGATCTATGGTTATTTGAGTGACACACTTTAATCTCTACTCTCAAGAGGCAGAGGCAGGAGGACTACTGTGAATTCCAACCATTCTGGCCTTCATAATGACATATCAGCCAGCCTGGGCTATAGAGTGAGGCCATGTCTCAAAACAAGACAACCCAACCAAATCGAATCAAACCCAACCACAATAGACTCAATATTGACTGGAAAGTTTCATAACGATGATAGTATGTCAAAACACTTGGCTTGTCACTGAAGTTCCTCATTCCACTTGATGCAGTGCGCAAATCCTCCATAAAACCAATATTCTGTGGAGCTAACGTCCTTTAGACGGAAAGAAGATTCTCATTGACATAAAACTTAGAGCGGGCATTGGAACTCGCTGCTGGGTTTGCAGATAATTGCCACTTCAAGTGTAAACATCTGTAAGTGTCTTTTAAAAAATACTTCATGAGCCCTGAAAGCAATGTGTTCCGTATGCAACCAAGCTTAGTGTAACAGGAAAATACATACACATTGATTAAAAATTCATAGATGCATTAGAAAGATTAAAATAATGAATTCTTGTTTAGTACAACAAATACCTTCCATTAAAAAGATGCTTTTGGTGAAAAAGAATCTTAGTTTCCACAACATTTAACATAACGTAAATTGCATAGAGGAGTCATATTGGGAAGTTATAAAAACCTGCCTTTCTTAAGGATTTTATGTATTTAACAATAACAACAAGAGTACATAACAATCCTGAAGCAAATTGAAACAAACAAAACAGAAAATAGAATTTTCTCGAAGTGGTGGACTGAACCTGAGCAGGGGAAACTGACAAGTGGCATTTGTCACTTTTTTTGATGGGACTTTTACTGGGACTATTTTTGATGGCCTCATAATAAAATGAGAGAGTCTTTGAGTAAGGTGGAAGCAATTTCACATCTAATTTTGAGTCTCAAGGTAAAAAATACAGACTATAATGAGAAAAAGGTCATTTTCACAACAAATTATGTCAAAGATGAGAACTGAACAACAATAATGGCACTGTTATTTTGCTAAAGCCTTCTGTAAATTAAAAGTAGCACCATTTATGACTAGATGTGTGGCTTTCCATGTTGATGAAATATTGATATTTGAAGCCAAAAATCTAAAATGAAGAAAGTAAATGTGTTCTATATTTGAGTTCATGTATGCTTTTACCTAATTTTAATATATCATAGAATTCATTTTTTATTGTTTTAGGTTTTACGACTATATCATTCTTCCATATTATTTAAGGTCATTCTTTTTAATTAATTAATTAAAGATTAATTACTCCTCTTCCCTTTCTCTTCCATAAAAGGGAGCCTTTCCATGGATACTAACCACCCTTGACATATCAAGTTACAGTAAGACAAGGCACATCTCCTGTGGAGGCAGCCCAGTCGGAGGAAATGGTCCCAAAGGCAGGCAACAGAGTCAGAGACAGTCCCTGCTCCTGCTGTTATGAGTTTCATGTGAAGACTAAGGTGCACATATGTGTAGAGGGCCTAGGTCAGTCCCATGCATGTTCCCTTGTTGGGGGTTCAGTTTCTTTGGATCCCTATGGGGCCAGGTTAGTTGATTGTGTAGGGTTTTTTCACGGTGTTCTTGAACCCTCTGGCTTCTACAATCCTTCTTACCACTCTTCCACAGAATTCTGCAAGCTCCACCTAATGTTTGGTTGTGGGTCTCTGCATCTGTTTCTATCAGTTGTTGGGTGAAGCCTCTCTGATGAAGGTTATGCTAGGCTCCTGTCTGCAAGTATAGCAGAATATCATTGATAGTGTCAGGGTGGGCTCCCTCTTATGTCATGGGTCTCAGGTTGGATGGCTATTCCCTCAATTTCTGCTTCATTTTTACTTCTGCACAACTTGTAGGCAGGACAAGATCAAACATTTTGTGGCTGGATTGGTGTCTTAGTTCCTCTGTTGGAAGTCTTGCCAGTTACAGGAGATGGCTGGTTCAATCTCCATGTCCCCCACTGCTAAGAGTCTTAGCTAGGGTCACTCTCACAGATTCCTGGGAGTTTCCATTGCTCTAGGTGTCTAGCTTATGCCTGAGATACTTCCCCACTGCCATTCCAATTGCCTCACCCAGTACTCTCTCCCTTTCTCCTCCCTTGACTCACCCGATCCTTCCAGTTCCCATCCCTATTCCCATTCCAGTCAGGTCCACTCCCCATGTCTACTCATGATGTTTATTCTATTTTCCCTTCTCAGTGAGATTTATATATCCCATCTTAAGCAGAAATAGTTTATATTATTTGTGGCTACTACACAGGGTGTTGTTTCCCTAATTTCTTTCTCTGCCTGTTTATCACTTGTATAAGGGAGGGCTACTGATTTCTTTGAGTTAATTTTATATCCAGCCACTTTGCTAAAGATGTTTATCAGCCATAGGAGTTCTCTGGTAGAATTTTTGGGGTCTCTTATGTATACTATCATATCATTTGCAAATAGCTATACTTTGACTTCTTTCTTTCCAATCTGTATCCCCTTGTTCTCCTTTAGTTGTCTTATTGCTCTGGCTAGAACTTTAAGTACTATATTAAATAGATAGGGAGAGAGTGGACAGCCTTGTCTTGTTCCTGATTTTAGTGAAATTGCTTTAAATTTCTTTGCATTTAATTTGATGTTGGCTATAGGCTTGCTGTATAATGGCTTTATTGTGTTTAGGTATGTGCCTAGCATCCATTATCTCTCCAAGACATGAAGGAGTGTTAGATTTTGTCATAGGCTTTCTCAGCATCTAATGGGATGATCATGTGGGTTTTCCATTCAGTTTGTTTATATGGTGGATTACAGTGATGTATTTTCATATGTTGAAGTACCCTTGCATCTCTGATATGAAGCCTACTGGACCATTGCGGATCATGTTTTTGTTGTGTTCTTGAATTTGATTTGTGAGCATTTTATTGACTATTTTTGCATCAATGTTCGTGAGGGAAATTGGCCTGAAATTCTCTTTTATTGTTGTCTTTTTTTTGTGTGTGTGTGATTTAGGTATCAGGGTGACTGTGGCTTCATAAAGTGCATTTGGGAATCAATGTTCCTCTGTTTCTATTTTATGGAATAATTTAAGGAGTATTGGTATTAGCATTTCTTTGAAAGTCTGACAGAATCCCGCACTAAACAACCTGAGTCTGGGCTTTGTTTGGCTGGGAGATTTTTAATGACTACTTCCATTTCCTTGGGGTTATAGGTCTATTTAGATTGCATATCTCATCTTGATTTAACTTTGGTAAGTGATACCTCTTGTTTATTTCTTTTAAAATCTCCAATTTTGTGGAGTACAGGTTTATGAAATAAGACTAATGATTCTTTAGATTTCCTCAGTGTCTGTTGTTATGTCTCCCTTTTCATTTCTGATTTTGCTAATTTTGATATTCTGTCTTTGCCTTTTAGTTAGTTTGGCTATGGGTTTGTCTGTCTTGTTGACTTTCCTGAAGACCCTACTCTTTTTTTTTTATTATTGATTTTTAGCCCCAAGTTCAATTATTTCCTTCTATCGACTCTTCTTGCATATGTTTGATTCTTTTCATTCTATAGCTTTCAGGTGTTCCGTTAAGTCATTAGCATGAGATCTCACTAATTTCTGTATGAAGACACTTAGTGTAATGAACTTTCCTCCTAGCACTGCTTTCATTGTGTCCCATAAGTTTGGGTATGTTGTACTTTCATTTTCATTGAATTCTAAAAAGTCTTTCATTTCTTTCTTTATTTCAACTTTAACCCAGTGGTCATTGAGTGGAGAGTTGTTTAGTATGTACACTTTCTGTTATTTATGTTCTTGTTGAAGTTCAACGTTTTTATTCATGGTGGTCTGATAAGATCCAAGAGGTTATATCAATTTTCTTCTATCTGTTGAGACCTGCTTTATGACTGCATAATAGTCAAATTTGGAGGTTTCATGAGGTGCTGAGAAGAAGGTATAGTCCTTTGTGTTTGGGCAAAATGTCCTATAGATATCTGTTAGGTCTATTTGAGTCACAATGTCTTTCAGTTTCATTATTCTCTGTTTAGTTTCTGTTTGGATGATCTGTCCATTGGGGAGAGTGGGGTGTTGAAGTCTCCCACTATTAATATTTTTCGTTTCAAGTAGTATTTAAACTTTAGCATTTTTCTTTTTCTTTCTTTTTTTTTTTTAAACAAATGTAAGTGCCCGTTCATTTGGGGAATAGATATTCAGAATTGATATGTTATCTTGCTGGATATTTTTCTTTGATGAGTATAAAATATCCTTTTTCACCTCTTTGATTAATTTTGGTTGAAAGTTTATTTTGTAAGATATTAGAATGGCTACACCAGTCTATTTCCTTGGAAAATCTTTTTCCAGCCCTTTACTATGGTGTAATATCTATCTTTGATGTTGAAGTATGTTTCTTGCATTAGGATGATGGATCCTGTTTTCATATCCATTCTGTTAGTCTATGTCTTTTTTATTGAGGAATTGGACCCAATATTATTAATGATAATATTAATGACTAATGATTGTTAATTCTTATTATTTTGAAGTTGGTGGTGGTAGTGTGCCTTTGTGTATGTCCTTCCTTGCTTTTGTTTATACTAGTGTGAAATTATTTATTTCTTGTGTATTATGGGGTATTGTTAACCTCTTTGGGTTGGAGTTTTCCTTCCAGTATCTTCTATAGAGATGGATTTGTGGATAGTTATTGTTCAAATTTGGTTTTCTCTATCTAAGGTTATTGAAAGTTTTACTGAGTAAAGTTCTGAGTTGGGATTGGTAGTCTCTTAGAATCTGCAAAATATGCCCAGGACCTTCTTGTTTTTAGAGTCTTTGTTGAGAAGTTGGGTGCAATTCTAATAGGTCTGCCTTTTATGTTACTTGGCTTTTTCCCTTACTGATTTTAGTAATCTTATTTTGTTCTGTAAAAAGTGTCTTGATTTTTATGTGGCAGGGGATCTTATTTTCTGGTCCAATCTTTTTGTCATTCTGTAAGTGTCTTATACATTTATAGGCATCTCTTTCTTTAGGTTAGGAAAATTTTCTTTAATGACTTTGTTAAAAATATTTTCTGGGCCTTTGAACTGGTAATCTTCTTTTATTCATGTTTTTCTTAAGCTTGGCCTTTTCACAGTGTCCCAGATTTCCTGGATGTTTTGTATCAGGAACATTTTAGATTTAACATTTACTTTGGCCCATGTATCGATTTCTTCTTTTGTATCTTTTATTTCTGAGATTCTTTCTTCCATCTCTTGTATTCTATTGGTGATGTTTGTATCTGTAGTTTCTACTCACTTACCTAGGTTGTCCATCTACAGGATTCTCTCAGTCTTTATTGAATTTATTCCCATTTTCAGGTCTAAAACAGTTTTATTTGTCTCCTTTACTTGTTTGGTTGTATTTTCCGGTATTTTTTAAAAGGGATTTATTAATTCCCTCTTTGAAGATTTCTATCCTCTTTTTGAGATTGGATTTAGTTTTTTTTTTTTTTTTTTTTTTTTTTTTGTGTTCCTTTTTGTGCTCCAGCCCTATTTGGACTTGCTGTAGTAGGCTAGCTGAGCTCTGGTGGTGCTGTATTGTCTGGGCTGTTGTTGATTGCGTTCTTACACTAGTGTCTAGTCATCTGGGTTTGGGGGTTATTATACAGGTTTTGGGCTGATTTCTGGGTTTATCTTTGGTAGATACATGTTTCTTCCCTTGATTTCTATCTCCTCTCAGTCTTCTGGTCTAGATGGCCTAGGGTTCTTCAGGACCAGTAAAGTATCTCTACTGTGTTACCTGTGGCCTGGCTGATCTTTGAAATTTTGTGTGTCAATATTGCCTCTGGGGTTCCTGGGTTTGCCTCCAGGAAAGCAAAGGTCTTCTGCCAGAGTTGTGGGCCAGAATATGGGGTGCAGGGGATGGGATGCAGTTTATAGTTGTTGAATGTGCTTAAAGGGGAGTTACTAGGCATAGGGCATAAAGCAGGCTTTTATTTGGGCTTTCTGGGGCTGCTAGTTTAGGTATTCTTATCATTTTATGACTAAAAAAAAGCAATCAGTCTGAGATAGCTTATTATGGGCATTGAGTCACGTGCACAATCACATTCCTACTATTTAGTAGGAAATAGTAACCCACAGATGAATATTAATATTCAATAGGGGAGTAAGATAATAAAAGCTGGGATCGAACATTTGCTCTGTGAAAATTAGTAAGACTGAATGAGCAGCCAGGACGTGGGAAGTACAATAAAGGAGGGACCCGACAGTTGAAATTACATGTGTTATTTTCTGTCCATGATGTATTTCTCGGCTGTGCACTGACCTGCATTCCTGTCTCTTCACCCCCTTTTATCTTTTTCCTCCTATAAGGCAGTTACTTTTCTGAGAGAGATTACTTTAATTCACAAAAAAATTCACAGGAAAAAGACAGATTTGAGTCATTATAATGTTGTATCAAAATTCTGGTTTTTCAAGTATAATAAAAAATATTGGATTAAACTCTTCTTGTCTGAAAGGTTCTTCTTGTAAAGGGCAGGCTTCAGAGAGACTTCTCCAGTTCTGTGTACAGATCCTTCAGTGGCCTAGCCATGCGTGTACATGCCTGAAGCCCAGGAGCTGACAGAACTCTAGCACTTTTCATAGGAGGCTGTGCCACCCTGTAAATAGGCTCCTGAGAGCCTTAACTCATAAGTTTTCAGGACAGGTCCAAACCTGCCTGCATCTCAGCAGGGCATAGGAGTGTCTCAAACTGTGCTCCTTGTTATCTTTGGTGGATATGATTGAAATAAAATAAAATAACACATAATTTGGTATCTATATCAACTTTAATCTTCACAAGATCACTGACAGCACATGGGAAAGATATTTCTTTTTAATTCTCCTATTTTTTTTTGAGATCAGGTTGTACCCTGTTCTTTAGCTACTTTATATTTTCTAAAACAGCGTTCTCTCTCTCTCTCTCTCTCCCTCTCTCTCTCTCTCTCTCTCCCCCCCCTCTCTCCCTCCCTCCCTTCCTCTTTCTTTCTTTCTTTTGCAGGCCCTGCTTTGCTCTGAAAGACTTCCATTTACAAGTAGCCTTGACTCCAACTTGAGAGCAAATCTAGGCAGGATGACTTTGAACCTTTGTGGGCATTCAAATACACTATCTGCCATATACCACCAAGAGTGTAGACTGATAAATACATTATTCTTAAAGTAAAGAAAGGGAACTGAACCAATTCCACAGCTCCCTGCATCCAAATCCCGTTGGGGAGAGACCTGAACTCCCAGAAGTGCGGACAATCCTGAGACCACAGGCTAGACTGCCACTTCTGCTCACTTGTACCCACACCCCTGGCTCAAGAGGAAACTTCATAGTGCTTCTGGATACAGGAATATAGGAGTAATCCATGGCAGGAACCTGCTGGTTTCTGCCTGTACCTGGAACTGAACTGAACCAGTCCCACAGCTCCCTGCACCAAAATCCTGTGGGGGAGAGAGTAGGACCCTCAGAAATGCAGACACTCCCGAGAACCCTGAGTCAACGAATACTTCCCTGAGTCAACGAATACTTCCTGACCCAAGAGGAAATTACCCAGTGCCATATGTGTCCCCTGAGAACAGGGACCTAGGTGCAGTCAGGGGCAGGACCCTTCTCATATCCGCCTGTGCCAAGGGCTGAAAGCCAGTCATCAGGAGTTCCTACACACCTGAGAGCAGAACTCTCTGTTCCCAGATCCCGCTGAAAGAAAACAGGTCTACAGGAGTGCTGACTGCACAGGTGCACAGGAGAGCCAAGCCACTGTCAGAGACAGCAAAACAAACCAACACTAGAGACAACCTGATGGCAAGAAACAAGTGTAGGAACCTAAGCAACAGACACCAAGACTACTTGGCATCATTAGAGCCCAGTTCTCCCACCAAAACAAATACTGTATATCCAAACACACCGGAAAAGAAAGATTTGGATTTAAAAATCACATTTTATGATGACGATGGAGGACTTTAAGAAGGACACAAATAACTCCCTTAAAGAAATACAGGACAATACAAGCTAACAGGTAGAAGCCCTGAAAGAGGAAACACAAAAATCCCTTAAAGAATTACAGGAAAACACAACCAAACAGGTGAAGGAATTTAATAAAACCATTCAGAATTTAAAAATGGAAATAGAAACAATAAAAAAGCACAAAGGGAGACAACCCTAGAGATAGAAACCCTAGGGAAGAGATCAAGAGTCATAGATGCGAGCATCATCAACAGAATATGAGAGATAGAAGAGAGAATCTCAGGGGCAGAAGATACCATAGGAAACATAGACATAACCATCAAAAATATTGTAAAACTCAAAAAGCTCTTAGCTCAAAACATCCAGGAAATCTAGGACACAATGAGAAGATCAAATCTAAGGATAACAGATACAGAAGAGAGTGAAGATTCCCAACTTAAAGGTGCTAGTAAATAGTTTCAACAAAATTATAGAAGAAAATGTCCCTAATCTAAAGAAAGAGATGCCCATGAACATATAAGAAGCCTGCAGAACTTCTATTGGAACAGAAAACAAATTCCTCCTGTCACATAAAAGTCAAAACACCAAATGCACAATACAAAGAAAGAATACTGAAAGCAGAAAGGGAAAAAGGTCAAGTAACATATAAAGGCAGACCTATCAGAATTACACCAGTCTTCTCAACAGAGACTATAAAAGCCAGAAGAGCCTTGTCAGAGGTTATGCAGACTCTAAGAGAACACAAATGACGGACCAGGCTACTACTGAGCAAAACTCTCAATCAACATAGATGGAGAAATCAAAATATTCCAGGACAAAGCCAAATTCAAATAGTATCTATCTACCAATCCAGCCATACAGAGGGTTCTAGAAGGAAAACAACAGCACAAGGAGGGTTCCTACACCAAAGCAAAGACAAGATATTAATCTTTTCACAACACAACCAAAGCACATAATACCATCTACAAAGACAAACGTAACAGGAACTAACAATCATCTGTCTTTAATATCACTCAATATTAATGGACTCAACTCACCTATAAAAAGGCATAAGGTAACAGATTGAACATGCAAACAGGATCTAGCATTTTGCTGCATACAAGAAACGTACCTCAATAACAAAGACATTATCTCAGACTAAAAGGATAGAAAAAGGTCTTCAAAGCAAATGGTCCTAAGAAACAAGCTGGAGTTGCCAACATAATGTTCAATAAAATAGACTTTAAACCAAAAGTTATCAAGCAGGATGAGGAAGGACACTTTATATTCATCAAAGGGAAAATCCACCAAGAGTACGTCTCAATTCTGAACATCCATGCCCCAAATACAAGGGCACCCACATTCATCAAAGAAACTTTACTAAGCCCAAAGCACACATTCAACCCCACAAAATAGTAGTGGGAGACTTCAACACTCCACTCTCACTAATGGTCATTGAAACAAGAACTAAACAGAGACACACTGAAACTAATAGAGGTTATGAACCAAATGGTTTAACAGATATCAACAGAACATTTCACTCTAAAACAAAAGAATACACCTTCTTCTCAACACCTCATGATACCTTCTCTAAAATTGATCATATAATTGGTCACAAAACAATTCTCAACAGATACAAATAGATAGAAATAATCCAATGCAACCTATCAGGTCCCCAAGGTCTAAGGCTGGTCTTCAACAACAACAAAAACAACAGAAAACCCACCTAAATGTGGAAACTGAACAACTCTCTTCTCAATGATAACTTACTCAGGGAAGAAAGAAAGAAAGAAATGAAAGACTTTCTGGAATTCAATGAAAATGTTGACACGACATATCCACACCTATGGGACACAAGGAAAGCAGTGCTAAGAGGAAAACTCATAGCACTAAGTACCCTGTAAAGAAACTGGAGAGATCTTATAGTAGCAACTTAACAGCACACCTGGGAGCTCTAGAACAAAAAGAAGCAAACACACCCAAGAGGAGTAGATGGCAGGAAATAGTCAAACCCAGGAGCAAAATCAACCAAATGTAGAAACAAAGAGAACAATACAAAGAATCAACAAAACCAAAAGCTGGTTCTTTGAAAGAATCAACGAGATAGATAAACCCCTAGCCAAACTAACTAAAGGGCCCAGAGGCAGTATCCAAATGAACAAAATCAGAAATGAAAAGAGAAACATAACAACAGAAACCAAGAAAGTTCATAAAATCATCAGATCCTACTACAAAAGCCTACACTCAACAAAGCTGGAAAATCTAGATGAAATGGATGGTTTTCTAGACAGATACCACATACCAAAGTTAAATCAAGAGCAGGTAAACTATCTAAACTAGACTATATCCCATAAGAAAATAGAAGAAGTCATTAAAATCCTCCCAACCAAAAAAAGCCCAGGGCCAGAGAGATGTAGTGCAGAATTTTACCAGACCTTTAAGAAAACCTAATACCAATATTTCTGAAAAATATTCCATAAAATAGAAACAGAAGGAATACTACCTAAATTATTTTATGAAGCCACAATTACTCTGATACCTAAATTACACAAGAATCAAACAAAAAGGAGAACTTCAGACCAATTTCACTTATGAATATCCAAGCAATAATATTCAATAAAATCTTTGCAAATTGAACCCAAGAACACATCAAAAACATCATTCATCATAATAAAGACGGCTTTATCCCAGGGATGAAAGGTTGGTTCAGTATATGAAAATCCCTTAACATAATCCACTATAAAAACAAACTCAAAGAAAACATTCACATGATATCTCCATAGATGCAGAAAAAGCATTTGACAAAATAAAATAGCCCTTCATGTTAAAAGTATTGGAGAGATCAGCAATTCAAGGCCCATACCTAAACATAATAAAATTAGTTTACTGCAAATGAACAGCTAATATCAAATTAAATGGAGAGATAATTGAAGCAATTCCACTAAAATTGGGGACAAGACAAGGATGCCCACTCTCCCCATATCTGTTTAATATAGTACTCAAAGTGCTAGCAAGATAAATAAGACAACAAAAAGAGATCAAGGGGATACAGATTGGCAAAGAAGAAATAAACTTATCATTATTTGCAGATGATATGATAGTATACATAAGCGACCCAATAATTTCTACCAGACAACTTCTCCAGCTGATAAACAACTTCATCCAAATGGCTGGTTAGAAAATTAACTCAAATAAATCATTAGCCTTCCTTTATACAAATGAGAAAGAAATTAGGGAAAAACTCCCTTCACAATAGCCAAAAATAATGTAAAACATCTTGGGGTAACTCTAACGAAACAAATGAAAGATCTGTATGACAATATCTCTTGAATGACAAGTTTCTCAAGAAAAAAAAATTGAACAAGACCTCAGAAAATGTAGAGATCTCCAATACTCATGGATTGGCAGAATTAACATAGTTTTTAAAAATGGACATCATATCAGTGGCAATCTACAGATTCAATGTAATCCCCATCAAAATCCTAATGTAATTCTTCAAAGTCATGGAAAGAGCAAAAAGGGACCTATCATGACTGCCCTTCGAAAGACCCAACAAGCAGCAGCTGAGTCAGATGCAGATATGGGCACCCAACCAATTAACAGGAGCTGCTGACCCCTGTGGTTGAATTAGGGAAAAGCTGGAAGAAGCTGAAGAAGAGGGCAACCTTGTAGGAGGACCAGCAGTTTCAATTAACCATGGACTCCTGAGATCTCTAAGACCCTGGACCACCAACCAGGCAACATACAGCAGCTGACATGTGGCCCCCAACACATATACAGCAGAGGACTGCCAGGTCTGGCTTCAGTCAGAGAAGATGCACCTAACCCTCAAGAGACTGGAGGCCCAAAGGAGCTTAGAGGTTTCTCTTGGTGGGGGTGAAGGGGTAGGGACATCCTCATGGAGACAGAGGGGTGAGGAGGAGGTATGGAATGGGAAACAGTCAGAGGGTGGACTGGGAGGGGAACAAAATCTGGAGTGTAAAAAAAAAGATTAAATAAAATTAAAAATAAAAAAGAAGAGGATATCTAGTACTGTGATGGTGATGCCCCCAAGGACATGCTATCTGACCTACTGAAAGACTGATAAGCAGAGTCCTAGGCCTCAGCTTGGTCCGTCTACTGGTCCTTCCAAATGTACTTTTCATCCATTCATTTTCTCAGTTGTCCACCTGGATCCAGCTCTTCTCTTTGCATCTGATAGTCTCCAAGTTCCCACATCTCACTTAGAAATCTCAACTCCATTAGACTCAGCTCAACTCTGAGTGTTCAGCTTGGTTTTACTCCCTGACCAGCACCTCCAGTTGTGTCTCTTAAAATCTTAACCTTTGCATGTAGTGAACCTGACCTTGTCCTGTAACAGCCTCATGTTTCTGGCTTTCTGTAAACTCCCCTTAGAAAGCCTTGAACTCTGTCACAGCCTTTCTGAGTCCATGAAGTCAACCTGCTTCCTCTCCATCCCCCCCCATCAGGTACACATGATTTAGTATGAGATATGTAATGTGTGAGCTGAGCAGTAACATTAGTTGTTAAGATTGGAAAAAGAGTTTTCTGGATTAAAAAAAAAAGCAGGATGAGACTTCAGGATGAGGATACTTGATACGTTATGTTGCTTTAATTCTAACAGAAAGAGGACAGGTATGGTGACTCATGCTGGAGTCTCAGCTACTTGGGAAGCTGAAGCAAGAGGGGTTTTCAGCCCATGAAGTTAAAATTTAAAACCAGACTGGAAAAACAGTGAAATCCATCTCATAGAAAATAATAATAAAACAGAACACAGAGAGAAAGAGGAGGAGATTCCAAGCAGGGAATGGTAACTAAGAGGGATTTATGGTGGTTTCATAAGACTGAGATAGAGAGAGATAGAGAGAGATAGAGAGAGATAGAGAGAGACAGAGAGAGATAGGCAGAGTCAGAGACACACAGAGCCACAGGAGGAAAGACGGAGAAAGAGGAAGAGAAAGAGAGGAAGGAAGGAGGGAAGGAGGGGGGGAGGAGGGAGGAGGGAGGGAGGGAGAGAGAGAGAGAGAGGAGAGAGAGAGAGAGAGAGAGAGAGAGAGAGAAAATGGGTCTTGTTTTCATAGCAGCCACACTGAGATTCCAGAAAGGAAGTAAGAGAAACTGCCCCATGTTACATCTCACCTTAGTGCTTCGGTGAGGAGTTGCGTCTGGCCCATATACAGTGTCTAAGCCTAGTCAAAAGCACGTAGATTGTGAGACACCACGGAGTCTTCAAGGCCTTATTGTGTTGGAGAATTGAAAAGCCGAACTCCGGAATGCCAAGAAGTTGAGACCTCAGGAGCAGGCATGTGGGTAGCTAGAAATGAAGGTTAATGGTGCAGAATAATAAAAAAACCAAAAACCAAACCAAACAAAAAACCCACAAAACTACATTGTACTTAATACATAATTGAATATATAACTTAGAGAGCAATAATTTAATAAAATATATAACACTAGTAATCCAAGCTACATTGTTCTAAGGTTGCAGCATTGTCAGGAAATCTATCTTAACCCCAGAGACATTATTAAAAGGATAATAAATAGGCAGTGTAATAAAGAAGGAAATGAGAATATGGACACAGTTATTTTCAAAAAGAGGCAAAAAAGACACCAAGAACTGATAAATGTAACATGGTAAGTTTAGCTACAGATACGGACAATTACATCCTTATCAGAAAACATAAGAACAACAATACCAACCAGCCAGAGCTCCTGGGGAGTAAACCACTACCCGAAGACGACACATGGACAGACTCATGGCTCCAGCTGCATATGTAGCAGAGGATAGCCTTGGTGGCTTCCAATGGGAGGAGAAGCCAAAGCTGGACCCCCCAGTGTAGGGGAATGTCAGGATAGGGAGGCGGGAAGGGGGGTGGTTGGGGATGGGGATGGGATGGGAGCTTATGAACAGGAAACCAGGAAAGGGAATAACATTTGAAATGTAAATAAAAACTATCCCATAAAAACAGATAAAAAATATCCTAATTGAAAGACAAAGACTTTCATTATATTAAAAGAAAACACCAGTCTGTTTCCTTAAATAACCTGTGTAAAATATGTAGGAACGGAAAAGTTAAAATTATAAGTTTATGAAACTTTTTATCTATAGAGCAAATTTCTTTTGCTTCTTCTACCCAAGCCAATACAAAAATGAACAAAAGCTGGTAAGGATAGATTAGTCCCCCCGTCAGTCGAAACTAAGGCAAGGAACATTATACAAGATGCACAGACTTATTGAAAATATACAGGTCATTTCATCCGGAAGATGTAAACAGTCTAAACTTAGATTCACCTAATTACACAACATCAACACGTATTATGACAGCATTGACAGAAATGAGAAGAGAAGTGGAAAAATCCACAATCATAGAGGAAGGCTCTAATGTGTGGTTGTCAGGGATGGATAAAACAAATGGGCCAAATTAGCCAAGCTTCAGAGGGAGCGAACAGAATCATTAACAAATCTGAGTAACCAGAGTCTCAGCGCTATAGACGACTGTGAAGTTTTGGATGTGCACATGGAAAAAGTCACTAAAAGTATTTTTGGAAAATATTACCATACATCTAGTCCCAAAACATTGCAAATCCCATGAAAATGGTGGCAGTCTTATTTTTTCCATAGCATGGCAGTCTTATTTTTTTACACCTGTATTTATTTTTTTGGGTCTTTCATATAATGTTACATATACTGTTAGCAGGCCTCTGTATGTGCTTCCTGTTTTCAGCAGAACGTTTCCAAGTAAGAATGGTTGCTCATCTAAGGATTATATTTATGAAGTGAAAACACAAATCGCAGACATGGAGAGGCGTTTCACAAAGGTCTTTTTTCTAGAATATATAAAGAACTCCTACAACACAATAGTTTTTTTTTTTTTAATGAAGCTAGCCCATTGACGAAATACACTGCCTCACACACGTGACAGAAATCCACGGAGCAATAAATAGTACTGCGCTCCATACTAAAGCTTCCGAGGAACTGAAAGTTAAAATGTCTGCTGTGATAAACCACTATGACTGAAAAACAACTTGGAGAGGAAGGTGTTTATTGGGCTTACATATCTTGATTCACAGTCGATTAAGTCAAGCTAAGGCAGGAATTCAAGCAGAAATCTGGAGGCAGGAGTTGAAGGACATACCAAGGAGAAGGTCACATGTGAGTGACCTTATATGTGACTTAACCTCCATGGTTTGCTTAGTCTTTAAACAATTAATTAAGTTTTTTTTAATAACCCAAACCAACCTGTCTAAGGGTGGCATTACCTAAAGTAGGCTAGGCCATCCCACATGAGTCATTATCAAGACGACGTCTTGCCTATAGATCAAACTTAGGGAGGCCTTTTCTCAATTAAAGTTCCCTCTTCCTAGATGACACTAGTGTGCGTCAAGCTAACAAAAAGTCAGCACGCTTGACTCCTTGTCACCTAAATATATCACTATCCAACCAATAACTTTTGCTTTCTGATTAGTACTGGAGACTGGCTAGTGCTATGACACACTTGGCCATGTTGTTTTGGGGATCGTTATGGGAGTCTTTGGGTTAGAGAAAGCATTGAGTACTCAGAACTTAACGGGCTGTTCTGTGAGGGATCGGAAGATAAGAGCACTGAGAGAAATGCAGCTAATGAAAGCCTGTGTGTGCATTTTCAGAGGGAAGCAAAGACTCTATTATGTAATCTGAATTGACAAATCTGTGGCTTATGTTCAGCAGGGACTGAAGAATCAGATGTGATTAGCAAGAGATCAGTATCAATGAAATGAAAACTTTGATTTACTGGAAAAATTGATCCTTGCTATCTGGGGGTGAGAGATCAGCCGTAATGAATAAGAGATTAGCATCATTTAGGTGACATCTTCTGGGAAGTGGGTTTTTTTTTTTTTTTTTTTTTCAGGTTCAACATACAGCTCTGTGGTCCAGGTTGGCTAAAGTTACATCTCGTCTTGGAAACTGAACTTGGTAATATATAAGGGTCTCCCAGATGGTACTAGTTTTGGCGTTTGCAATCTATAGGATTGAAGAGGTCATGGAAAGAAGCTGAGGTTTTGTACCATGTGGTCAAGTTGGAGATTCTGAAGAGAGGCCAGAAAAGGATGTGACTGTGGGTTCAGGCCCAGTTTCATTGGAGATCGCAGATCATTGTAGATGCTGTGCTCATGAGATGACTACTAGGGAGAGCCACAGGAGTAATTACATTACATTGCAGTTCATTAGAATTTGTTCTAGTTACTTTAGCCTATTAGAAAAGCTACATATGCTGTTTGTGGCAGAGCCAGAGAAGTGAGATGGTTCAAGACCTTTGGAGCCCAGAACATTGTGAATAAATTCCAGGCATTGGACCCTGCGTTATTTATACTGTTGAAGTTGGAATTTGCTTTGATTTGACTGTGACTATGCCCTGCAACTTATTTTTTATTTTATAGGAGCCACATTGGCTATTTCAAAGAGGCTGAACTGTTAACTGTTTGCATTTTTAAAGACTGTAGGGCTTTTTAAGTCATACTGTGTTTTATACTGTATGTTAACATTATCTTGGGAACTTTTAAAGCTGAATCAAGTACATTTACCTTATGATATGGCTAAGAGACTGTGGGAGCATGGGAGTAGAATGTGGTGATTTAAATGAGAAATACCCTCCTCTCCATAGTCTTGGGCACTTGAATATTCATTGTGTGAAGTATATGGATAGGGTTTGGAGGTGTGGCCTTGTTGGAGGAAGGATGCCATTGGGCATGGGCTTTTAGAGCTTAAGGTCTTCTCCTCCTTTGCAGTTTGATTTTCCTGTTTTATGTTTGTGGCTTAAGATGTGAGCTCCTAGCTTTCTGTTGTTGCTGTAGATATTATGCTGTGCCTACTATCATGCTGCTCCTCCCACCGTGGACTCTAAGCTGCTGGAACCATAGGCCAAAATAAACTCAGTCATGGTGTTTTACCACAGCAACAGAAAAGTTGGAAATAGACCTGCCAAAATGAGATACTATAATATAATCCAACAGAATGACTGAAATGAAACATTAGCATTGTTAAGAGTTGCTAAGGATGGGGAACCACTGAGCTTCTTAGATCCCCTGTTGAATGATAAAACTAATTTGGAAACATGTCTGTGTCGTCAAATAAAAGGAATACTATTACCATTTGGTCCAACAATTTGATTTCCACATAGGCTTTTATGATGGTAGATCTCGGTTGTTATCTTGCTGGGCTGTGGAATCCAATAAAAGACTTGTTTGCCTTATGTGTGGAGTGATGGCTACTATAGTTTGTAAGGCCAAATGGAAGCTGTTAGCTCTACCACTTCCAGGAAAAATAAGAAACTAGTAATATTGCGTCCTTTAAGGGTTTGAAGGAGGCAGAAATGGTGATTTTCACACAACCATTAACTCTCTTATTTAGCGTATGTAGGAGATGGATAGATCATGCAGAATGATAGTTGATTGTTATAAACTCACTACGATAGTTATTCTACTTCCAGCTGCTGTACCAGATGTGGTTTCCTAGCACAAACATATTAACATATCTTCTAACACCTGGCACGCAACTACTAATCACTCCAATTCTTTTGTTCTCTATTCTTGTTCATAAAGACTACCAAAACCAGTTTACCTCCATCTGACAAGGCTCTCACGGATATCTTAATTCTCTGGCTATGTTTTCAAGTATTTGTTCACCTCATTTCTTTCTTTTTTCTTTTTTTTTTTCATCTTTATCAACTTGGGTATTTCTTATTTACATTTTGATTGTTATTCCCTTTCCTGGTTTCCTGGCCAACATCCCCCTAACCCCTCCCTCTCCTCTTCTCTATGGGTGTTCCCCACCCCATCCTCCCCCCATTACCACCCTCCCCCCCAACAATCATATTCACTGGGGGTTCAGTCTTGGCAGGACCAAGGGCCTCCCCTTCCACTGGTGCTCTTACTAGGCTATTCATTGCTACCTATGAGGTTGGAGCCCAGGGTCAATTCAGGGTAGTGGCTCAGTACCTGGAAGCTCTGGTTGGTTGGCATTGTTGTTCAAATGGGGTCTCGAGCCCCTTCAAGCTCTTCCAGTCCTTTCTCTGATTCCTTCAACGGGGGTCCCATTCTCAGTTCAGTGGTTTGCTGCTGGCATTCGCCTATGTATTTGCTGTATTCTGGGTGTGCCTCTCAGGAGAGATCTACATCCGGTTCCTGTCAGCCTGCACTTCTTTGCTTCATCCATCTTATCTAGTTTGGTGGCTGTATATGTATGGGCCACATGTTGGTCAGGTTCTGAATGGGTGTTCCTTCTGCCTCTGTTCTATACTTTGCCTCCCTATTCCCTCCCAAGGGTATTCTTGTTCCCCTTTTAAAGAAGGAGTGAAGCATTCGCATTTTGGTCATCCTTCTTGAGTTTCATGTGTTCTGTGCATCTAGGGTAATTCGAGCATTTGGGCTAATAGCCACTTATCAATGAGTGCATACCACGTGTGTTTTACCTCATTTCTTTCTTAAGGTGTCACACTGATATAACATGTTGGAGTTTATTTACTTCTTGGGTCACATGATCCAGCAGATATAATAGGACTTTCAGGGTCAGTGGCAGGCAGGGATCCTGTTCAGAGCCTTTGGCAGGTCCTCATAGGTAAATCACAGTGGAATCCCAGCAGATTACTACCTTCCCTTTGAGAAACAATTCTTGTTCCACTACTGGGCATTTGATAATGGGCTACCAAGTGACGATGGACCTTGAACTGCCCATCATGAGCTGATTGTTATCTGGCCCACTAAGGCATAAAACTGGATGTGAACAGCTTCAATTCACCATCAAATGGTGATGGCAATTACATGATCAGGTCCAAGCAAGTCCTGAGGGCATAGCTAAGATACATAAGGAAGCACCTAAAATGTCTATGGTTCCTATACCTCTTACAATGCCTCTGTACCTAAGCTTCCCTGTGTCTCATAGGTGTGCTATATGATTTGTTTGCCAGGGAAGAAAAGGATGGGGCCTTGTTTACATGTGGTTCTAAACTCCATGTACATAAAAACATGTAGTGGATAGCTGAATCACTGTATCTCCTTTCTGAGACAATCTTGAAGGACTTTAGAGAATGAAAATCTTTGTAGTGGATAGAAGTTCAGGCATTAGACACAGTTGCAGTTTTACCTGGAAGGAAAAATGGCCAGATGTGTGATTCTATAATAATAGAATAATAGATAATTCATGAACTATAGCCATTGAATTGGCTCGATGGTTGGCAGTTAGAAGGCATATGATTGGGAAATTGATGAGAAAGATATCTGGGGAAAGGATATTTGGATGCCTCTCCAAATGGTCGCATCTTGGCTAGTTTTATGTCAACTTGACACAAGGCAGAGCCATTTTGGAAGATAGAATCTCAACTGAGAAAATGCTTCCATTAGATTGTCCCGTGGACAGGTCTATGCAACGTTCCTTGGTTGATGATTGATGTGGAGGGTCCCAGATCACTGTGATCAGTGCCACCCTTTGGCTGGTAGCTCTGGGTGCGATAAGGAAGAGAAGCCATGAGTAACAAATCAGTAAGCAACACTCCTCCATGACCTCTACATCAGCTCTGTCTACATTCCCTATCCTGTTTGAGTTCCTCACCTGACTTTCCTCAGTGATGGGGTGTGATATGGAAGTGTAAGGTGAAATCTATCCTTTCCTTCCCATGTTGTTTTTGTTTTTTATCATAGTGATAGAAACACCAATTAAGATAGGGCAAAGATGTGTAGATACTTGTGTCCCATGTAATCAACTAGACAGGGTGATGCTGTATGTACTTGGTCATCAGCCTCTTTCTTTGAACATTTCTGTCAAGGGCCAAAAGGCCCATGAATGAAGTGGGCACTGTGGCAGAAACAGAAGTTATGCATGGCCCTAAATGGCATGGCTGATCTGTCTGTGGCTGATTCTGAGTGCAGAATTTGTCAGAAGCAGAGACAAACAATATCCCCAGATATGGTACCATTTCCTGGGGTGGCCAGCTAGCAATCTGGTGACAGATTGACTACTGGACCCCTTCCATCACAGAAAAGGTGTTTCTTTGTCGTTAATGGAATAAATTCTTATTATGCAGGCTTGTTTATTTTGCATTCAGTTGTTCTTCTAAAACTATCATCATGGCTGGAAGAATGCTTCATTCACCATCATGTTATTACAGCATAGCTTTGGATCAATAAATTCACTGTCAAAGAGGGCCATGCTGACATGGCTGAGTTAACAGAGAAGTAAAATGGCTTTTGAACAATGCAATTTAGTTGGTAAACCAGGAGATAATATCTTGGAAGGCTGGACAGGGGTCTCTAAAAGGTCACATGTAGTATAAATCAGCAAGCAATATAAGACCATGTTTCTTTCTTACCCAGGATTCATGAATCTAGGAATCAAGATGTAAAAATGGGAAAAAATAACCCACTGAACTAGAAGACTTCTCTTTGACCAGTCTGAACTCCTGATACATTGAGTTAAAAGGTTAATAAAGGAATAACAGTATTACAAAGAACAATTGATCCAGACTATCAGGGGTAAATTGGATTGCTTTTCTACAATGGAGGTGAATAACGGTATGTTTGGAGTGTAGGAGAACCTCTAGGGCATCTCTTGGTGTTACAATGCCCTGTGATTGAAGTCAATGGAAAACTACAACACACATTATAAAATGGCCCAGACTCTCCACAAATGAAGGTGTGGATCATCCTTCAAGGTAAAGTTCCAAGACCTGCTGAGGTGATTGCTGGGCATGGAGAAAATATGGCTACAAGAAAGCAGTTATGAATACCTTCTACAGTCTTCTGACCAGTTACAGAACAGATGACTGTAATTGTTTCTGTGCTACTGTGCTGACAATATAGCTGTGTATACATGCACACATATAAAGCAGTAATTTGTGTTTTACTTCTTCATATAATAATATTCCTCTATCACAAGATATAATTTCAACTGAAATTATATCAGTACTTAAGTGCTATTAGATATGTAATTTTATATTTAAGTCATGAGGTATTAAAAGGCTAAGCATTTCTCAGGTGATTTGACCACATATTCTGGAGGAAGAATTAATGTGTTTTTATTATATGTGGAACAGTGATATCACATTAGATGGAATTGTGACTTTGTTAAATTCATTTGTAAATTAGGCATGACAGGGAGGTATAGTTGCATGCCAAGTTAACAAGGGATGAATCTCTGAATGGTTAATCTTGGTTTTCAACTTGTTTGCACCTGGAATCAACTCAGAGACAACTTCTTGATGAGTTCTACAAAGGATTAACTGGGAGAAGATCTCCTCCAGAGTAGACAACACAATCTGCTAGAATGGCTTAGAGAGAAAGGTGTCGGGGGAAAGTCTTGCTTCCCTGACTTAACTTCATCTTCTTGCTATGGCTATCCTCCTGCTGCTGCTGCTCTTCACATTGATATTCCTCTAGTTGCTGTTGCCATCCTTCCCTAACATCACACTCCAGCCTCCTTGGCCTTCCAGCATACACTGAAGACCAGATACTCCCCAGGAAACTTCCAGGCCTTTAGTATGAGATTGAAACACTCAGCCTGTGAATGAAGCTGTTCTTGTGTTCCAGCATCTTTAGCATGCAAAGGGGCCACTGATGGATCATCCAGCTGCTATCATGTAAGCCATTCTACTAAATTCCTTTTTATTATATAATATAATAAAGTATATGTGTGTGCATGTATTCATGTGTGCCTGTGTGTCTGTATGTGTGCATGTACGCATGTACATGCCCATGTGTGTGTGTATGTGCATGTGTGTCTAGAATATAGTCTATCAGTTAAGTTTCCCTAGAAAACCTTCCTAATTTAGCAAGAGTAAGGAATGCATACATATAGGAACCAAAACCAGGTTATGGAAAGTTTTAGCAGCATTTGTAACTAATCTCAAATTAAAAATACACAAGTCATAGTTATTTAACAATTTAGTGGACAAGTAAATGTTGGTGTAGTTCATACTGTGGAGTATCATGCATGCAGTACTGAGAAGAAATGAATGACAGCTACATATAATTGAATTGAAGCTTACTGTTGAAGGGCGAAAGTCAAAGGATATGAATGGCACCATTCTTATATTTTTGGTTGTGAGCCTAGCCTTTAACGGCTGAGCCATCTCTCCAGCCCGAATGGCACCATTCTTAAATACACAGTTAATCCATGATGATGGATAAGGGTCACTCCTGGTGGTTTGCTAATGATTCAGAAGGTGAAGAAAGGAGGCTTTGCTGGGTTCCAATAGTGCTTTTTTTTTTTAATCTTAGTACTGATCATATGAATGTATCCATTTTGTATGTTGCTTTTAAAAACTCATTAGGCCAATTCTGGCCAGGGAAGCAGGTAGACTACCTGCAGATCTTCACTTCTTCCTCCATTCCCTCAAATCCAGCGCCTAGGCTTATTCTCCTGCTACTGCCTCCATGTCCAGTTGATAACACAGATCTTCCCCTCCAAACTTCCTTCCCCCAACTTATCACTTCATCCAAGGCCACAACTCCAGTGAGAACTCCCTGGGAACTCACAGGCTTCTCCAGCCAAGGAGTACACTCTGCAGACCCTCATTTTTCCTTTCTTTCTTCAAGAGCCAATGCCCCAGTCTCACTCCTAACTCCTGTGGACAACCATCGGCTCCAGCCTGCCTCCTCTCTGTCTACATCACCAGTGGATCACTTAGATCTTCTCCTCTTACTTTAATCCCCACTTTGCCTGTTACCGTATTTCTCAACTCTAGCAGGCTCTCCCTGGGAACTCATCCGTCAAGCCAGTCAGAGACGCAAGTAGGCCAGTGAAACAGTAGGCAAGTGTAGCTCTTCACTCCCTCCTCTCCTCCAAATCCAACCCCTCAGTCTCTCCCCAGCTCTGTGACAGACTACCTGCTGTGGCCACTCCTTACTCTTTGCTTCTGTTCCAAGGGGACTAAGCATACTCTGGTAGAACACAATATGCTTGTGAAAGCTCCCAGAGACTGAATCACTAACCAAAGAGAAAGCACAGGTTAGACCTAGCAGATGAGCATCTTCGTCTTTATGCAGGTCCCTCAACATGGAGTGGATACTGTCCCTGAACCTGTTGCCTGCCTGCCTGCCAGTAGATCCCATGCTCCTCAATGGACAACCTTGTCCCGCCTCAGTGGGAGAAGATGTGTCTAGTCCTGCAGCTATTTGATGTGTAGGCCTGGGGGACAGGTTAGTGTGTGTGTGTGTGTGTGTGTGTGTGTGTGTGTGTGTGACCCAGAGCTGGGCTTCTCCTTCTCAAAAGAGAAGGGGAAGTTGAAGTGGGGGGAAGATTTGTATGAGGGGGTACTGAGAGGAGAAACTTGGCTGATATTGGGATGTAAAGTGAATAAATAAATACATTTACAAAATGAAACAAATTTCTCCAATGGTTTCTAACTGAGTATACAAACCACTATTGAGGGGAAGTCCCATGCCCAGCAGTTGATGGTCAAAACTAAACAACTTTTGTGGAGGTTCTTTGTCTCCTAATTCTTTGTCAGTTTGTTGTTTTAATTCATTGTTTTATCTTACATGTCCTTTGCGTCCATAATATGTTTTCTGGTTTGTGTTTTAATGGGATTCCTGTGAGTGTGAGAATGAGTATTTCTATGTCTATATGTGTTTCCTGATCTTTTTCTTTGGCTTTCTTCTGTTCATTTATTTTGTTCCATTCTGGTTTTTTAATATTATTATTGATAAATTTATTTAGATGCCTGTTTGCATTCTAATGAGAGAGAGAAAGAAAGGGTATGGTTTTGGGTGAGTGGAAAAGAGAGGAGGATTTGGGAATAGTTGTGAGAGGGGACACCATAATCAGAATTTTTTGTATGAAAAAAAACCAGCAATTTTTAATGAAGAAGAAGATGAAAAAGTAAAATCTCATTAAGTCCTAGATTACCGGATAATATAATTTATCTTTAATAATGTCTGAAGAAATGTCAAGTCTAAACTGAAGATTCATAATCAAAGATTATATGCCTTCATGTTTATCTTTAATAAAATATATGAAATCATTTTGAAAGTGTACAATAAATTAGATTAAGATATTTGCACCAATTGCCATTAAAATCTGAAGATTAAGCACTCAGGCATGGTGTCAATCAGTAGAGAGTGCTTGATTAGCTTCAGGAAACAATCATCACATTGTGACCTTTGCGACAGTAAAGGTCAGAAGTGATTACGAATGTATTATAGATTCTGGTGTCTGCAAAGTATGAGACGTGCTTGTTGTGAAACGAAGGCAGAACTGCTTGTGCTTCTTTCTTGGTTTTAAATATATTTTGTTAAATCATTCTTGAAAGATGGAGTGCATATGTTCATGTTTAAAATGGTTTTGAATATGAATCTAGCAAAGTAGTTCCCCTTCACATATTGTGGACAATGTATGGTCTGCTATCTCCCAGGAGCATAAGGTGCTGGTTTGAGCTCTCCCATCATGGATCTGTGGTGGACCACCTCGTTTCTGGGTGAGGGTCCCTGGTCCCCCCTAACACCTAAAGACATTTCCATGATAGCAGTGATAAGTCTTCAGTGCTAGTAAAATAAGAACTGCATGATGTTAGATATTTCACCAATAGTAGTCACCAACGTGTTTAAGTTCAAAATGCTGTAAATAATTTAAATTATTTGTCTCTGAAGACAATTTTGTGATTGATCTTTCTGTGGGCTGGTAAGATAGCCCAGTTAATAAAAGCTCTTGCTGCCAAATCTGATAACCTGGGTCTGATGCTTGGGACCCCCAGAGTGGAATGAAAGGAATTATTCCCTCTATTGTCCTCTGGCTTAAACACACACACACACACACACACACACACACACACACACACACACGTCTTTTAATGATTCACAATTATGATGAGCTATAGTACACGTATGGTTATCTTTCTTACAGTATGAATACGACAGATCATTTTATCTGAACGCTTATCTTACGTCCTCTCATGCTGCCAGCTCCATCAGTCCTGCATGGAGGAGAGGGAGACAGCTCAGGCTGCGTGGTTCCTCAGCTCTCCCAGCTACTGCAGCCTTCTCTTACAGTACTCTTGCTGCCTCATCCATCCAGCTCTGGGGCCTGCCCTCAGTTTCCCCCTCACTCTTCTTCCTCGCCACTGGGAGCTTCTTTAGACTCTGCCTCTCCTTGTCCTCTCAGTTCCTAGCTGAAGTCACGTTTCTGTAAACGCTTCCTTTTCTGATTATAGCAAACAGCCTTCCTGTATCTAGGGTTTTCAAATCTATACATTCTTCTGCACTATGCGCTCCTTGAGGTAGAGGAATAGAATTATTTCGAGACTGATTATATTTACAGTCTCTGAGATAGACTTCACACGCAGCAAGTGTTCAATAGACGTTTGCTAAATAAGCTAATGAATTTGATATAAAATGTCAACCAGAAAGTAAAATTATTAGTTTTATCTTATCAATTCATTTCGGGTTTCAATGTCAATTTATTCACACAATTCCCATCTTTTTTTTGGCTGTTTTACCTCTGAAGGAAAAGAAAGGTAGACATTTAAATTTCTCCTGTTACAGAGAAGGAAACTGAGATTTTCGAGAGCCTGGTTGATGCTGATCTATCTGAGCCTGTTCTATGCTGTTTTTGTGACATTTAGTCATTGCATTTTATCCCTGGAAATCCCCCATGAATGTTTGTGTAAGGCTAAAGTAATTAAAGTGTGATCTACAAATACAATGTACACAAATTAAGAACAAATTAAGATTTCTTTACTAACCCATATAAAAAACAGTGTATCTTAAAAATGATGTTTTATGTAAAACACGCGTTTTAGAATGTAAACACTTTCCCAGATCATACAGAACCAGGATTTTAGGCATAATCTCTGTTTTCATCCATGTGTGCTGAACATTACCAATTAAGTCAGTCAGTTCTGTTCCAGGTGCTTTCTAATTTGCTTTTGATTGATGCCTTAATTATACCTACTTCCAATTTTCTTAATGCTTAGAAGAGTGTTTGTGTATTTCCTACAAATGCGCCATATTCCTAATAAAGTTCCA
This sequence comes from Rattus rattus, assembly GCF_011064425.1. Taxonomy (NCBI): domain Eukaryota; kingdom Metazoa; phylum Chordata; class Mammalia; order Rodentia; family Muridae; genus Rattus; species Rattus rattus. The sequence goes on from NC_046168.1 coordinate 39,049,968, forward strand.
GAGATATTACATAAATAATATGATTGTCTTACCGAACTCTAGGTGACTTCCACTGAGGTATCGAACGCAGATTCGAGATCCGGATGAGGCTTTTCCTCTTCTTCCACACACGGGGAACCACCTTATCCTTTGAAATCTTTCTCCCCACCAAGAGTCCCATAGCACTCATAGCTGTCATGGGTGCAGCCACAGTCCGCTTCAGTTTTGTTGCCCATTTTCATCCGCTCCATTTTCTACAACTAAATCTGATTCACAAATGCTATGAGGTTGGGTTACATATCCCACAAATACATCTCCAGAGTTTTCATACTGTATCCATCACTGTTCTCATCAAAGAACATTGCACTGTCAGTCATTATTCTGCATACCTCAAGAAGCTGGACATTGGCTGTTACTCATTTAATATCCATTATATGTGGAAATAATCACTGAACCCCATACTTATTAATATGGAAATAAAAATTAATTTTCCATATTACGGAAGGAAATTTGTCATAGACGAGTCAGGAACATTCTTTAAAAAAGTACTTTTACAGAGGTAAAAGTTGTAACAGCACTCCCTGATGTCCTTTGTGAGGCTAATGAATTACAAGATTATATTTGACACTAATGCCAAGTAAGCATTACATTCTTTTAGGTAAAGGTCTATTGTATTTCTTAATTTTATTTTCACTGGATATCAGTGATAGCTACTGGGAAATGTGGAAAGTGATAATTCACTAGCATTTTGATTATCATATCTCCCTATTTAGACTGATTGGAATGGGATGTATAGCAAATCACTGTTTTATATCTTTGATGTGTATTGTAATTTGTGTGTTCATCTACATCATCCATATTGTCCTACAATGTTTGTAGATATAATTTCCTTTAACTCTCAAATTTCTCCGTATTTCTGTGACAAACTGGGAATTCATTTCAAACATGAAATTTCAACTAAAGGGAGGGGCTGAGTTATTTAGTGTGTAGTCCTGCAATTTTCTTTACTGATAGAACAGGGGAGGTCTTGAATAGTGGCAACGAAAGCAGAATCTGGTGACTCACCTGTCATTAGCAAGAATACTGGGTGCTCTAAGGGCTTTGAGGAGAAGCAGGGATGGACAGCAGAGAGGGCTGGTTTTTTGTTTAATGCTTCCCTGTGACTGACTAGATCTGAGGACCAGTGATCATGGTCTTACACAAAACACTCCTGGTACCTTGAGCATCCAGAGTTAGTATGAAAAACGATAATGAAAAGAGGCATCATATTTTAATGCTGTACTTCCTGAATTCATATTTGCTGAGCTGGGTCCTTCTAATCATTGGCTTCATTTATCTTGTCACAGGTATGTGTGTGTGTGTGTGTGTGTGTGTGTGTGTGTGTGTATTGGCCTTTATTTTAGCTTAGAGTTTTAGTTTAGACAACTTTGCTATGAGCAATGACCACAGACATAAGTAAAATGTCATTAGAATATGGAATCTATTACCATGGGGTCTGCATGTAGGGAAAAGATGAAGGTGCTTTTGATGTGTAAGTGGCCACAGGGAAGGCTAGTTGCCTCCAAACAATATGTACAAAATGGTGGTAGGCCCTAAGTTCAGTTTCATTTGTATTTCTACAGAGGTATTTTAATGGTATCTTATTTCACAGATGTACCGTTATCTCTGTAGTCCATCCTCAGTGTGAAGTGGAACTGTTCCACAAACCGTTCCCTGGATCAGAAAGCCTTTACTGTCCCCTTGGCCCGTGTGTCTGCTGGCCCATGACTGAGTCATTGCATCCCTGGTGACATCTCCTGCAACTTCTTGGACAAGAGTGGTTCCATGTCCCATGGTCCTGTCTTACTGCAGCATCTTCCTTTAAGCTGGACTCCACCTGCAATTTTCTAAACTAAGATTTGTAACAGGAAAGCTAGCACACACACAGCACGCCACTGGAATGGCATAGCTCCTGTGCACAGTATCTACTTTCATCTGATAGTCCACATAAAATACTGACTATTCAGCCTTCAGTAACATGTCACCTGTTTGAACATGGTCTGCAAAGCTTTGGTCCGACTGTACCCTACTGTGTAAAGAGTACACAAGCACGCTTTGTGAAAACATTCAATATTTAGCCATATGCTTGTAAAAGCGAACAGATACAAAAATCTTAGGCAACATTTTCGGAGAGACTGTTCTGGACTGCAGTCTATTGAGTAAAAAGAAATTCATGCGACTCTGTGTTACCGTGGAGTTACTTTGTTTTATTTTCAATAATGTTCACCCAAGCTTAATTAACAGTCTTTAGAGGGAAAAAAAAGTAATTCCTGACATGATTCACCTTCTATCTGGAGCCAAATTAAAAAAGAAAAATGTAAGGTATGAAGACATGGAGGTACTCCGAATGCACCAATCATTTATATTAACATTCATTATCTGACTAAAAGGCGGCATAAAGGCTTTGGGGAATTGTAGGATTCATATAATTTCTCTCTAATTATTCTAATTTACTGTAATTAAGACACTAAAATAATCCTGAGGGAAAGCAGTAATGTCTTTTAATATCAACCAAGAGAGGAGAAAAGCTATTCTGTATTTTTGGTCTTTATTTACCCTAGCTTTTTAATGTGACAGAAAGATTGATCTTGACTTATAAAAGTTTTCCAAATTGTGGCTTTCAGAACTCCTAATGTGACTCTAGATAAATCAGAACTTAAAAAAATCTAACATTCAAATCATCTATAAAGTATTTATAAGTTCATAACCCGGTCACATCAAGGCTGTATATGAACTCAGCCAAGGTCATGACTTATGGAAAAAGCACCTATGTTTTCAGGATTTCAGTAGAAGAGGAAAAAAGGCAGAGCGTTATCTTGTCTCTGTGGAAGTCATTTTTCAAATGACAAAAGAGTTTTGCTAGACACAGCCACAGGGCATATAAAACAAGGGACTTATTATTTAACGAATTCACAATCAATGTAATGTCATGCTGCACTTCCTCACATAATTAGGAGCCAATTTCCACTATAGTTTTATTTTTGTGGATTTAATTATTAGTTTTGTATGTTTGAGAGAGAGATTAGCTATTGAAGCCAGTCTGGTCTTGGACCTAGTTTGGTAGTTTAGGTTAACTTCCAAATTTGAATGCTCCTTACAAATTCATGAACTTTCATTTTTAGTAATTGTCATAAACCTATACTCTTAATCTTTCCTAAAATATTCAAAGCAGTACTGGATAGATCAATGTCTAACTTCTGAAATTTTCACTGGGAAGTACACACACACACACACACACACACACACACACACACACACACACACACACACAATTCTGCAATAGTTAACTCCAGTACACCTACTTTTAAAGTATCTAATCATTTCCATCCTCTACTTTTTAGAGTAGTCATTGCCTGGGATTTCGGTTCTCCATTCACTTTATTTCCCTTTTGTTAGTTCACCAGACAAATAGGCAGCTCTCAGCAACCCATTGCTTACGTCCCATGTTTTGAACTTTTAAATCTAGAGATGCAATGTACATTCAGTATTTGTTTTCCTACACACACCATTGTGAGTGATTTATTCTTACTGATGTGTGTAGCTTGACTTAATTCATTTTCCAGTAACCCACAGCACAAATCTAAATATTCCATCATGTAAAGAGTTCAGGTCATAGTATGTACCTTTCATTGTGTGAATTTGTTATAGGTTTTTGTCATTACTGAGTATTTGAACTGTTTATGCCTTGACATATTTTTACAAGAATATTATGCACATTTTTACAAGAATATCTATGCACATTTCTACATTCATCTCAGAAGTATGCAAATAAAAATTTTCTGGAGTCTAGAGTTTTCTTAGCTGGGAACGGAATTTCTGGATGGCAAGGCACATGTGTGTTCCTCTTTACCACATGATGCCACACTGGCTTCTAAGTTCGTTTACACCTGTTCTCACTTGAGTAAGCACTGCCTTGATGTTCCCATTGTTTTGTGTATTTGCCAGTAAATTTGTATTAAGTGATAGCCAAGTGAGACTTATCTAATGAGAAATATATACATGTGTATACATATTTGTCTTAGTTGGGGTTTCTATTCCTGCATAAACATCATGACCAAGAAGCAAGTTGGAGAGGAAAGGGTTTATTCAGCTCACACTTCCACATTGCTGTTCATCACCAAAGGAAGTCAGGACTGGAACTCAAGCAGGTCAGGAAGCAGGAGCTGATGCAGAGGCCATGGAGGGATGTTACTTACTGGCTTGCTTCCCCTAGCTTCCTCAGTTTGCTCTCCTATGGAACCCAAGACCACCAGCCCAGGGATAGTATCACCCACAAGGGGCTGGGTCCTCCCCTCTTGATCACTAATTGAGAAAATGCCTTACAGCTGGGTCTCATGGAGGCATTTCCACAACTGAGGCTCCTTTCTCTGTGATAACTCCAGCTTGTGTCAAGTTGACACACAAAACCAACCAGTACAATTGCATACATGAAATGAATTAAAATACCCATATTTTCTTTTTTCTTTTCTTTTATTGGATATTTTCCTTATTTACCTTTCAAATGTTTTCCCCTTTCCTTGTTTCCCCTTTGGAAATCACCCATCATATCACCCGTCCACTGCCTCCAAGAGAGTGCTCCCCCACCCACCCAACCACTCCCTTCCACCTCCCTGCCCTGATGTTCCCCTACACCAGGGCATTGAGCCATCACAGGACCAAGGGCCTCTCTTCCCATTGATGTCCTGCAGCAGGAACTATGGGTTGCTCCAGGTGTACTCTTTGGTTAGTGGTTTAGTCCATGGGAGTTCTGGGGTGTCTGGTTGGTTGATATTGTTGTTCTTCCTATGGGGTTCAAAAGGAGAACTGAAACCTATGTTAGCATGCTCAGCTGTAGCACCAAGATGGGTCTATAAACCTTCCTGGCATAGATTATATAGAAGAAAAATGGGCTCAGATCTATTTCTCATTGAGACAGTAAAATCTTCCTTCTGCAGTAAAATCTGTAGTTACATCCCCAAATCATAGCTAGTAATGTGGAGAGAACTCAAGCTTCATATATTGGGAAGTTATTTAAGTAAGTATAACGGTAACATTAATAAATGTGCATCTGGCTGGCTGATTTTCAGTTACTGAGAATATTGGGAAAAATATTGGAAAAAGTTATTTATGAACTTAGTCCATAAATTGATGGTTTGGGCTTTATTACACTACATGTGTATATTTGTACGCCTCTATATGAGTACAGATAGCTGTGTTTTGTTTGATGATGAGAAAAACGACTTGTCTTTTATTATTCAAAACATGTGAGGTTTATTTATTTTCCATATCCAGACCAAGAGAATTTGCAGTTGAGTAATTTATAAATTGCTCACTCAACTTCTAGAGTCATTTCAATGTTCACCCTTATTATTTAATTCAAATAGTTCTGCTTTGAGATAGCGGGCATAGTAGATAGTTATCCTATAAGTTTATGCTGCTTTCTAGTTAATTTGTTAAAGTTTTGGAGCTCTCTGGTGTTACATAAGAATTATCAGTGGTATTTCAACCTATCCCTTGATTAAAAGCTTTAATGCTTTACATCAGAACATTAGTAACAATGGAGCAAGATTCTAAAATTTGGTTGGGATTAATGACTGTAACGTTTTAAAAAACTTGAGTTTAATAAAAAAAACAAAATTATTGTGACTATATTAATTCTGTTTTTGTTTTAAAATGTATTTTCTTTTTAAAATTTGTATTGGATATTTTATGTATTTTTATTTCTAACATTATCCCCTTTTCACCATTTCCACTCCCCCTTCTTCTGCTTCTATGAAGGTGCTCTACCTCCCATGTATCCCCTCCAACCTCAATGCCCTGGCATTACCCTACATTGGGGAAATGTGCCTTAACAGGATCAAGAGCTTCTCCTCCTATTGATGCTAGACAATGCCGTCCTCTGCTACATATGCAGCTGGAGCCATGGGTCCCTCCATGCCTACACATTGGTTGGTGATTTAATCCCTGGGAGCTCTGTGTGGGGGGGTCGGGTTGGTTGATATTGTTGTCCTTCCTATGGGGTTGAAAACCCCTTCAGATCCTTCAGTCCTTTCTCTAACTCCTGCATTGTGGTCCCCATGCTCAGTCCAAAGATTAACTGCAAGCATCTATATCAGTAAGGCTCTGGCAGAGCCTCTCAAAAGACATCCCTATCAGTCTCCTGTCAGCAAGCACTTCTTGGCATTAGCAATAGTGACTGGGTTTGATGTCTGCATATGGGATGGATTCCCAGGTGGGGCAGTCTCTGGATGACATTTTCTTTAGTCACTGCTCCATTTTTTGTCCCTGTATTTTCTTCCATGAGTATTTTGTTCCCACTTCTAAGAAGGACTGAAGCATCCATATTTGGGTCTTCCTATTTCTTGAGCTTCATATGGTCTGTGAATTGTTTCTTGGGTATTCCGAGCTTTTGGGCTGATAGCCACTTATCAGTAAGTGTGTACCATGTGTGCTCTTTTGTGACTGGGTTACCTCACATAGGATGATAGCTTCTAGTTCCATCCATTTGCCTAGGAATTTCATGTAGTCCATTGTGTAGATGTACCAAATTTTCTGTATCCGTTTTTCTGTTGAAGGAAATTTGGGATATTTCCAGCTTCTGGTTATTATAAATAAGGCTGAACATAACGGAGCATGTTTCCTTGTTATATGTTGGATCATCTTTTGGGAGTTTGGAGCATATCTGGGTCCTCAGGTAGCACTATGTCCAATTTTCTGAGGAACTGCTAGACTGATTTCCAGAGTATTTCTATCAGCTTGCAATCCCCAGAGCAATGGAGGAGTGTTCCTATTTCTCCAAATACTTGCCAGCATCTGTTGTCACCTGAGTTTGAACTTAGCTGTTTTGAATGGTATGAAGTGGAATCTCAGGGTTGTTTTGATTTGCATTTCCCTGATGACTAAGGATGTTGAATTTTTTTTTTTACGTACTTCTCAGCCATTCAATATTCCTCAGCTGAAAATTCTTTATTTAGCTCTGCACCCCATTTTTTAATAGGATTATTTGATCTCTGGAGTCTAACTTCTTGAGTTCTATGTATATATTAGATATTAGCCTTCTATTGGATGTAAGATTGGTAAAGATCTTTTCCCAACCTGGTGGTTGCTGTTTTGTCCTATTGACAGTATCTTTTGCCTTACAGAAGAAGCTTTTCAATTGTATGTGGTCCCATTTGTCGATTCTTGATCATAGAGTATAAGCCATTGGTGTTTTGTTTAGGAAAATTTGCCCTGTTTCTATGCTCAAGACTCTTCCACACTTTCTCTTCTATTAGTTTGAGAGTATCTGGTTTTATTTGGAGGTCTTTGATCCACTTGAGCTTTGTACAAGGAAATAAGAATGGGTCAATTTGCATTCTTCTGCATGCTGACCTACAGTTGAACCAGCACCATTTATTGAAAATGCTGCCTGTTTTGCACTGGATGGTTTTAGCTCCTTTGTCAAAGAGCAAGTGACCATAGGTATGTGGATTCATTTTTGGGTCTTTAATTCTATTCTATTGATCTACTTGCCTGTCTCTGTACCAATAATATGCAGGTTTTATCAATATTGCTCTGTAGTATAGCTTGAAGTCAGGGATGGTGATTCTCCCAGAAGCTCTTTTACTGTTGAGAATTGTTTTCCCTATCCTGTTTTTTTTTTTTTTTTTGTTATTCCAGATCAATTTGCAAATTGCTCTTTCTAGCTCTATGAAGAATTGAGTTGGAATTTTGATGGGAATTGCATTGAATCTGTAGATTGCTTTAGGCAAGATGGCCACTTTTACTATATTAATCCTGGTGATCCATGAACATGGAAAATCTTTCCATCTTCTGAGATCTTATTTGATTTCTTTCCTCAGAGACTTGAAGTTCTTGTCATACAGATCTTTCACTTGATAGTTTAGAATCACACCAACATACTTTATATTATTTGTGACTATTGTGAAGGGTGTCATTTCCCTAATTTCATTCTCAGCGTGTTTATCCTTTGAATAGAGGAAGGCTATTGATTTGTTTGAATTAATTTTATATTCAGCCACTTTGCTGAAGTTGTTTATAAGGTTTAAGAGTTCTCTGACGACAACAGATGCTGGCAAGGATGTGGAGAAAGAGGAATACTCCTCCATTGTTGGTGGGATTGCAGACTGGTACAACCATTCTGGAAATCAGTCTGGAGGTTCCTCAGAAAAATGGACATTGAACTACCTGAGGAGCCAGCTATACCTCTCTTAGGCATATACCCAAAAGATGCCCCAACATATAAAAAGGACACATGCTCCACTATGTTCATAGCAGCCTTATTTATAATAGCCAGAAGCTGGAAAGAACCCAGATGCCCTTCAACAGAAGAATGGATACAGAAAATATGGTACATCTACACAATGGAATACTACTCAGCTATCAAAATTCATATGAAATTCATAGGCAAATGGATAGAACTGGAAAATATCATCCTGTGTGAGGTAACCCAATCACAGAAAAACACACATGGTGTGCACTCATTGATAAGTGGATATTAGCCCAAATGCTCGAATTACCCTAGATGCACTGACCACATGAAACTCAAGACGGATGACCAAAATGTGAATGCTTCACTCCTTCTTTAAAAGGGGAACAAGAATATCCTTGGGAGGGGATAGGGAGGCAAAGTTTAGAACAGAGACCGAAGAAATGCCAATTCAGAGCCTGCCCCACATGTGGCCCATACATATACAGTCACCAAACTAGACAAGATGGATGAAGCAAAGAAGTGCAGGCTGACAGGAACCAGATGTAGATCTGTCCTGAGAGACACAGCCAGAATACAGTAAATACATAGGTGAATGCCAGCAGCAAACCACTGAACTGAGAATAGGACCCCCGTTGAAGGAACCAGAGAAAGGACTGAAAGAGCTTGAAGGGGCTTGAGACCCCATATGAACAACAATGCCAAGCAACCAGAGCTTCCAGGGACTAAGCCACTACCCAAAGACTATACATGGACTGACCCTGGGCTCCAACCTCATAGGTAGCAATGAATAGCCTAGTAAGAGCACCAATGGAAGGGGAAGCCCTTGGTCTTGCTAAGACTGAACCCCCAGTGAACGGGATTGTTTGTGGGGAGGGTGGTAACGGGGGAGAGGATGGGGAAGGGAACACCCATATAGAAGGGGAGGGGGAGAGGTTAGGGGGATGTTGGCCTGGAAACTGGGAAAGGGAATAACCCAATTTAATAAAGATGGAGAAAAAAAAGAGTTCTCTGGTGGAATTTTTAGGGTCACTTTAAGTATACTATCCCATCATTTGCAAATAGTGGTATTTTGATTTTTTTCCCAATTTTTATCCTTTTGACCTCTTTTGTCTAATTGCTCTGGCTAGGACTTCAAGACATATATTGAATAAGTAGAGAGAGAGAGTGGGCAGCCTTGTCTAGTCCCTGATTTTAGTGGGATTGCTTCAAGTTTCTCTCCATTTATTTTAATGTTAGCTACTGGTTTGCCGTATATAGCTTTTAGTATGTTTAGGTATGGACCTTGAATTCCTCTTCTTTTCAGGACTTTTATCATGAAGGGATATTGAATTTTGTCAAATGCTTTCTCAGCATCTACTGAGTTGATCATGTGGTTATGGGACTGTTTAGATCGTTTATCTGATCCTGATTTAACTTTAGTAACTGGTATCTGTCTAGAAAATTGTCCATTTTTTCCAGAGTTTTCAGGTTTTTGAGTATAGACTTTTATAGTAGGATCTGACAATTTTTTGAACTTCTTCAGTTTCTGTTACATCTCCCTTTTCATTTCTGATTTTGTTAATTTGGATATTGTCTTCTTGCCCTCTGTTTATTCTGGCTAAGGGTTTATCTATCTTGTTGATTTTCTTAAGGAACCAGATCCTGGTTTTGTTGATTCTTTGTATAGTCCTTTTTGTTTCTACTTTGTTGATTTCAGCCCCATGTTGATTATTTCCTGCTGTCTACCCTTCTTGGGTATATTTGCTTCTTTTTGTTCTAGAGCTTTCTGGTGTGCTGTCAAGCTGTTATAGTGTGTGCTCTCTCCAGTTTTATTTTGAACGTACTCAGAGCTATGAGTTTTCCTCTTAGCATTGCTTTCATTGTGTCCCATAAGTTTGGGTATGTTGTGTCTTCATTTTCATTAATTCTGAAAAGTCTTTAATTTCTTTGTTTATTTCTTCCTTGACCAAGTTGTCATAGAGTAGAGTTGTTCAGCTTATTTATGTATGTAGGATTTCTGTTGTTTTGTTCTTATTGAAGACCAGCCTTAGTCCGTTGTGATCTGATAGGATGCATGGGATTATTTCAATCTTCTAGTGTCTGTTGAGGTCTGTTTTGTGACTGAGTATATGATCAAATTTAGAGAAGGAACCATTAGGTACTGAGAAAATGATATATTCTTTTTGCTTCAGGATGAAATTTCTATAGATATATGTTAAATCCATTTGGTTCATAACTCCTGTTAGTTTCACTGTGCCTTTGTTTAGTTTCTGTTCTCATGATCTGTCCATTGATGAGAGTGGGGTGTTGTAATCTCCCACTATTATAGTTTGTTGTACGATGTATGCTTTGAGATTTAATAAAATTTATTTTATGAATGTGGGTGCCCTTGTATTTGGAACATAGATGTTCAGAATTGAAAGTTCATCTTGGAAGATTTTTCCTTTGACGAGTATGAAGTGTCCTTCCTTATCTTTTCTGATAACTTTTGGTTGAAAGTCGATTTTATTCGATATTAGAATGGCTATTCCGGCTTGTTTATTTGGACCATTTGCTTGGAAAAGTTTTTCCAACCTTTTACTCTTTTACTCTGAGGTCTTTGACAATGAAGTGAGTTTCTGTATGCAGCAAAATGCTGGGTCCTGTTTATATATCCAGTCTGTTACTCCATGTCCTTTTATTGGGGAATTTAGTCCATTGGTATTGAGAGATATCAGGGATGAATGATTGTTGTTTCTATTACTTTTGTTGTTAGAGGTGGAATTATGTTTGTGTTGCTCTTTTCTTTTGGGTTTGTTGCAAAAGATACTTTCTTGCTTTTTCTAGGTTGTAGTTTCCCCTCCTTGTGTTGGAGTTTTCCACCCTTTGTTGGGCTGGATTTGTGGAAAATATTGTGTAAATTTTGTTTTGTCATGGTATATCTTGGTTTCTCCAACGGTGTTAATCGAGAGTTTTGTTGGATACAGTAGTCTGGGCTGGCATTTTTGCTCTCTTACCGTCTGTATGACATCTGTCCCGGATCTTTTGGCTTTCACAGTTTTTGTTGAGAAGCCTGGTGTAATTTTGATAGGTCTGCCTTTATATGTTACTTGACCATTTTTGCTTACTGCTTTCAATATTCTTTCTTTGTTTTGTGTATTTGGTGTTTTGACTATTATGTGACGGGAGGAGTTTCTTTTCTGTTCCAATCTGTTTGGAGTTCTGTAGGCTTCCTACATGATCACGGGCATCTCTTCCTTTAGGTTAGGGAAGTTTTCTATAATTTTATTGAAGATATTTACTGGCCTTTTATGTTGGGAGTCTTCACTCTCTTTTATACCTATTATCCTTAGGTTTGGTCTTCTCATTGTGTCAGGGATTTCCTGTATTTTTTGGGTTAGGGTCTTTTTGCATTTTCTTTGACTGTTGTGTCAATGTTTTTTATGGTATCTTTTGCCCCTGAGATTCTCTCTTCATTCTCTTGTATTCTATTGGTGATGTTTGTGTATATGACTCCCAATATCTTTTCTAAGTTTTCAATCTCCAGGGTTGCCTCCCTTTCTTATTTCTTTATTGTTTCTGTTTCCACTTTCAGTTCCTGGATGGTTTTGTTCAATTCCTACACCTGTTTGGTTGTGTTTTCCTAACTCTTTAAGGATTTTTTGTTTTTTCTCTTTGGCTTTTTTTTTTTTTTTTTTTTTTTTTTTTTTTTTTTTTTACCTGTGTTCTCCTGTATTTTTAAAGGAATTATTTATGTCCTTCTTAAAGTAATCTATCATCATCATGAGATGTGATTTTTAAATCCAAATCTTGCTTTTCCTCTTTGTTGGGATATCTAGTACTTGCTTTGGTGGGACAACTGGGTTCTGATGATACCAAGTAGTCTTGCTTTTTGTTGTTTAGTTCTTGTGTTTGCCTCTCGCTATCTAGTTATCTCTGATGTTAGTTGGTTTTGCTGTCTCTGACTGGAGCTTGTCCCTCCTGTGGGGCCTTGAGCTGTGATCTTATTAGTGCTAGCACTCCTGGGAGACCAGCTCTCTCTGGGCAGATTTCGGATCAAGGTTTCCTCTCCCTCAACTCCCAGATCTCCTCTACACCTCTCCATCTAGGCAACTGCACCCCTTCTTTATCTCACACTGTGGAAAACAGTCAAAAAGAGAGAAAACGCCCAAATGGATCAAAACAAACCAAACATAAAAAATAACCATGAGAAACACCCTCCAGGTACATATGCACGCGCGCACGCGCGCGCGCGCACACACACACACACACACACACACACACACACACACACTATAAGCACAACAGCAGAAAGCATGATATGTAAGCAAGAAGAAAAAATGTTCCCCAAAGCATTATGAACCAATAGCAACAACAACAAAAACAACAACAGCAACACACACACACACACACACACACACACACACACACACACACACAGACACACACAAAACCTCTAAAAGATACCGTTGAGTTTATTTTTTGTTAGCCCTCTACTTCTGGGCGTGGTGTCTGTCCTTGAGTGTGCTTTATATCCAGAGCAGCTTCACTAGGAAAAAACCTAATTTTTCCTTTGCAAGTGGTGGTATATATTCGTGGTGACAGCTATTCTGACTGGGGTGAATCTCAAACTGTTTCTTTTTTAATGTATTAATAATAAACTCAGAGTCACCAATAATGCATCAGTGTCACATTAAGGAAAGAAATCAAAGCACTTCTCCTTGGTGTCATTTAACCAAGAGGGAGCCCAAATTTGACTTCTCTGCTTTGCTCTTCCTATATCTGCTTTGGCTCTTGTCTGACTTCTGTAAGAGTCTTAATCTGTGTCTGATTGAAGGCTGCCTTGTGAGTATACTTCAGTTCCTGTCCCCATGTCTGTGTCCTCTGAGTGTGTCTGCTCCTAACAAAGGGTTTTGTTTTCTCTTTTATTGAAAAATCACAGAAACGATCACCTGGGGAACGAATGAGGGATAATTGACAAAAATCTTTACAAAGTTTTAGAAAAGATTAAGTCACTGGCTTCACATGACTCCAGCTGACCCACATAACTAACATTATTGTTTATCAGACAATATCTATAGATTGTGTTCGATATTTATGGTAGATATTCATTTTATAATGTTCCTTTCAACCTGTATTTTCTGTTTTCAGCAAATAATTTTCATTGCACACATAAACACATAATGTTGAGTCAGAGGCATGAAGAATACAAATTTTAAGGTTGTAGCTAGGCATTATCTTAGTTTGTTGATTACAAGGGAATCCTAGGCAACTAAGGATGTTAAATTTTCTTTTTAAATTTTTTTTTATTAACTTGAATATTTCTTATATACATTTCGAGTGTTATTCCCTTTCCCGGTTTCCGGGCAAACATCCCCCTCCCCCTCCCCTTCCTTATGGGTGTTCCCCTCCCCACCCTCCCCCCATTGCCGCCCTCCCCCGACAGTCTAGTTCACTGGGGTTCAGTCAAAGCAGGACCCAGGGCCCCTTCCACTGGTGCTCTTACTAGGATATTCATTGCTGCCTATGAGGTCAGAGTCCAGGGTCAGTCCATGTATAGTCTTTAGGTAGTGGCTTAGTCCCTGGAAGCTCTGGTTGCTTGGCATTGTTGTACATATGGGGTCTCGAGCCCCTTCAAGCTTCTTCCAGTTCTTTTTCTCTGATTCCTTCAACGGGGTCCGTTCTCAGTTCAGTGGTTTGCTGCTGGCATTCGCCTCTGTATTTGCTGTATTCTGGCTGTGTCTCTCAGGATCGATCTACATCCGGCTCCTGTCGGTCTGCACTCTTTGCTTCATCCATCTTGTCTAATTGGGTGGCTGTATATGTATGGGCCACATGTGGGGCAGGCTCTGAATGGGTGTTCCTTCAGTCTCTGTTTTAATCTTTGCCTCTCTCTTCCCTGCCTAAGGTATTCTTGTTCCCCTTTTAAAGAAGGAGTGAAATTTTAATTAGATATATTTCTTTACTTACATTTCAAGCATTATTCCCCTTCCCGGTTTCCTGTCCATAAGCCCCCATTCCCTCGCCTCCCCCTCCCCCATATGGGTATTCCCCCTAGACATCCCCCTTATTGCCCCCCTCATATTCCCCTGCACTGGGGGTCAAACCTTGGCAGGACCAAGGGCTTCCCCTTCCCCTGGTGCCCCAACAAGGCTATTCTCTGCTACATATCCAGTTGGAGCCCGGGTCAGTCCATGTATAGTCTTTCGGTAGTGGTTTAGTCCCTGGGAGCTCTGATTGGTTGGCATTGTTGTTTTTATGGGGTTGCAAGCTCCTTCAACTCTTTCAATACTTCCTCTAATTCCCACCATGGGGGTCTTATTCTCAGTTTGGTGGTTTGCTGCTAGCATTGACCTCTATATTGGACATGCTCTGGATGTGTCTCTCAGAAGAGATCTATATCTGGTCCCTTTCAGCATGCATTTTCTAGCTTCATCAATCTTATCTAGTTTTGGTGGATATATATATATATATATATATGGGACACATGTGGGTCAGGCTCTGAATGGCCATTCCTTGAGTTGGTGCTCTAAACTTTGCTTCCATATCCCCTCCTATGGATATTTTTCCCCCTTTTATGAAGGAGTGGGAGCATCTGAATTTTGGTCATCCTTCTTCTAGAGCTTCCTGTGGTCTGTGGTTTGCATCTTGGGTAATTCGAGCTTTTTGGCTAATATCCACTTATCAATGAGTGCATACCAAGTGTGTTTTTCTGTGATTGAGTAACCTCACTCAGGATGATATTTTCTAGTTCATTCCATTTGCCTATGAATTTCATGAAGTCATTGATTTTGATAGCTGAGTAGTACTCCATTGTGTAGATGTACCACATTTTTTGAATCCATTCCTCTGTTGAAGGGCATCTGGGTTCTTTCCAGCTTCTGGTTATTATAAATAAGGTTGCTATTAACATAGTGGAGCATGTGTCTTTGTTGTATGTTGGAGCATCTTTTGGGTATATGCCCAGGAAAGGTATAGCTGGGTCCTCAGGTAGTGGAATGTCCAATTTCCTGAGGAACCTCCAGATTGATTTCCAGAGTGGTTGTACCAGTTTGCAATCCCACAAACAATGGAGGAGTGTTCCTCTTTCTCCGCATCCTCGCCAGCATCTGCTGTCCCCTGAGTTTTTTATCTTAGCCATTCTCACTGGTGTGAGGTGAAATCTCAGGGTTGTTTTGATTTGCATTTCCCTGATGATTAAGGATGTTGAACACTTCTTTGGGTGCTTTTTGGCCATTCGATAATCCTCAGCTGAGAATGTTTTGTTTAGGTCTGTACCACATTTTTTAAAATAGGGTTATTTGGTTCTCTGGAGTCTAACTTCTTGAGTTCTTTGTATATTTTAGATATTGACCCTCTATCAGATGTAGGATTGGTAAAGATCTTTTCCCAATCTCTTGGTTGTGATTTTGTCCTAATGACAGTTTCTTTTGCTTTACAAAAGCTTTGCAGTTTTATGAGATCCCATTTGCCGATTCTTGATCTTAGAACATGAGCCATTGATGTTTTGTTCAGGAAAATTTCCCCAGTGCCCATTGTTCGAGACTCTTCCCCACTTTTTCTTCTACTAGTTTGAGTGTATCTGGTTTGATGTGGAGGTCCTTGATCCACTTGGACTTAATTAAACCTTGTACATGGTGATAAGAATGGGTCAAATTGCATTCTTCTACATGCTGACCTCCAGTTGAACCAGCACCATTTGTTGAAAATGCTATCTTTCTTCCATTGGATAGTTTTAGCTCCTTTGTCAAAGATCAAGTGACCATAGGTGTGCAGGTTCATTTCTGGGTCTTCAATTCTATTCCAATGATCTATCTACCTGCCCCTGTACCAATACCATACAGTTTTTATCACTATTGCTCTGTAATACTGCTTGAAGTCAGGGATGGTGATTCCCCCAGAAGTCCTTTTATTGTTGAGTATAGTTTTCGCTATCCTGGGTTTTTTGTTATTCCAAATGAATTTGCAAATTGATCTTTCTATCTCTATAAAGAATTGAGTAAGAATTTTGATGGGTATTGCATTGAATCTGTAGATTGCTTTTGGCAAAATGACTATCTTTACTATATTAATCCGGTCAATCCATGAGCATAGAAGATCTTTTCATCTTCTGAGATCTTCCTCAATTTCTCTCTTCAGAGACTTGAAGTTCTTGTCCTACAGATCTTTCACTTATTTGGTTAAAGTCACACCAAGATATTTTACATTATTTGGGACTATTGTGAAGGGTGTCATTTCCCTAATTTCTTTCTCCTTTGAGTAGAGGAAGGCTACTGAATTGTTTGAGTTAATTTTATACCCTGACACTTTGCTGAAGTTGTTTGTCAGGTTAAGTCATTCTCTGGTGGAACTTTTGGGGTTGTTTAATTACACTATCATATCATCTGCAAATAGTGATATTTTGATTTCCAATTTGTATCCCTTTGACCTCCTTTCGCTGTCTGATTGCTCTGGCTAGGACTTTGAGTACTATATTGACTAAGTATGGAAAGAGTGGGCAGCCTTGTCTAGTCCCTGATTTTAGTGGGGATTGCTTCAAGTTTCTCTCCATTTAGTTTGACGTTAGCTACTGGTTTCCTGTATATGGCTTATACTATGTTTATGTATGAGCCTTGAATTCCTGATCTTTCCAGGACTTTTATCATGAAGGGGTGTTGAATTTTGTCAAATGCTTTCTCAGCATCTAATGAAATGATCATGTGGTTCTTATCTTTGAGTTTGTTTATATAGTGGCTTACATTGATGGATTTCCATATATTGAACCATCCCTGCATCCCAGGGATAAAGCCTACTTGATCATGATGGATGATTGTTTTGATGTGCTCTTGGATTTGGTTTGCAAGAATTTTATTGAGTATTTTTGGAACAATATTCATAAGGGAAATTGGTCTGAAGTTCTCTTTCTTTGTTGGGTCTTTGTGTGGTTTAGGTATAAGAGTAATTGTGGCTTCATAGAAGGAATTCGGTAGTGCTCCATCTGTTTCAATTTTGTGGAGTAGTTTGGACAGTATTGGTATGAGGTCTTCTATGAAGGTCTGATAGAATTCTACACTGAACCCATCTGGACTTCGGCTGTTTTTGGTTGGGAGACTTTTAATAACTGCTTCTATTTCTTTAGGAGTTATGGGGTTGTTGCGATGGTTTATTTGTTCCTGATTTAACTTTGGTACCTGGTATCTGTCTACTAAACTGTCCATTTCCTCCAGATTTTCCAGTTTTGTTGAATATAGACTTTTGTAGTAGTATCTGATGATTTTTTAAATTTCTTCAGATTTTGTTGTTATGTCTCCCTTTTCATTTCTGACTTTGTTGTTAAATTGTTTTTTTAAAGGCAAGTTAAATAAACAGTTTGAGTGTATAGTGGCATAATAATCTTAAGTAATATGTGACCTCAAGATGTATTATTAACTCTGACTCTGAGGTCTAGCAAATTTGTAGTCTGATAGAATGTAAAATATATTTTTATCATATTATATCACTACATTAAAGTAGTTTTATTTTACACTTCTCAGATACATAAGGATGCTACATACTTTAGAAAAGTATCCATTGGTCATTCGTGGTGGTTTTTTACTGTTGTTTCTTTCTTCCTCTTTCTTTTCTTTTCCTTCCTTCCTTTCTTTCTGTCTGTCTTTCTGTCTTTTTGTCTGTCTGTCTTTCTGTCTTTCTTTCTTTTGGACAATTCTCTGTTCTTTATTACCCCATCTGCCATCAGTCATTTTTATTGTTTGTGTGTTTAATTTGGATAGTTCATTACATATTATATATATTAACTCTTTGAAGTATAGCTGGAAAATATTTCTCCCACTGTGTAGCCCATGTGTTTGTTCTGGTGCTATGCAGACACTTTAATTTTATGTAGTTCCATTTTTAAATTTTGAGATGATTTGCAAGTAAAGTATCCAAGAATAAATCTAACTAAAGAAGTAAAAGAAGTTCTAAAATAAAAGCTCTAAGACACTAAAATAAAAGGAAAATTATTAGATGATAATAAGTCCTTTCACAGTCCTAGGTTAGCAGAATTAGTATTGTGAAAATTTCTATATTTCCAAAAGTAGTGTATGAATTTAAAGCAATCCCCATAAAAATTCCAAGGACATCTTTCATAAAACTAGGCAAAATAATCTATAAAATCATATGGAAATAAAAAGATCACAAAAATTCAAAATAAGCCTAAGGAGAAAGCACACTGCTAAAGATATTACAAGATCAGAGCTCAAATTATAGCACAGAACCACAGTGATATACAGAACAGTACTGGCATAAAACAGACATATACAACCATGTATGACAGTAGAGAACCCAGAAATAAACTCACACAGATATACCATCTAATATTTGTTAGAGGTATAAAAGACTCACATGGGTGGGAGGGAAAAAGAGAAAAGTCTATCTAAAAAATGGCATTAGTCAAGGTGGATGCCCACTTGAAAAGGAATAAAATTAGATTCTTATCGTTTACTCTGCACAAAACCAATCCAAAGTGCACCGAAAACCTTAATTTATAGTCTCAAATGTTGGCACCGCTGGAAGAAAACACAGGGAATACATTTCAAAACAGGTTGAAGAATGTTCTGAGCAGGACCCCAGCAGCACATGCAGAAAGGAACCCAAGCTTTCATTTTTATTAATGGCTGAACAGCACTCCATTTTGTTTAAATACCACATTTTCTTTATCCATTCATTTGTGGGATGTACTGGCTGATTTAAACAACATGCTTATTGTGAGTACTATCATCATATAGATGGGTATGTATGGTGCCTTTGATGCCATTGGACATATATCCAGGAATGGTGTAGCTGGAGCATAGGTGAGTGTACTTCTAGTGTTTAAGGACATCCATGCTTAATTTCCATAGTGGCTACACTAATTTACCATTTGGCAACAGTGTATAAGGGCTCCTTTTCCCCACACTCTCTATAATATTTCTATTTTTTATCCTGTTGTTAGAAAGTGTTAGGACTGGTGTGAAATGAATTTCCATGGAGTTTTGAATTGGATTTCCCTGGTGATTAGATGTTGGATATGTTTCATTTATCAGATGTTTATTGATTATTTGTATGACTTCATCTTAAAAGTTAGTATTCAAATTTTCCATTTTTGGTTAAATTATTAGTTCTCTTGGTGTAATATATAGTGTTTATTCTGGATATTGATCACTTACCAGATAAATAGTTGGAAAAGATTTTCTTCCATTCTTTAAGATGTTTTTTCATGCTTACAAATATTCTGAGAAATTTTAAGGGCACTTTCTCCTTATCTTGAAATATCAAGGACAGTGGCACTATGTCAGTAGGGTATTGGCATGATTTAGCAAGCTTTGTAGAAAGTAGTACTGGGTTGTGATAACTCAATTCCCAGGTATACCCTTGGGCCTGCTTGGCTCAGAACTCTTTTCTTCTTCATGCTAAGTGTGGTGGTTTGAATAAATGATGCTCTCATAGGTTTATAGAGAGTGGTACTATTAGGAGGTGTGGCCTTGGAGTAGGTGTGCTTTGTTGAAGGAGGTGCCTTGACCAGGGTGTGTGCTTTGAGGTCTCAGAAGCTCAAGGCAGTTCATTTCCTGCTGCCAGGTAATCTGGATGTAGGACTCTCAGCTCCTGCAGCACCATGTCTGTCATGCTTCCTACAATGACGATATTGGACTAAACCTCTGAAACTATCAGCCAGCTCCAGTTAAATGTTTTCCTTTAAAAGGGTTGCTATGGTCATGATGTCTCTTTACAGCAATAGCAACCATAACTATGACACTGTCACCAAACTCTACTGTGCTTACCTCATTGCTATGTTGTATTTGAAATGAATAGTTGAATTTCTTTCACCTTTATCTTCTTTGATGAATTAATATTAAGACATTGCATTCAATTGCTGTTCAGTCCTAGTCATTTTGCATCAGGTTTTAGACTTTGTTTTGAGGTGACTTTTTCAAGACTTTATCTTTCATTTCAAGTGAATTTTACATTTTCCTTAGTCCTGAGACTTTCACCTCTGCCACCATACCTTTTTTCTGCATTAGAAATAGTCGCCTGGCACATATCCTAGGTCCTGCATTCAACCTCTATGATCCAAGAAAACCAAACAGAAATTATAGTTTCAAGAATTCTATCCTCTCCAAAACTAAAATTCTTATATATCTAGATTTCTCCTGTGGTTATTGATTATTTGAATAATTATTTTGTAATGTTGAAATGGTTAGGATTAGTATAAATTTGGGTTCTCTATTTCTGCTCTATTTCTATTCCATTATGTCAAAATATTTCTAAACTGTGATATATTCTTATAATTATAATTTTAATGGTTGCATAATAATCCACAGAGAGAATTAAATGTCATAATTTACATAGCTATTTTTATATTTTCAGTCATTAAAGCTGTTTGTAGCTTTCACTATTATATAGAACACTGCAATGAGTATCTTCATATTCATAGATTTTTATTTTTAGGTTATTGCTTTGGGATATATATGCAAAAGTATGAGTAAATTTTCATGCAAGAGAACTATGCCAGGACTGTGAAGTCACTGTACAAGAGCAGAGAATGTGCTTCTCAGTTGAAGCAATCTGTGTGCTAGCCTGGCAGATCTGCTTCCGAATCAGAGGGGAGCTCGAATTAAATAGGTCCCCAAGAGGCTCTCCCTCCCTCTACTCTGAACCATACAGCACTTTTAAAACACAGTGAGGCTGGACCTGAGATCTTTCTGGCTCTGGAAGGTGGCATTTGTCCCCAGACTTTGGTCTTGCATGGGTCAAAACCTACAAAAATGAGAAATCTGTGTAGACTCAATTGCCTGTATCTTAAACATTGACCGTTCTTTCACCATTATTTTCTGGTTTGAAAGTAACTTTAGATGAACACAGTGGAAATCTTTCCTACCAGGTTGTATTTTGAGTCCAAATTAATATTAGTAAGTGGTACCATTTTGACAGGGCTTACGAAGGGTTGTCGTGATACCTGAGTGCTATATTCAGTTACAATTAGTCTTCTCACAAGGTCCCTGAAGTACAGAATCAGATGAACAAAAATGTAAAGAAAGACAGCATATAGCAGGACATTCCTGTGTGAATTCAAAAACACTGTTTTTGCAATCTGGGATGGGCCAGTGAGGGGCTTTCCTAACTCTAACTTCATAACAAATCTTGGAGCCTTGGTTATACAATGTCTGTTTATTTGTACTTAAACTAGGCATGAATAGAAAAGAAAGTAGGTATCTACCAATGGAGAAGACACTTTTCTCTATTGCCAATATTTCCCTTTAAGAAAAAGAAGTATTAATTATAGAAATCTTCAGAATTCAGATACCTAGCTTCTACAAACACACACACACACACACACACACACACACACACACACTCACACAACATGAACCACTGTGGTTTTAGTCTCTTAGTTTCTCATAAATAATTTGTAGAGATTTTTGAATTCTATTCCATAAGATTTTATAGTTTCCTATTAAGAGTCTTAAAGTATTTTATTGATAGATATACTTTAAAAAAATAAAAAACCCTCTAATTTATTTCCTATGAGAGATTCATCAAGGAACACTGAAAAAGGGGGAACAGGTTCCGTAGTCTCTGACCCCAACCTGTCTAAAATGCTATTCTCTTGCCAGTGCACACTGATGAGACTTGTCTGGGTATAGCCCCATGGTCACATTCTTTTATCGTTAATGAGGTGATGTTGTTCTATTGTTTTCCAGTATTAATCTTGCAGGCAGAAAGCAAAGACAACCTAATTCTTTTTATTTGGTAGACAATCTATTTTATTTTTTTAAATAGAAGCTTATAGAATTTTTTCATTGCTGTCATTTATAATTTTCCCTAAGGTATGGCTAACTGTGAACCTTCTATCAATATTTATGACCTATTCAGAGAAAGCTATTTGTCTCTAAAGAGCAAAGCTCAGACATATTTTTTTTTTAGTGGTACACACTTTTATTCCCAGCACTTGGGAGGCAAATCTCTGTGAGATCTAGGCCACCCTGGTCTACAAAGAGAGTTCCAGGACATTCAGGGCTACACAGAGAAACCCTATCTTGAAGCTCTCCCCCCCCCCCGGAAAGCACATGCAAATACACACACACATATGTGCAATAGCAATAAAAGTATTCTGTGCATAAAAACTATATCATAGTATTAACTTATTGATTACTTTGAAAAAGGTTGGAGAGTATAACATTAATTTTTTTGCCTGGGTATCAATATTGTTGGGAATAAAAATATTTCGTGGTTACTAATCTCTGAGATAGCCATTATTTGAACTAATATATTTTACAATGTTAAGCAATTTGTAAATGCTAATTTATTATTAATTTTAGCATCAGACATATTTTTCATTATTACTTTATTAACTATAGCCTTTTCTTTACATTATTTTGTGTTATTATTTTGTGTTACCATATACTCATTTATTTGTTAACATTATTGTGGTTCTTGGGATCATGCCAACATAGCCATGGTGATGGCTATTGTCCACTTGACTGTATCTATAGTGAAGTTCAATTCAGAAGTGGAGGGCTAACTTGTGATCTGGATCTTGAGATAGGAAGAAAGCATAGCTTTGGTCTGGATCTTGAAGCAGGAAGACAGGTTTTTGATATAGATCCTGAGTTGGGATAACACATGATTTTGATCCATATCAACATACAACTTCAATCCAGATATTGAGGAACACCTTTAATCTGGGCTATACCTTCTGCTGGAGATCTGTAGAAGAACAATGGAAGAAGGAAGGGGTTGCCCATTCTTCATCCTTTGAGTTAACTTTGCCAACACATCCATTGGAACCTACTTCTTTGGGATTCCAGCTTATATAGAAGACCAGCCGAATCACCCAGCCTCATGTGATTGAGCAACTACTAGATTCTTGGACTTTTCATTTACAGTTGGTCCATTGTTGGATTGCTTGCATTGCAGCCTATAAGTCATTCAAATAAGTTCCCTTTATATATATATGTATATATATATATATGTATACATACATATGTATGCATGCATGTATGTATGTATTCATTTCATAAGTTCTATGACTCTAGAGAAGTGTGACTAATACATTAGGCAAATATATCAATGAGCTTTGCCCAGGTCCATGTAGTTACTGAAATCATTTCTATGCTCTCTTTATTTTCATTCTATCCTCAGATGTGTCCCATTCCAGGGGCTTTCAAGCACATATAAAGGTGAAGAGAAATTCAAAAAACAAGATTGTATTGAGTACCAGGAAATTCATTAGAGTAATTTTTAGTTCACTATTTCATTATTTAATCATTTATGGCCTCCAACAACGTGGTAACTGAATAAACTAGGCAACCCCTCCATCTTGCTTTAGACAAGTAATTGTTGCTCCTGTCACTAACAACAGGAGATGGAGCTTTATGAGAAGCCATTATAAAGATGGCACTGTAAAGACTGGACAGCATGTGCCCACCTAACACTGTGGTGAGCACATGAAGATCATCTTTATATATGGATACTATGACTTATATAAACATTTACTTCAACAAAGTAATTTAATATTTTCTTATATTTAGTGTCTTTACTTGGAGTATTTTGCCTTTGTTATCAAAAAGAATATATTTCTAAACAGTGTGCATGATAGTAAAATACAAATATTTGTACACATTTTGGATCAACAATACCCAATACTTTTGTTGACTGGTCTTACTAGAACAGTTTTTAAGGTACCATTATATGAGACAGCATCTAAAATAACTAATCTTCGGGATTTGAGGTCTCTCAGTAAGAATGCTAGCTAACACCCATTACTGCGACAGAACAAAAAGAGAGATATTTCTCTACTTGTTCATTTGGTGGTTATTTGGTGTGATGTAGAACTATAATGGTGGCTGTTTGTAGCAGAACACACTTGGAATTCGGTCAGCCATATTCTGGATCAGGTCATTTCCAAAAGATTATGAAAGCTATGTGGAACTATGTCTAACCATAGAGAATCATGCAGAAATCCATGGAGAATCATACAGGACCATGCAAAGCCATGCAAAGCCATTCAAAAACCATTCAAAGTCATGTATAACAGCAAAGTCACTCTGGGCACATTTGTCAAACATATCTGAGAACTCGAGCTTGCCTATCACACAAGTAACATGGTGCATTGGAAACCAAAGATTACACATGTGTAATTTTTTTTCACATGTTAAGAAAAATTCACTCTAGAGAACACTTGTTAGATAATATGCTCTGTTATGTTCAGAAGATCAGCTCCTATTATACACTTTAAGACTGTATACGATGTATTTCTGGGCCTAACATTTTGAAGTCTAAAATGAGATAAGAGCAGTGTATCATTTGTTTGAAAAGTTCTGACTATTTAATATCAAATGCTATTGCTATGACAATTACTAACTTTAGATTATAAATATTTCCAGATTATGTTGATAGGATCCTTCATATTAAGGTAATAAAGTTTAGTTTCTTATATACATATTTTCAAGTATTTAATTCTTTGTATTATTTGTGAATCGTCTTTTCACTACTTCCTTCATTTGTAGATATTTTAAAGAATAGTTTTGGTTTAGATTTATTTTTACTTTTACTTGTGTGCATATTAAATGCTTATGAAACTAATGTGTGTTGGATCCTTTGAAATTAAAAATACAGGAGGTTGTGTTTCAGTTTGGGGAGCTGGGGACTGAAACAGCCATCATTCTTAACTGTTGAGCCATCTTTCCATGCCCCCTTGTAAATTTTTATCTCATAGCAATTAAATAATAGAAATCAATGGGAAAATATTATCAGTTGATAATGTAGATTTCATGCTTCAAACAATATTATCTGAGAAATGAAAAATTTCAGCATAACCATGAAATGTCGGCTAATCTGTATTGTCTAATCATACTTCTTTGCTGTTCATCACATGTGCAGCGTTAGCACTCTACAATTGTCCCCATTGTGCACGAGAAAATCACTATGTATCAGTGGGTTCCTAGAAATCCCAGACAGTCAAATCATACACAGATATATTTTCTATACATACATATTTATGAGAAAATGGATAAATCAGACACAAACAACAATGGATTGTACTATAATAGAACAATTAAAGCAAAATTCTGAAAAAAAAAAGATTCAAAGATGGTCTCTATAAGGTGTTTTCTTAGATGATATGAGATATTTAAAAGGACCACCTTGTGCTTCTCTTAGATCTATCCAAATTGCCAACATCATTCACCATGGCTCTCAAAGTCACTTTTAAGTGGCATGAGGGTTAGTTGGACAGTGAGCTGTGTGGCTCCTAGACACAAACTGAACCCCAAGATGGCATTGAGAGATAATGGGACAGAATAAAAGGACCAACAGGATAACTTCTATTCCAGAGGAATGGATCAGAACAGTGGGACATTCACCCTGTGCTTTAGAATGAATTCCAACGTGCAAGTTGTGAATTGTTTATTTCTGGGGTTTCCCATTTCATATACTTGGTTTGTGGTTTGTGGTTGACTGGAAGTAGGGGGATTTTGGAAAGTGAAACCCGAGATAAGGTGGGGACAACTGTTCTGCTGCCACCATAGACATTTTTCGTCCTCCTCTTCCTCATTACTAAAGCTGCCATTATTATTGACAATAAAAGAAACAATAGTGACAACAACAACAACAACAATAACAATAAACAGCATGCTGTTTAAAAGACCTTTCTTGGAGAAACTTAAACACACACACACACACACACACACACACACACACACTCTCTCTCTCTCTCTCTCTCTCTCTCTCTCTCTCTCTCTCTCTTACACACACACACACACACACACACACACACACACACACACACACACACATCCAATCACCCTAGAAAATGAACCCAGGACAGACAAAATAATATTTCACTTAAATTCAACTTGGATCCAGGGAGTTTTTATTGGGAATGCTAACTGGAATACGGATGAGAAGTTCAGAGGTTCAGAGGAACAGGGTTAGCTCAAAGACAGCTAGATCACTGCAAAGTCCACTCTAACTCAGTGATGACTCACAAGAGTACAGCTCTGTGGCTCTCTGCACAACTTTCAGGCAGTTCAATAGACAGAGACTCTCTCCTCTGCCACTCTCTAGTTGGTTTCCACCCTCAACAGTTGTGTACTATGGGAGAGGGACCTTCAAGAATCTTTTCAGTTCCTACTTTCCCATAGTTGTGACCTTTAGTCTTTCTTGAGTCTTAGGAGTTCTCTACCCCCTTCTGGATGGAATGCTTTCTTTGGGAAACTACTATAAGTCCCAGACCAAACCTTCTGAATTGTTTAATATTGGTCAGACATTATTCTAAGCACTTCAAATCTGAGAACTCTCTTAATTATCATGATAATCCAGTATGAATGGCCTCTTTATTCCCCTCATTTTATGGCAAATGGAACAAAGGCATGAGGAGACCAATGGCTGCAAATGTTGTGATGTGGAGTTAGAGTTGAGGCTGTATTCCTCACTACCTGTTATATTGAATTTGTACCTAAGCCTATACAGCCTAATTAGAAACATAAAATATGATTTCAAGACCTGGGGATACAGAGTGGGAAAATATGCTCGAGATAAGTAACTTCAACCAAAGCAAATGAAAGAATGGTTGCTTTGTGAGGTGTGACCTGAATTTTAAAGAACTAAATCTGATTGTAGCAGAACTCAATACTGAAACCTAGAGGGCAGGACAACAAAATGCTTTATTTATTGGATCACAGAATTCAGAAAACAAAGAAAAAGAAAAAGAAAAAGAAAAACTGGCTGTACAAGAAAACCAATTTTTAATTTTCATTTATACCTCAGGATTTTTAGCTACAATTAATGTGTTAGCTATTATATTATATGCAGTAATGCATATAATTTCCTAACAACAGTTCTTTTTTTACTCATAATTTTCCCATGTATACCTTTTAATTCATACATTTAAGAATGCCATCCATCTTTTTATTATGTTTATTTTGTTTTAAATAATTATTTCACTTTTTTTCATGGACTGTTCTAAGCCAGTATGTCAGGATAAGGCTGACTATCTCCTTCCTAGCTGTCAGAAACTCACTGACGTAGGTGATGGATGAAAGCTTCATACTTTCTATGAGCAGTAGTCACAGAAGTAGCTGCTGATCTGGGTGAAGAGTGGAATGGCTATCAAGGTTTGCTCGCAGCTAAGTGTTTGATCTACTACACAGTGGTGCAAAAGGGCACTCTGGTTATACAGCAAGGATAGGTGGAGAGGGAAGGGCCAGTCTCTACAGATGGATTGTAGAAGCCAATCTTAGTGTTCTTAAGTTGGTTATTATAAGGAAAAGAGAGAAAGATATTCCTGGGCTGACAGATACTATTGTGCTTTAATGGTTGGCATCCAAAAGAGCTACCAGAACCTCAAAGATTTTCAATCTCTCTAAGATGATGATGCTTGACTCTATATTGTCAGGAAACCCTTACATAAAGAAGGTTAAAATCCCATGACCAAAGCACCCAAGGTTCAGTATCTTGATTCAGCATCAGAACCCCACATGTTTTCAACACAACTATTGCTCTGAAGAAATAACACACTAAGTGAAATAAAGCAAGGAGGAGGCTGCAGAGCATGCCAACATTTTGGCCAAGAGAATGAAGGAAACCAAAGAAAAATACCAGAAACAGTTTGCCAAGAGATGTAGGCTGGCCTCACTGAGATCTTTTAGTTCTGAGTCCAGTCAAAATTATATCTTGAAAAGTAATAAATAAATGATCAGACCTTAAAAAATTCCCTCAGCTCTTTGTCTTTGATGTACTTGAATTATTTAATTTATAAAATACTACTGCACATATAAAAGGCTGTTAAATCAAGCATCTGTGTAGGAGTCCCAATCAACCAAGTTTTCAAAAAAGAATGTAAACCATTCAGCTCACCTTTTCAGTGATGATCCAGCACCTCTGCTCACTGTTCTCAAGTGCACGATTTGCTCTTCATCTCCATGATGTCCTCAAATTCCTGGATACAAAGAAACACACAGGTATCTAGAAGGAAACATTTCACCATGAACTTTTATTTCTAGTGTTCAGATAAATGGTATCATACTCTTCAATCCTTCTTCATCTTGCCTACTTTAGCTAACCATGTGTTTTCAGAAATAATTTCAACTATGTATAACACACTAGCATGGGATTATATCAAAATAATCTGTCTATCCACTTTTCCTTTACATGAGCATTTGCCTTGTTTACCATTTTTCCATATCAGAAATGATGCTAGGAACTTTCTTATATGTGAGAAGAAATTTCTAGAGGTGGGAAGATGAATATGTACATATGTACATTGTACAGTTTAGCTTTGCAAGATAATGGAAACTTGCTTAACAGCATCCTTGAAATATTTTCACAATGATAAAGATTCCCCATCAATTCCAAATACTCACCAATACCAATACCAATAATAATACCAATATCATTGCCAGAGTACAAATCTTTGACAAACAACGCAGAAAAAGGTAATGCTCACCATAGTTTTAATTTGCTTCCTCAGATAGTAATGAGTTTATTGGTTGCCTATTTCTGTCTTTTAAAAAACTCTGTTTCTGAGACTTTTAGGCAAATGGATGGAATTAGAAAATATCATCCATGGGGTTGGGAATTTAGCTCAGTGGTAGAGCGCTTGCCTAGGAAACGCAAGGCCCTGGGTTCGGTCCCCAGCTCCGAAAAAAAAAAAAAAGAAGAAAAAAAGAAAAAAGAAAAGAATAGAAAATATCATCCTGAGTAAGGTAACCCAGTCACAAAAGAACACACATGGTATGCTCTCACCGATAGGTGGATATTAGCCCAAAAGCTTGGAATACACAAGATAAAATTCACAGACTACATGAAGCTCAAGAAGAAGGAAGATTGAAGTATGGATGCTTCAGTCCTTCTTAGAAGGAGGAACAAAATACTCAAGGGAGAAAATACAGAGACGAAGTGTACAGCATACTGAAGGAATGGCCATCCAGAGACTGCCCCATCTGGGGTCCATCCCATACGCAAACTCCAAACCCAGACAATATTGCAGATGCTAGGAAGTGCTTGCTGACAGGAGTCTCATATAGCTGTCTCCTGAGAGGCTCTGCCAGAGCCTGCCAAATGCAGAGGCAGATGCTCACAACCAATCATTGGACGGAGCACAGGGTCCCCAATGGAGGAGTTAGAGAAAGGACTGAAGGAGCTGAAGGGGTTTGCAACCCATAGGAAGAACAACAATATCAACCAACCAGACCCCACAGGGTTCCCAGGGACTAAACCACCAACCAAAGAGTACACATGGAGGGATCCATAGCTTCAGCTGCATATATAGCAGAGGATGGCCTTGATGGACATCAATGGGAGGAGAGGCCTTGGTTCTGGGAAGGCACGATGTACCAGTGTAGGGGAATGCCAGAGTGGTGAGGTGGGAGTGGGTAGGAGGGTGGAGTAGCAGCCTCATAGAAGAAGGGGACGCTGGAGTGGGGTTTCTGGAGGGGAAACCAGGAAAAGGGATAGTATCTGAAATGTAACTAAATAAAATATCCAATAAAAACTGTTTCTTGGATTTTTGTCTCTTTTTTCTCAATATTTTCTTTACAAAGCACGATTATACTTGTCTGCTTTAAGAGCTTCCCGATTTTGCCTTGTTTGCATTTCTTTCTTACAGCTACTTAAAGATAACAGTTAAATTTATCACGCTTAAGTTTTCAATCTATATGGTTAATAATTTTATGTCACATAAATATTTTTCATCGTAAGAAGTGTTATGTGTCAACACTTAATATGTGAGAAACCTACGCCAGCAAGAAGTGGAGAAGAGAATAAAGAAAAATGGGGGAGTGGGAGGAACATGAAATAAACGTCCAATTTTAGTCATTAGAGAAAATAAAGCTTTGAGACATGCTCCCAGGCCTGTTCATATTTTTACTGTCTCTTCAATTTCCCATGAAGGCCTGTGGAACACATTGGAGTGGATCAGTGAAATTTTTCAAAAAAATATTCAGAGTTAGGCCTATGTGTCTGCTGGTCATCAAATATAAGTCATGTTTTTCTATTTATGATTCTGTAGTGTGTGATATAGGTGACGTAAACAGTTCAGGGATTGAATACATGTATCACACTTGTTTTCTTTGCCTTTGCCAATTCAGAAGGTCCAGGGAAGCTTAGAGACCAGGCAGCCAGTGTTTATTCGCCTCTTTCTCTCTCCAAGCAGTTGGAACTTCAGTCCGTTCTATTACTTACTTGAAACCTAGCCTTAAATTCTCATTCAACTGCGTACCATCATCTAAGATTTTATTCTCATGTAATTAAGTTCTTGTATACACTCAGATATGCTTTAGGTCTGTATTATTCAGGATTCTCTAGAGTAACAGAATTTATATAATGAATCTCTCTCCCTCCCTCTCTCCCTCCCTCCCTCTTTCCTTCCCTCCCTCCCTCTCTCTCCCTCTCCCTCCCTTTAGCTCTTCCTTCCTCTTTCTCCCCCTCTCCATCTGTCCAATTCTAGTCATTAGAGGAAATAGAAGCTTTGAGATACCCAGGCTTACTGTATTTGTACTGTTTCTTCACATTTCCATGAAAGCCCCTGGAAACACGCACACACACACACACACACACACACACACACACAGACACACACACACACACACACATGGGGATTTATTGGAATGACTTACAGGTTGCTGTCCAGCTAATCCAAGAATGGATAGCTGTGTTTGGAAAGTGCAAACATCAAATAGTTGCTCTGTCCACAAGGCTGGATGTCATGTCTGGTCCTCAGTATGTACTGGAATCCCGAAGTAGACCCCTAGGCCAGTGAAGAAATGGGTGTGCTAGTAAGGTGGGGACCAATAGGCAAAGTGCAAAAGTGTCTTTCTTCTATGTGTTTACCTAGGTTTCCAACAGAAGTTGTGACCAAGATTAAAAATATGTCTTCCTGATTCAAAATCCAAACCAAAAGCATGTGTTTTCCTATGCCAAACATCCAGATTAGAAGTGGATTCACTCATTTTAAACCAAACAAGCATAATTGCTTATAGGTGCCCTGATTTCTGGATTGTAGCCCATTCCATATGTCACGTTGAGAATCAAGAATAGCCCATGAAAACGTTTAAGTAATTCATTACAATAAGTCTGTCATTTCTAATTCTTGAGTGAAGACCACCTTCTATGATTTTTTTTGTTCAATTTTATAACATTATGCATTTAGGTCTTTTGTAATATTAAGTCTTTGAGGTTTTTCACATTGTTGATGTCATTAAACTTGAGGTATTTAAGCATAATATTAGTTTTTCATCTAATCTGAGCCCATTACACTTAAAATTGAAGTGGCTTAGAGAAGAAAAAGGCTTGCTCCACTCATGTATAAACTGTATCATTTTTCTGACATTTCTATTTTTAATGTTTTTTAATTGCAACTTATTCTTATCTAAATAAGAATATTTCAATTATGTACATGATACTAGTTTTTAAATTTTTATTCCTGTTTGGTATCATAGCATGGGAATAAATAAAAATAATCTGTCCATCCATTTTTTCTTTGTGTGATCATTTGCCGTCTTTACGGTTTCTCTGGGTCAGAAATGTGATAAGATGCTAGAGGTGTGAACACCTGAAGAGTTCTTTTATAAATGTGCTGAAATATTCTCTTTCTCTCTCTGAATGGCTTTGAATAAAATGACGTCTCTATGAGGTATATTGTAGAAAAAAATGGAGGTGAGGAAGAGAACATCACTGGGAATAATTAATGCTTTTCATTTTCTCTTAAAAGTTCCTTTCCTGCTAAATATCTAGTTCTCTTACTTCGTTATAGCAAATAAGAATTTAAATATGATCTTCAAGACTTTATCAATCTGGGATTTGTAGGGAAGCAATCAACAGAACTATGGTGCAATGTATGTATGCGCATGCGTGCGTGTGTGCGTGTATAGAGGCAGGTTATAAAGAACTGATTCATGTTATTTTGCAGGTTGAGAGATCCGTAAGCTGGGGACCTGGAAGAACTAATGTTAAAATTCCAGTTTGACTGAGTAAGTACCAGTTTGGAAGCTGGCAGGCTTGACAATCAATAGGCACAAGGTCAAGTTAAAGTCTGCAGGCATTAAAAGGCTAGTACCCTATTTTAATTAGCTGGGAAGTAGGTAGATCCTTCTATTGATGATAAAGTGACTATTTTTCTTTTCAGGTCTTCAACTGATTGGATAAGAACAATATTTCTTATTTGTCAGAGCATTTTGCTTAATTAATTTCAGTGACTCATATCCCAAAGCACACACGTTGAACACACCCATAAATGCTTGGCTAACAATTTAGTCACCATAAAGGGCTCGGTCAAATTGGTATATAAAATTAAGCACCACAAGGACATAATCAGTTCTCCATTTTGTAACCATTAGGAGAAGATTACATAAAATCTTTCATCTTACTTGTTCTCTTAGTTATTGTGGTATTTTGATTTATTATCTCTGTTGACCATTGAAAATGAAAGTCAACATATAGGATGTTTCAAAATGCTGGAGAAGTTCTTACATTTAAGTATTGGATGTTTGCCTAAATTCTTGGATAGTCTCAAGAGAAAGGAAATATAAACGGTAGTCCTGTAGATCATCTGAAAGCAATGAGATTGTCAAACCCTTCAGAAAGATATGGCTATGAGCATATGAACAAGAAATGCCAGAGAAAAAAATGGAAAAGCAGTCATGTTTCTGTTAGTGCAGTTGACATTTTGAAATCTGTATTTGTCCTCAGGGAAGCCCATATGACTTCTGTAATTGAAATTGCCTGAATGGTGGAATGAAGGGGGAAGAGGAAAGAATGAAGTATTAAAGTCTTTGTTGTACTTGATACCAGGTAAGTGATGCTTATAGAGAGAGTTCAATATATGACCAGACAAAGATACTCAGAAAGTCCGTCACATTTTACATGTTGAAGTAATGAATGTCTGCTTCCTCTCAATGAAACTTAATTTAAATACTTGCAATCAAAGTTTTTTGTAGAAAAACAAATATTAGATATTAAAATTCACCTCAGATATATCAACTTGATTGAAAAGTAAAATCATGTTCCAATCCATTTGAATTCACTCATCTGTTGAAAAATATATATTTCCTACATGGATAGTATTATTTCAGGCACAGAGAATTCTTTGCAAGAACATTCTTATAAAAGATGCCCCAGAGTCTGCTCCCTCCCCAGACATGATCACACAGCCAGAAGGCATGAGGAAAAGGCAATATTGATAAAATGTTGATTTATTAGTATGTAGAGCTATAGTTAGTAAATTTATGCTATTTATGAGTTCTCAATCTAATGGGTATCATAAATGGACTAAAATGTAGGCCAAAATAAATACAATTGTTGTTGTAAAACATGTTCTATCAGCTAAAAGCCTTTGATAACTCTAGGATTTTTATATAGCTTTTATGGTAAACACAAACACAAATATAAAATTTCTCATTAGGTACACAGCAGAGCACGATAAAGAATCAGTGCACATCATGATCAAGATCTAAGCAATTGCAAAGAAAATAAAAGACAAGATAATGAAGGGAGCATAAAAAGAATAAAAAAAGAAACCTTACAAAATGTCAATGGTCAGTCTTTACCTATCAGTGATTACACTAAATTTAAATATATTAGGTTCATCAATCAAAATGAACATAGTACATGAATGATAAGGTAAAAAATAACAATGTTTATAAGAAACTCACTTTAACTTTAAGGACACATGTATGCTGAAAGAGAAGGGATAGAAAAAGTAGTTTGTTCTGGGACATGGCTCAATCAGTAAGGGACTTGACGTGCAGGCCCGAGGACCTGAGTTCAGACCCCAGGACTCATATAAAGAGTCCGATGTGTCAGGCACATCTGTAATCTCAGTTCTGGGAGGTGCAAACAGGAGAATCTATGTGTGTTGCTAGTCAGCCAACCTGGATGAGTTGGGAGGAAGAAACCGGATAGTGATCGCTAACTTCTACATGTCCATGGCCACACCCCTACATAAAGGAAAAGCTAGATCAGAGAAATAGTAACTAGAAAAGAGTAAATACATGTTAATGGTGACATTTAAATGTGAAAAGAAACGGTTTCAATTAAGGCCTGTCCCAATAGACAAGAAGTTAATTATACAGTGGTAAAGAGGTTAATTAATCAAAAGTGTATAATAATTATAAATATCTGTTCAACTAAGTATAGAACACCTGAACACATAAACCAAATACGGAAGTCAGTCAATAACTCAATAGTAGTTAAATTCAGTCTATAGGTGTGTCACACTAATGGAAAATCAGAAACAACCATAGCACTGTAAGCCAAATGGACCTAACAGCTCTATCCATTGAACTTCATCACATTGGTCAGATATACAAGAAAAAGCCTTAACAATAGTCTACCGATAGGCTGTGAACAAAACTTAACATGACTGAAATTATCCTAAGTATCTTTTCTGACTGACCACAGTAGTGTAAAATTAAAAGTCAATAACAAATGCAATTTTGGAAAAATTGCAAGTATGAAAATTAAATAGTAGGCCTTTGGCCTGGGATTCTTCAGGCTCTCTGTGTTTCAAAGTGAAAAGTTCCAGGCTACATGTAAAAACAGTGAGGAGAGCTATTTTATTTTTCTAGGACAAAGAAGAGTGTATTTTTTGTAGTACTGTAAATAGTGACACAAAATTAACAGGACGGAAAGGAGAGAATGGAAATCAGATCCATTTTGCAATGCAAAACCACTGATCAAATCCCGAGCAACACTGGAAAGAGTTGTGATAGATTTGACCTAAAACTACAAATAGCAGGAATCTCCTTTTTTCATCCTCTCAGTGCCTTATGTTCTTTTTGATTGACAGCTTGAATATCTTCCTTCTGTTTGCCTCGGATGGGCATTTCAGAAGTGGAAGTCTGTAGCTGAGTTTTCTGAACGGTAAATACAATGCGTTCTGTCAAACCTGACCCCTTGGAGTATCCACCTGTTTAGTCAGATTTGATCTGGATACCAATGTTTAGGATTTCACCAACAGGGTTTAATCACTGTGGGAATTCATTTCTATATAAGAACAGCTTTGAAGGAGGGCATCTTCAGGAGAGCTGGCCATATCCCTTGCCAGCTGTGGCCTTGGGTGAGGTAGCCGGGTCAGTGCTGGAGAGCTGGCCTTGGTGGCGTGGCTGCAGGAGAACTGGTGGGTTGACCAAGTCAGCTACCACCCAGTCCAAGATCCAGGGATTTGAGTTGGGCTGTCCCAGCATCTACCCCATCTATGAACCCCTGGAGTGCTTAAAGGGGTTGGTCTTGCAGATCCGAAGCTGCAGGATCTCCATGACAACAGGATATCTGAGAGGACTCCCTGTGAAGATCCAGTACTGATAGTGTAGCAAAAGCCAGAGGCCTCAAACCAGATCAATGTCTCATTGCAATGAACATTTGCAAGGAAAGTTGTTTGGACAAAAGGGTATACTGTG
Source organism: Rattus rattus (assembly GCF_011064425.1). Classification (NCBI taxonomy): domain Eukaryota; kingdom Metazoa; phylum Chordata; class Mammalia; order Rodentia; family Muridae; genus Rattus; species Rattus rattus. The sequence goes on from NC_046168.1 coordinate 39,085,527, forward strand.
GGGTACACTGTGACACACTGCAGCTTCTACTACAAGACATCTTGTTTTGTTTATCTTATTTTGAGGGTGAGGTTACAAGGGTGGACGGTGGATATGAAAGGATGAAGATCTGAGTGGAATTGGGTGCATGATGTGAAATGCACACAAAAAATCCTTGAAAGCAGAAACTTAAGATCAGGTTGATATCCTCAGTCTCAAAAAGGTTGGGTTATTTTTTATTTCCCGTGGCTTCTGTCTTAGGATCACTTCATACTCCTATAGCTGCCCAGGGGTCACTCTGTCAGCATGCCTGATGGTTGAAAAGAGGAAGGTGGAAGTAGGCATTTCCTCTTGTTGAAGAAGACATCTGGTAAATATCCTCAACACATTAGGACTTATTTCAGCCAAACTTCCTTGTTTGAAACTTGGGCATGTAGACACATATGACATAAGCAAAGACAGTTTAAATTGCAATCTCTCAGTCAGGGGCAAGATGTTTTTTAGCTGCAGTCAGAATAAGCATGGCATTTTCTAAACAAATTCTAGGCATTGTGAAATCCAAGGTGAAATCCAGCCCCATCCCCATTGCGTTATGTGTTTGAACATTTGGTCCCCAGTGGGTGCTGTTGTGGGAGTTTGTTGGACTTTTAGGAGGTAGAAAATTGTTAGAGTAAATGTATTACCAGGGAGCAGTCTTGGAGTTGTACAGCCTGATCCCCTCCTGTTCCACTCAGAGTTTCTGGTCCTTGGAGATAAGAGCAAGCAACCACCTTTCTGCAGTTGCCACAATCTGGAGCCACTATTGCCACATCCTGTTGCCATGAAAGATGAGAATGTGATCCAAAATGCTCCGTAGTCCCTAAGTCACCTTCGGTCAGTTATTTGGTCCCAAAGACAAGAAAAGTAACTAACCTATACTTCCCAAGACAGCAAATACAGAGGCGAATGCCAGCAGCAAACCACTGAACTGAGAACAGGACCCCCGTTGAAGGAATCAGAGAAAGAACTGGAAGAGCTTGAAGGAGCTCGAGACCCTATATGTACAACAATGCCAAGCAACCAGAGCTTCCAGGGACTAAGCCACTACCTAAAGACTATACATGGACTGACCCTGGACTCTGACCTCATAGGTAGCAATGAATATTCTAGTAAGATCACCAGTGGAAGGGGAAGCCCTTGGTCCTGCTAAGACTGAACCCCCAGTGAACGTGATTGTTGGGGGGAGGGTGGCAATGGGGGGAGGATGGGGGGGGAACATCCATAAAGAAGGGGAGGGGGAGGGGAATAACACTCGAAATGTAAATAAGAAATACTCAAGTTAATAAAAAAAAGAATTAGAGATGAAATCAAATGTGTTCTTAGTGGTATGGTTAGAGACAAGACCCAGAGGCCCCCGAGCTGGAATGGACCCGAAAACCTCCCTCCTAGGACTAGCTTTCATGGTGCCATAAGGTGCCACGTAAACTTCTGAAGGACAGAACCAATAGTTCTACCCAGCTATGACAACTATGAACCACAACAAGCAATGAGAAAAATAAGGGTGGTAGCCATTATTTGCAAGGATAGCAAAGAGCTCTCTAACTGGACTTAAGATCTGCTCAGCAAGAAAATCATGCCTGGTACTGGAAACCTAGCCAAATACCAAAGTCAAATGAAGTCAAGTGTATTAGAGGGTAAACTCCAACTCCCTCTTTATTAAAAAAAGTATAGTCTTTAACTACATTCTAAATATTTGTTCTCACACCTACAAATAAGCATAATCCCTACACCTCACCAAGGGAACCTCTCTTTGCAACAGAGACTACTACAGAAAATCAAATCTAACCAAAATGTGGAGTTGTAGAGACCAGTCCCAGTGGATAAATCTACAATATAACTCCGACTTAGGGAGTAATGCAAAAGAAGGGGCAGAAAGGTCATAAGAAACAAATGAACATGGGATTTGTTCTGTATCAGAAGATAAGCCTATAAAAATCTCATCAACATGACAGTTTAGGCATGAGCTGAACAAAGGCAATGACAACAGACATGCTAACATGGGCAGGAGAAGCCCAGGAGGCCTCAACTCTGCACAAAGAACTACAGGGAACTTAGGAGTGTTGAAAGCAAGAGAACTAGTCTTCCCCAGAGAAGGGCACAGCAGCTAGTTATCCAATTCCAAATGCTCAGCTCTTAAAACTTGAAAACAAGCAATATACAGACTAAATAGGTCATACTTACGTATTTAGGTGTGTGTGTGTGTGTGTGTGTGTGTGTGTGTGTGTGTGTGTGTGTGTGCGTGTGAAATTGTTTGGTTTTGATAGATCCTCAGTATGCAACACAGGTTTGTCTTACACTCATGATTCTCCTGCCTCAGCACCTCAAGAGCTGGCATTATACCACCTGCCTCTCAACTCAAAATTCTTGAGGTCTAGATAAAATCTATATTCTGTTAGAAGCCAAAGCTTGGACTATACCTCATTAGAGAGAACATTATTTTAGGGCCCCAGAAACCATATTAATACAGGGGCCTCAAGATCAACCCTGTACAGTTTATTTCACTCTCTTGGACCAGGCTGGTCAATGGTGCTTTGATGGTCTGATCAATAACTGTTAAAGCCAGAACTTGATTAATGTCTGCTGTGATATTGGGAATTAAATATCTGAAATGACAATGGACCTGCAGCCAACTTTCCTGGTTGACTTTTCTGTCCCAGCTCTTACAGAGGCTTTCCTAACTTTCATCTCAAATCATCTGTGACATTCTGTCTTTTTACTATACATCACTGTACGTGGATATATTATTGTACTTGCCGCAGACTAAATGAAGGCCAAGGTGATTGCCCTCTTCAGCTGCATCCCAGAGGTGAGAGAGGCTTCCTGAACGTGAGTCAGCCTATCTGTGTTTCTGCGTTTGTAATAAAGAACAAAATTCCCTACACATTTCATCTCCATTCCTGAGTCTAAGCTGCCTTTAATTTCCTTTGTTCATGATTTCTGTTTATTACCTTTATTTCCTCATAGATCAACTTGGGAATTTATTCTCAGTTCCCTGCTGTAGAGAATGAGGCCTTTTTAGCTCAGTTTGTTGCTCCCACAATCTGTCCATTGTTAACAATATTACTTTGAAGATGACAAATTAGACACTGAATTGCCATTCCTCTTTATGACAGATGCTAGGAAGTGACTCGCTCATATCCTTGTTTCAACAGCATTTTCCCCCCTCTAGATTTGGCTGTACCCCCTTCTTCCTGCCTTAACTGTAAGCAGGAAGTCGGGGGAAGCAGCAGCCATTTTGTTGTTGTACAATAGAAGAAAAGACACAAAGATCTCATCCCCTCATTAAAGCATTGGCGAGGTTATCCACCCAGGGTTGAGACCAACACTCGCATGTTCATCCCATTATTCTTAGTGTCCATTTTCTTATTACTTTCAGCTGAACGTACCACCAGCGGATGCGGTTTGTGGGCACTTTGCTGTCACTGACCTTGCTCCCCACCACATGAAGCAAGGGAATGAGGGTCCCTGGGTTTCTCCTCAGTTCTCCTCTCTGGCAATTTCTCTCTGCTCTGCATCACTATTTTACCATCGGGATTTATAACTCTTACATGTGTTCTGTTATGGTAATTAACCCTCTCAGGTTTAGCCTTCAGAATTAATCTAACACTTGATAAATGATGAGCTTCGGTATAATCACGTCATCAGTCACAATTAGATAGAACCTCAGATTGTGATTGGATATCAAGACACACACCTATGCAGCTCAAAGTGGAATCTTGAATTGCAGTGCTCTGTAGTTTTATGGCTCACTAAATCATGTTTTGGTTGGTCTATTTCACATTTTTAATCATGCCTTTCTTGTATGGCTTTTTATAATGCTTGTGTGTGTAATATATGTATGTATGTATATATGTGTATGTAGTATGTATATGCATGCATGTATGTACATAGTATGTGTATGTATGTACGTGTGGGTGGTATGTGTATGTATGCATGTGTGTATAGTATGTGTTTATATGCATGTGTGTATAGTATGTGTTTATATGCATGTGTGTGTATAGTATGTGTGTGTGTGTTTGTGTCTGTCATAGGTGTGTATATGTACGTGTGTGGCACAAAGGTGGACACTGGATGTCTTTGTCAGTTACTGCTCACCTAGGATCTCGTACTAAATTAGAAACTTGCTGTTTTGGCTAGACTGACTAGCCAAGGAGTACCCTAGATCTGTGTGTCTCCACCGTGTAGTGTTGGGGTTACAGGTGCACGTCGCCACGCTCAGCTTCTGCATGGGTAGTGGGAATCTGAGCTTAGGTCCAAGTGCTTGGCCAGGAAGCCCTTTGTCTTAGCTGAATGTGACAGTTAACTTTGCAGCTTGCATGCTGGTGTTACATAAAGGATTCTTTAATAAATGTATATTTATTATGTTCCAAATACATATTAAAATGTTTTAGGCACAGAAAAAAGTAAAGTATAAAACAATGTGTTTTGTGCTGTCATGAAGCATCTATTCTGAAGTTCTAATTAAAGTGTCTCGATTTGTTTATGAATTCCTTTGCATTTAGGCCTGTGATTATTCTTCAGACGGAAGCACTGTGCTCCATAGCACTCCTGTGTCAGTTGCTATCTCTGTCTTGTTTCCATTATTAGAATGAACTTAGCGTAAAAGCACTTTCTTAGTGCAGAGAGGTATTAAAATTGCAAATCAAAAATGCCTGTTTCCATTTTCCCTATCCCAATTAATAAATAGAATCCAAACATATATAATATATTCTTGAAACACTCATTGCTCCACTTATCTTGTCTTCCTCCAACCCCACTAGCCCCATACTCCTCCAACAAAGTCCCTAACCTACCTTCAGGTCTTTTTGTTTTGATTTGTAATCAAACAGGTTTAACCAGGTCCATTCACATGGACATGGACACGAAGCTATCCAATGAATCATGAATAACTCATCAGTGGTTACACCACCAAAGGTGGTGATTTCCTTGCCTTCAACAACACTAGCCAACCATTAACTACTCTGGGCGAGGCGATGCTGCATATAGGCTCAGTCTCATATAGGCCCTTTGTAGGCAAAACCAGCTGTTGTGAGTTCATGAGTGACACAGCCATGTAATGCCCATAAGAAGACATTTCCCAATCAACTATCCAGCTCTTGAATCCTATTATTATTCCCTCTTCTGTGATATTCGACGAACACTGGAAGGAGTGATATGGACATGCTGTTTATGGACAGCACTCACTTGTTTTTTGACTTGTTGACCAGTCACATATTTCTGTATTAACTACCTTTTACAAAAAGAAGCTTCTTTAATAAAAGCTAAGGACATAAAAACGTAAGTATTTAGGAGACAGTTTGACCTCATGTCTATTTATAAAACAAAAGTAATAGGTTCATCTCTAAGCCCTATGACTTTTCTAGTCATGGGCCTTCAGCCAGTTCACAGAATTGGTCATAAACACCTTCCTGATTTTCTTTTTAACTTTTTTTATTGGATACTTTTTATTTACATTTCAAATGTTATTCCTTTTTCCAGTCTCCCATCCATAAGCCTCCTATCCCCTCACCCCTCCACCTTCTTCTATGAGGGTGTTCCTCCTCCCCAACCACCTCCCTTTCACAACTCCCTGCCCAAATATTCCCCAACATTGGGGAGTCCAGCCTTGTCAGAACCAAGGGCTTTTCCTCCCATTGGTACCCAACAAAGCCATCCTTTGCTACATATGCAGCTGGAGCCATGGGTCTGTCCATGTGCACTCTTTAGTAATGGGAGCTCTGTTTGGTTGGAATTGTTCTTATGGGGTTACAAGATCCTTCAGCTCCTTCAATCCTTTTTCTAACTCCTTCAATGGGGACCCTGTTCTCAGTTCAATGGTTTACTGCTAGCATTTGCCTCTGTATTTGTCGTGGTCTGGCTGAGCCTCTCAGGAGACAGCTATATCAGGCTCCTGTCATGCATTTCTTGGCTTCATCAATATTGTCTAGGTTTGGTGGATATATATATATATATATATATATATATATATATATATATATATATATATATATATATATATATATATGCTGGATTCCCCAGGTGGGGCAGGCACTGAATGGTCATTCCTTCAGTCTCTGCTCCAAACTTTGTCTGCATAGCTCCTTCTATGAATATTTTTATTCCTCCTTTTAAGAAGGACTGAAGCACCCACACTTTGATCGTCATTCTTCTTGAGCTATATGAGGTCTGTGGATTGTATCTTGGGTAAATCAAGCTTTTGGGATACTATCCACTTATCAGTGAGTGCATACCATGTCTGTTTGTTTTTTGTGATTGGATTACATCACTCAGGATGACATTTTCTAGTTCCATCCATTTGCCTATGAATTTCATGAAGTCATTGTTTTTGATAGCTGAGTTGTACTCCATTGTGTAGATGTAACATATTTTCTATATCCATTCCTCTGTTGAAGGGTATCTGGGTTCTTTCCAGCTTCTGGCTATTATAAATAAGGCTGCTATGAACATAGTGGAGCATGTGTACTTGTTATATGTTGGAGCATCATTTGAGTATATGCCCAGGAGAGGTATAGTTGGGTCCTCAGGTAGTACTATATCCAATTTTCTGAGGAACCTCCAGATTCATTACCAGCTTGCAACCCCACCAACAATGGAGGAGGGTTCCTCTTTCTCCACGTCCTTGCCAGCAGCTGTTGTCACCTGAGTTTTTGATCTTACCCATTCTGACTGGTGTGAGGTGGAATCTCAGGGTTGTTTTGATTTGCATTTCCCTGATGACTAAGGATGTTGAACATTTCTTTAGGTGTTTTTCGGACATTCGATAATCCTCAGCTGAGAATGTTTTGTTTAGCTCAGTACTCCATTTTTTAATAGGGTTATTTGTCTCTCTGGAGTCTAACTTTTTGAGTTCTTTGTATATTTTGTATATTAGCCCTCTATCAAATATAGGATTGGTAAAGATCTTTTCCCAATCTGTTGGTTGCTGTTTTGTCCTAATGACAGTGTCCTTTGCCTTACAAGAAGCTTTGCAATTTTATTAGGTCCCATTTGTTGATTCTTTTTTTTTTTTTAAAGATTTATTCATTTATTATATGATACACCAGATACACCAGAAGAGGGCATCAGATCTCTTTACAAATGTTTGTGAGCCACCATGTGGTTGCTGGGAATTGAACTCAGGACCTCTGGAAGAGTAATCGGGTGCTCTTAACCGCTGAGCCATCTCTCCAGCCCCCATTTGTTGATTCTTGATCTTAGAGCATAACCCGTTGGTGTTCTTTCTGTTCAGGAAATTTTCCCCAGTGCCCATGTGTGCTCTTCCCCACTTATTCCTTCTATTAGTTTGCGTGTATCTGTATATTATTTGTGAATATTCTGAAGGGTGTCATTTCCTCAATTACTTTCTCAGTCTATTTATCCTTTGAGTAGAGGAAGGCTATTCATTTGTTTGAGTTAATTTTATATTCAGCCACTTTGCTGAAATTGTTTATCAGGCTTAGTAGTTCTCTGGTGGAACTTGTGGGGTCACTTAAGTATACTATCATATCATCTGCAAATAGTGATATTTTGACTTCTTTCTTTCCAATTTGTATCCCTTTGACCTCCTTTTGTTGTTGATTGCTCTGGCTAGGACTTTGACTTTGAGTACGATATTGAATAAAGTAGGGAGGGAGTGGGCAACATTGTCTAGTCCCTGATTTTAGTGGGATTGCTTCAAGTTTGTCTCCATTTAATTTGATGTTGACTACTTGTTTGCTGTATGTTGCTTTTACTATATTTAGTTATGGACCTTGAATTCCTGATCTTCCTAAGACTTTTATTATAAAGGGGTGTTTCATTTTGTCAAATGCTTTCTCAGCACCTAGTAAGAGGATCATGTGGTTTTTTTCTTTGAGTTTGTTTATATAGTGGATTACCTTGATGGATTTCCTTATATTTAACCATCCCTACATTCCTGGGATGAAGCCTACTTGATCATGATGGATGATCATTTTGATGTATACTTGGATAGGGTTTGCAAGAATTTTATTGAGTATTTTTGCATTGATATTCATAAGGGAAAGTGGTCTGAAGTTCTCTTTCTTTGTTGGGTCTTCGTGTGGTTTAGGTATAAGCATAATTGTGGCTTCCTAAAGGAATTGGGCAATGCTCCTTCTGTTTCTATTTTGTGGAATAGTTTGGACAGTATTGCTATGAGGTCTGCTATGAAGGTCTGAAAGAATTCTTCACTAAACCCATCTGGTCCTGGGCATTTTTGGTTGGGAGACTTTAATAACTGTTTCTATTTCTTTAGGAGTTATGGGGTTGTTTAGATTGTTTATTTGATCCTGATTTAACTTTGGTACCTGGTATCTGTCTAGATAATTGTCCATTTCATCCAAATTTTCCAGCTTTGTGGAATGTAGGCTTTTGTAGTAGGATCTGAGGACTTTTTGAATTTCCTCAGATTCTGTTGTTATGTCTCCCTTTTGATTTTTGATTTTGTTAATTTGGATACACTCTCTGCGCCCTCTGATTAGTCTGACTGAAGATTTATCTATTTTGTTGCTTTTCTCAAAGATCCAACTCCTGATTTTGTCCATTCTTTGTAAAGTTCTTTTTGTTTCTACTTGGCTAATTCAGTCCTGAGTTTGATTATTTTCTGCCTTCTCCTCCTCTTGTATGTATTTGCTTCTTTTTGTTCTAGATCTTTAGGTGTGCTGTCAAGCTGCTAATGTATGCTCTTTCCAATTTCCCTTTTGGAGGCACTCAGAACTCTGCGTTTTCCTCTTAGCACTGCTTTCATTATGTCCCATAAGTTTGGGTATGATGTGCCTTCACTGTCGTTAAATTCTAAAAAGGCTTTAATTTTTTCTTTATTTCTTCCTTGACCAAGTCATCATTGAGTAGAGCGTTGTTCAGCTTCCATGTGTATGTGGGCTTTGTGAACTTTCTGTTATTTTTGTTGTTGTTGAAGACCAGCCTTAGTCCTTTGTGATCTGATAGGATGCATGGAATTGTTTCATTCTTCTTGTATCTGTTGCAGCCTGTTTTGTGACTGATTATATGGTCAATTTTGGAGAATTTTCCATGAGGTGCTGAGAAGAAGGAATATTCTTTTTTTTTTTTTTTTTTTTTCGGAGCTGAGGACCGAACCCAGGGCTATATTCTTTTGTTTTAGGATGGAACGTTCTATAAAAATCTGTTAAATCAATTTGGTTCATAACTTCTGTTAGTTTTTCCATCTCTGTTTAGGTTCTGTTTCCATGATCTGTCCGTTGATGAGAGTAGGGTGTTGACATTTCCTACTATTATTGTGTGAGGTGCAATGTGTGATTTGAGCTTTAGTCAGGTTTCTTTTATGAATGTAGGTGCCCTTGCATTTGGAGCATAGATATTTAGGATTGAGAGTTCATTTTGGTGGATTTTTCCTTTGATGAATATGAAGTGTCCTTCCTTGTTTTTTTTGATAACTTTTGGTTGAAAGTTGATTTTATTCGATATTAGAATGGCTACTTTAGCTTGTTTCTTTAGACCATTTGTTTGGAAAATTGTTTTCCAGCCTTTTACTCTGAGGTCTTTGTCACTAAGGTGTGTTTCCTGTATGCAGCAAAAATGCTGGGTCCTCTTTCTGTATCTAATCTATTAGTTTATGTCTTTTTATTGGGGATTTGAGTCCATTAATGTTAAGAGATATTAAGGAATAGCGATTGTTGTTTCCTGTTTTTTTTTGTTAGAGGTGGAATTATGTTTTGTGGCTTTCTTCTTTTGGTTTTGTTGGCAGGAGACTACTTTCTTGCTTTTTCTAGGGTGTAGTTTCCCTCCTTATGTGGGAGTTTTCCATCTATTATGCTATGTAGGGTTGGATTTGTGGAAAGATATTATGTAAATTTGGTTTTTTCATGGTATATCTTGGTTTCTCCATCTATATTAATTGAGAGTTTTGCTGGATTTAGTAGCCTGAGCTGGCATTTGTGTTCTCTTAGGGTTTGTATGACTTCTGCCAGGATCTTCTGGCTTTCATAGTCTTTGCTGGGAAGTCTGGTATAATTCTGGTAGGTCTGCCTTTATATGTTATTTGACATTTTCCCCTTACTGCTTTTAATATTTTTTCTTTGTTTTGTGCATTTGGAGTTTTGACTATTATGTGACAGGAGAAATTTCATTTCTGGTCCAGTCTATTTGGAATTCTGTAGGCTTCTTTTATGATTTTGGGCATCTCTTTCTTTAGGCTAGTGATGTTTTCTTCTATAATTTGTTGAAGATATTTACTGGCCCTTTAATTTGGGAGTCTTCGTTCTCTTCTGTACCTATTATCCTTAGGTTTGGTCTTCTCATTGTGTCCTGGATTTCCTGGATATTTTAGGTTAGGAGCCTTTTGCATTTTACATTTTCTTTGATGGTTTTGAAAATGATTTTTATGGTATCTTCTGCCCCTGAGATTCTCTCTTCTATTTCCTGTAGTCTGTTGGTGATGCTTGTGTCTATAACTACTGATCTTTTTCCTAGGTTTTCTATCTCCAGGGTTGTCTCCCTTTGTGACTTCTTTATTATTTCTATTTCCATTTTAAAATACTGGATGGTTTTGTTCAATTCCTTACCATGTTTTTTTGTGTTTTTCTGTAAGTCTTTAAGGGATTTTTTTTGTGTTTCTCCTTTAAGTGCTTCTTGTTTACCTGTGTTGTCCTATATTTTTTTAAGTTATTTATGTTCTTTTTAAAGTCCTCTACCATCATCATGAGATGTGATTTTAAATCCAAATCTTTCTTTTACGGTGTGCTTGGATATCCAGTATTTGCTTTGGTGAGAGAACTGGGCTCTAATGATGCCAAGTAGTCTTAGTTTCTGTTGCTTAGGTTCCTATGCTTGCTTCTTGCCATCAGGTTGTCTCTAGTGTTGGTTTGTTTTGCTGTCTCTGACAGTGGCTTGGCCTTCCTGTGTGCCTGTGTGTCAGCACTCCTGTAGATCTGTTTTCTTTCAGCTGGATCTGGGTATAGAGAGCTGTGGACTGGGTCAGCTCTAGCCACAGGCAGAAGCTGGAAGGTTCTTGTCCCAGACTGTTCCTGGGTTTGTGTGTCCTGAGGCCTCCAGGCAGGTCGCTTTGAGCAGAAGAGCATGTGTCTTTGTTGTATGTTGGAGCATCTTTTGGGTATATGCCCAAGAGAGGTAAAGTTGTATTCTCAGTTAGTGGAATGTCCAATTTTCTGAGGAACCTCCAGACTGATTTCCAGAGTCATTGTACCAGTTTGCAATCCCACCAACAATGGAGGAGTGTTCCTCTTTCTCCACATTCTGGCCAGCATCTGTTGTCACCTGAGGTTTTTATCTTAGCCATTCTGACTGGTATGAGGTGGAATCTCAGGGTTGCTTTGATTTGCATTTCCCTGATGACTAAGGATGTTGAACATTTCTTTAGGTGTTTTTTGGACATTAGATAATCCACAGCTGAGAATGTTTTGTTTAGCTCTGTACCCCATTTTTTAATAGGGTTATTTGGCTCTCTGGAATCTAACTTCTTGAGTTCTTCATATATTTTGGGTATTAGCCATCTCTCAGATGTAGGATTGGTAAAGATCTTTTCCCAATCTGTTGGTTGCCATTTGTCCTAATGACAGTGTCTTTTGCTTTACAAAAGCATTGCAGTTTTATGAGGTCCCATTTGGCAATTCTTGATCATAGAGCATAAGTCATTGGTTTTTGTTCAGAAAAATTTCCCCAGTGCCCATGTGTTTGAGACTCTTCCCCACTTTTTCTTCTATTAGTTTGAGTGTATCTGGTTTGGTGTGGAGGTCCTTGATCCACTTGGACTTAAGCCTTGTACATGGTGATAGGAATGAATCCATCTGCATTCTTTTACATGCTGACCTCCAGTTGAACCAGCATCATTTGTTGAAAATGCTGTCTTTCTTCCATTGGATGGTTTTAGATCTTTTGTCAAAGATCAAAGGTGTCTATAGGTGTGTGGGTTCATTTCTGGGTCTTCAATTCTGTTCCAATGATCTATTTCCCTGTCTCTGTACCAATACCATACAGCTTTTATGACTATTGCTCTGTAATACTGCTTGAAGTCAGGGATGGTGATTCCCCCAGTTCTTTAATTGTTGAGTATAGTTTTTGCTATCCTGGGTTTTTTGTTATTCCAAATGAATTTGCAAATTGTTCTTTCTATCTCTATAAATAATTGAGTTGGAATTTTGATGGGGATTGCATTGAATCTGTAGATTGCTTTTGGCAAAATGGCCACCTTTACTATATTAATCCTGCCGATCTATGAGCATGGAAGATCTTTCCATCTTCTGAGATCTTCCTCAATTTTTTTCTTCAGAGACTTGAAGTTCTTGTTCTACAGATCTTTCACTTGCTTGGTTAAAGACATACCAAGATATTTTGTATTATTTGGGACTATTGTGAAGGGTGTCATTTCCTTAATTTCTTTCTCAGCCTGTTCCTTTGAGTACAGGAAGGCTAATGATTTGTTTGAGTTAATTTTATACCCTGACACTTTGTTGAAGTTGTTTATCAGGTTAAGACATTCTCTGGTGGAACTTTTGGGGTCGCTTAATTACACTATCATATCATCTGCAAATAGTGATATTTTGATTTCTTCCCTTCCAATTTGTATTCCTTTGATCTCCTTTCATTGTCTGATTGCTCTGGCTAGGACTTTGAATACTATATTGAATAAGTAAGGAGAGAGTGGGCAGCCTTCTCTAGTCCCTTATTTTAGTGGAATTACTTAAAGTTTCTCTCCGTTTAGTCTAATGTTAGCTACTGGTTTGCTGTATATCGCTTTTACTATGTTTAGATATGGGCCTTGAATTCCTGATCTTTCCAGGGCTTTTATCATGTAGGGGTGTTGAATTTTGTCAAATGCTTTCTCAGCATCTAATGAAATGACCTTGTGGTTCTTATCTTTGAGTTTGTTTATATAGTGGACTGCATAGATGGATTTTTGTATATCAACCCATCCCTGCATCCCTGGGATGAAGCCTACTTGATCATGATTGATGATCATTTTGATGTGTTCTTGGATTTGGTTTGCAAGAATTTTATTGAGTATTTTTGGATCAATATTCATAAGGGAAATTGGTCTGAAGTTCTCTTTCTTTGTTGGGTTTTTGTGTGGTTTCGGTAAAAGAGTAATTGTGGCTTCATAGAAGGAATTCGGTAGTGCTCCGACGGTTTCTATTTTGTGGAATAGTTTGGACAGTATTGGTATGAGGTCTTCTATGAACATCTGATAGAATTCTGCACTGAACCCATCTGGACTTGGGCCCTTTTTGTTTGGGAGACCTTTAATGACTGCTTCTATGTCTTTAGGAGTTATGGGGTTGTTTAGATGGTTTATTTTTTACTGATTTAACTTTGGTACGTAGTATGTGTCTAGAAAATTGTCTATTTCCTCCAGATTTTCCAGTTTTGTTAGGCTTTTGTAGTAGGATGGGATGATTTTTAAAATTTCTTCAGATTCTGTTGTTATGTCTCCCTTTTCATTTCTGATTTTCTTAATTTGGATATACTCTCTGTGACCTCTGATTAGTCTGGCTAAGGGTTTATCTATGTTTTTGATTTTCTCAAAGAACCAGCTCCTGGTTTTGTTGATTCTTTGTATAGTCCTTGCTGTTTCTTTTTGCAGGCACTCAGAGCTATGAGTTTTCCTTTTAGTATGGCTTTCATTGTGTTCCATAAGTTATGGAATGTTGTATCTTCATTTTCATTAAAATCTAAGAATTCTTTTATTTCTTTATTTCTTCCTTGACCAAGTTGTCATTGAGTAGAGCATTGTTCAACTTCTATGTATATGTATGCTTTCTGTCATTATTCTTGTTATTGAAGACCAGTCTCAGTGAGGGGTGATCTGATAGGAGGCATGGGATTATTTTCATCTTCCTGTATCTGTTGAAGCCTGTTTTGTGACTGACTATATGGTCAGTTTGGAGAAAATTCCATGAGGTGCTGAGAAGAAGGTATATCCTTTTGTTTTTGGATGGAATGTTCTATAAATATCTGTTAAATCTATTTGGTTCATAACTTCTGTTAGTTTCTCTATATCTCTGTTTAATTTCTGTTTCCATGACCTGTCCATTGATGAGAGTGAGGTGTTGATATCTACTATTATTGTGTGAGGTGCAATGTATGCTTTGAGCTTTAGTAAGGTTTCTTTTATGTATGTAGGTGCCCTTGCATTTGGAGCATAGATATTTAGGATTGAGATTTTGTCTTGGTGGATTTTTCCTTTGATGAATATGAAGTGTCCTTCCTTATCTTTTTAATGACTTTTGGCTGAAAGTCAATTTTATTTGATATGAGAATGGCAACTCCAGTTTGTTTCTTTGAGTCATTTGCTTGGAAAGTTATTTTCCAGCCATTTACTCTGAGGTAGTGTCTGTCTTTGTCTCTGAGGTGTGCTTCCTGCATGCAGTAAAATGCTGGGTCTTCTTTACATATCCAGTCTGTTAGTCTATGTCTTTTTTGGGGGAATTGAGTCTATTGATGTTGAGAGATATTAAGGAATAGTGATTGTCACTTCCTGTTATTTTCATTGTTAGAGGTGGACTTATGTTTGTCCTTCTTTTGGTTTCATTGCAAGGAAATTATATTCTTGCTTTCTGTATGGTATAGTTTCTCTCCTTGTGTTGGAGTTTTCCATCTATTATCCTTTGTAGGGCTGGATTTGTAGGAAGATATTGTGTAAATTTGGTTTTGTCATGGAATATCTTGGTTTCTCCATATATGATAATTGAGATTTTTGCTGGATACAGTAACTTGGCCTGGTATTTGTTTTCTCTTAGGATCTGTATGACATCTGTCCAGGATCTTCTGGCTTTCATAGTCTCTGGTGAGAAATCTGGTATAGTTCTTATAGGTCTGCCTTTATATGTCACTTGACCTTTTTCCCTTCCTGCTTTTAATATTCTTTCTTTGTTTTGTGCATTTGGTGTTGTAACTATTATGTGATGGGAGGAATTTCTCTTTTTGTCCAATCTATTTGGAGTTCTGTAGGCTTCTTGTATGTTTATGGGCATCTCTTTCTTTAGGTTAGGGGAGTTTTCTTCTATAATTTTGTTGAATATATTTACTGGCCCTTTAAGTTGGGAGTCTTTACTTTCTTCTATACCTATTATCCTTAGGTTTGTTTTTCTCATTGTGTCCTGGATTTCCTGTATGTTTTGGGCCAGGAGCTTTTTCTGTTTTACATTATCTTTGACAGTTGTGTCTATGTTTTCTATGGAATCTTCTGCTCCTGAGATTCTCTCTTCTATCTCTTGTATCCTGTTGGTGATGCTTGTAGCTACGACTCCTTATCTCTTCCTTTGATTTTCTATATCCAGGGTTGTCTCCCTTTCTGCTTTTTTTATTGTTTCTATTTCCATTTTCAATTGGTTCACCTATTTGTTTGTGTTTTCCTGTAATTCTTTCAGGGATCTGTGTTTCCTCTCTAAGGGCTTCTACTTGTTTACTTGTGTTTTCCTGCATTTTTCTAAGGGAGTTCTTTATGTCTTTCTTAAAGTCCTGCATCATTATCAAAAAATGTAATTTTAAATCTAAATCTTGCTTTTCTGGTGTGTTTGGATATCCAGTATTTTCTTTGCTGGGAGTACTGGGCTCTGATGATGCCAAGTAGTCTTGGTTTCTGTTGCTTAGGTTCCTGCACTTGCCTCTAGACAGTGGATTGTCTCTAGTGTTTGCTTGTCTTGCTGTTTGTAGGAGTGACTTGACCCTGCTGTAGGCCTCTGTGTCAGCACTCCTGTAGAACTGTTTTTCCATTTTCTTTCAGCCTTTCCTGAGAACAGGTGCTCTGCTCTCAGCTGTGGCAGCGCTCCTGGAGACTGTCTTCCAGCTCTAGGTGTGGGCAGGAATCAAAAGGTACTGCCCCTGATTGCTCATGTAGGTCCTTGCACCCTGCGGGCACAGTTGGCACTATGCGATTCTCTCTTGGGTCTGGACTGTGGGCAGAGGGTAGTCTCTTCTGACCTCTCAGGAGCATCCACACTTCTGAGGTCCAGCTCTCTCCCCCACGGGATTTGGATGCAGGGAGCTGTTTGGCTGGATCAGTTCGGTGCTGGGCACAGACCAAAACCGTGGGTACCAGTGGCTGACTGTTCCTATATTCCTGTGTACAGAGGCACTGTGCAGTTTCCCCTTGGACCAGAGATGTGGGCCGAGGTGTGCAGAGGTGGCAGTCTGTCCTGCGGCCTCGGGATGTCTGCACTCCTGGCTGGTCTCTTCCCCTTTTGATTTAGGAAGATGGAGTTTGAAATGTCTTTTACTACCTCCATTGTATTTCACGGAGTTTGGAATGTTGTTTGTTCATTTTCATTCAATTCTGGGTATATTTTCATTTCCTCTTTGTGTTCCTTAGTGACTCATTCCTCATTTCATAGTGTGTTTTATGATTCATTTAAGTTTATGTTTTGAGTACTCATAATTTTTCTTGATATTTAGCTTATTCCAATGTGCTCATAAAAATACATGATGTTATTTCAGGGCTTTCTTTTTTCTTTATCCTTGAGATTTGCTTTGTGTTGTGTTCTACATTTGATACGTCTATGATGAAATTCCATGGACTGCTGAGAAGAAGGTACATGTTGAGAGTGTAGCATTGAAGCATTGAAATCTATTACAATGCTGCAATTAATTTGTGATTTTTACACCATGTTTGGTGTGTATAGTTTTAAAGTATAATTTCCAAAAATAGATTATTCCTTTAATGTACATGGAGAAGATTTTTTAAAAAAATGTTTGATTAGTTTTTTTTTTGAAGTGTATGTTTCCAGACAGTAGCATAGTTATACCTGCTTGTTTCCCAATACCATTTGCTTGGAATACCTTTTTCTATCATTTTTACTAGAAAATATTGTCTATTCTTGATGGTGAGATATGTTTCTTGGAGTCAGTGTAAAGATACAAATGAATTTCTAATACGATCTGCTAATATTTTTACTTAATAATATTTAGACTTATTAAAATAAATGTATTTTTATTGAGTTTGTGCTTTATTCCCCTTAGGCCTGTTTTGATGAACTGTCCTGATATTGTTCACTCTATTCCTTTTATATTTTTTGTTGAGCTGGCAAAGTGGTCATTAAAACATTATGTGGAAAGATTCTTTTCTGGTCCTATCTAATTCGTGTTCTGTATACCTCTTGAATTTAGATGGATCTCTTTCTTTAGATTTGTCTTCTATAATTTTATTGAAAATATATTCTGTGGTATTGACACTGAATTCTCATTTTTCTGTATAAATAAAAAACATATAAATCATATATTTGAACATTTCATACTGTCATAAAGGTTTTGTCTGCATGCACATAGATACATTTACACTTATCATTGACCTTGACTACATGGTTGGAGGATGACAAGCAAGAAGAGCTTCAGTATGCAAGTGAGCTCCCTGGAGATGGCTCGCTCCCTGTTCAGCTGCAATGGGTGAGCTCCAGTGCAGCACAACCCCATAGACTTTGTCCCAGGATTGCTTCCTGCTACTGATGTGTTTTCAGGAATTAAGACAGTTGATAGAAAGTTTTAAGTTAGAATTAAGCATAAAGTGTGCTCTTTCCTGATAGAATGGCAAAAGCTGCTTGAGTTAGAGAAAGGAGTGCAGTGAGCATTCATGCATTATAAGCACATAATTGTAGAGGTAAGAAGGATAGATTTGGGAAAGCTAATGATCAAAGTAAGCAGACTCTAGGTTGGGCTTGAGTTCTTTAATCTTTTGATCTAGGGATAACAGGTTTTTGTGTATACCAGGCAATAAGGTCATAATAAAGAGAAAATTCCATTATGAATATAAGAACAGAAAACAGATGATTAGCCAGCTTAGCCAATCAGAACTTCAAAAGTAAGACATAAGAAAGATGATTTGCACCTTAGTAAGCATAGGCTGTCATCAACCAAGCATAGGGGAAACACTTGCTACTACAGATGGCTTGTAAAAACTTTGTTAATTAATGACTAGAAATTGCTGCTTTGAGGTCACAATAAGCATTTGGAAAGGAAGATGAGAATTGTTTAGTTAGATAGAAGTTTTATATAAGAAATATGTAATCAATCTCCTGTTATAATTTTCTTTTGTGTAATGATTTTGATCTGCTTTTTGAAGAATGTTTTATGGTGATTATCTGGAAAATGCATAACTTGTGAGGGAGCTGTAATTCTTCCTAATTAAAAAGTGCATTGTTTCTAGGAGTATAAAAGGGGTTAAGAGAAGAAAAAATCTCTGGAGCTTGTCCTTGTTTCCAACCATTCTTTGTGTGTGAATGTTCCATTTCCCTCCCTTCTCATCTCAAACTGCTGCAGCCCCTGTAGGCATCTGGATTCACTTGAGTCAGCACTGACTCTCAACACTGACCCCTCATTGGCTCCATGCCTCAGGTTTCCCTCTGGCACCAAAGCTGATCTTTGGCACATGGTCTTAATATCTTGTGTTCAGGCTTCGGTATTATGTTGTTCATGTTATCTATTTAACTGGTGAGCTTTTCCAATGAACTTTATATTTGACTTTTGTGTGTTTTGTTTTTAGCATTCGTTTGATTTTTTTCTCAATATTTCTTTTTTTGTGTGTGAAATTCTATTTTTATATCCTAAATTGTCTTACTTTTTCATTCAGGTCTTTGTATTTTCTAGGACACATTTGCCTTTGTGTCATCCTTGAGTTCTATGACTATATTTAAAACTCTTCTTTTGAATTCTCTGTCTGGGATTCCATTTATATCACATGGTGGCCATTAATATACTATTGATAACTTTTAGAGGATATATGTTGTCTTTTTTTGTGTGGGTTTTTCTTTAAGTTTTTACATTATTTTGTTTCTGTGAGGGGATTTGTATATCTGGAGTTAGTTTGTTGACTGAGATTTTTTTCATTACTTGATTTTTTATTTAATTCTCTTCCCTTGGTAGAGGCCTTTGCAATATTCAGAAAAGGAATAAATTGTAATATCATGGAGGCATTGTTTTCTTCTGTGGTAATGATATTCATTGCCATGAACACTATCCTTAGTTTTTTTGTGTGAATTTATCCTTTTCAGCAGTAACAGTTACTCTATAGGGTTCAATATATCCTTGACTGATATGGCTCTCTGCTCTGGGGTAATTGACCTTCAGTCAGGTGTAGCTTTCTCCTTTAGCTTCAGTTGTATTTTATGGGTCTCTGTGTTCTTGTGTACTCTACCATTACAAAACTTTAACCTGTTGCTCCCACATCCTCTGTTACTGTTTGTTGTCCTCCTCGACTTTGTGTATGTATGTATGTGTGTGCATGTGTGTATATATGTGCATATGTGTGTGTGCATGTGTGTATATGTACATATATGTTTATGTACATATACATGTATGTGCCTAGGTATGTGTGCACATGTATCTTTGTGCATGTATGTGTATATGTTCATATATGTGTATTTGCATATGTGAATGTATGTGCATGTGTATACATGTGTGTATGCATGTATGTGTGTATATGTGTGTGAGATGTGAGGATTGAACTTGGGTCTTTGTGTTTGCATCAAAAATATTGATTGAAGTTAACTCCCGAATCTTTGTCATGTTTTAAGAAGCTAAATTCCAATGGAAAAGATCCTAACAGTGTTTTAGTCAAGAAATTTATGAAGCTGGAGAGATGGGCCAAAGGTTGAGAGCACTGATTGCTCTTCTAGAGGTCCTGAGTTCAATTCCCAGCAACCAAATGATGCCTCAGAACCATCTGTAATGAGATCTGGTGCCCTCTTCTGACATGCAGATACGTATGCAGAACACTATGTATATAATAAAATAAGATAGATCTTAAAAAAAAGAAGTTTATGAGATATTTAATGGATTTTACTTGAAATTCAAATTGCTTAGAGACATTATGAACTACTCATTGCTAGTTAATTTTTTTCCTCTAAAATATAATTGTCAAATATTCTATCAGGAAAGAACAAACAGGCTTCTTTCATGAGGTTGCCACTCATTTTCTAGGTTAATTTTCTTTCCTCTTTTAATGGGGAGTTAAAAATTTTAATGTGTTTACTGTCTGTAAAATAGAAATAACTGTAATAACTATGTTATAAATGTTTTGAATAATTTAAATTGGAGAAAATGTTAAATGTTTGTACAAAGACTTGAAAATATTAAAGTTTATGTGTTTGTGTCTGTTATAAATTACTAATAAAAGCAGAAGTTTTGAAATAGGTCTCATTACAATTACACCCTGATTAATACCAAATTCTTCATAAGCATGATATCATATATTAAATTATTTTATGGTTTTAATATATTATGTCACTAATTGGACCCAAACTGTGTGAAGACATTACTCTAAAATTTCAGCAGTTTTTCCACTTATATCCATATTTTACCCAAACTGACCATTCCTTTGAATATTTCTGATAAACCCAAAAATGATATAAACATCCCCATAATTCCAAATGAATAATCGTTTCTTTACCAAATAGTTGAGTACTGCTGTGATGACTGGATCCCGCAGTGAGCTTTCCTTGCAGTCTGTCTTAACATAGCTCAACACCGTCTGAGTAGACTCTTCGAGTTTATATTCCATTAGTACGCTTAGCAAACACAAAGAGGTTACTGAACCACTATGAAGAATGATTGTCTTAATTTTCTTCTTTATGCCTTCACAGATTCCTTAATGCTTTTCTCAGTTGATCATCTTAAAAAAAGTAAATGAAATATGTGCTCAAACGAAATGTTTCAGTGGAGCCAGCTCCAACAAAGCAAAACTGAAGTCTGTCAGGGTAGCCAGCATCGTGCGAGGAGATTGCAATTTAAAAAAAAAAATTAAATGAGTTTAGAAACTAAAAGGCTTGTTGACATTTTGTTGCTTTAAATTGACAACCTGCCTGTTTCTCAGACTATTGAGATGATGATGAAGAATGAAATGCATATTAATTTATTAAGCTTTGCTATGTGCTGCTATCAAACAATAAGCGTTTGAAAGCTGCTCAGCTTGCTTAAATAATTAAGGAAAGATTGTAATGTGCATAAATAATATAAATTGTATGCAAACAAGAATACTGGTCATCAAATTTACACCTCCAACCTCCGTCTAGAGGCTTCTATTCTAGACCTTTTTGTGAACAGAGAAAAACAAACAAGATGGGGTCTCTTGATGTAGCCCTGGCTGTCCTGGAACTCATTGTGTAGACCAGTCTGGCTTTAAACTCGTAAGATCCTCCTGCCTCTGTGTCATGAATGCTGGTATTAAGGGAAAGTGATACCATACCTTTCAGAAAAGACAAAATATTTCAAAGTATTTGAGACAGATGCTTAGAATACTTCATTATTGTGCATTAAATCTAAATCACAAGTCAATAATTTTAGATATAAAAGCTTTATGAGTAGTTGTTCACGCACACATATGTATGTGTGTAAATTGTACTCATGAGGAAATTATACAGAGACACACAGAGTACATCCTTGTTATTTCTGTATGTCTGGCAGAAGTAGACAAAATCTAGGAATAATCAAGTAGATAAACAAAATCCAGGATGTGCTTGCTCTAGTTGAGTAGAGAGTATTCTGATAATCACTTCTTTTTTGATCACTTAATCAATAAATGATAGGCTGTCACAGCCACGTCATTATTGTCACAGATTTTATGAGTTCAGACAGGACATGCTATAGGGTAAATCTGTCTTCTGCCCTATGATACTTGACATTTACAAGGCTGGGTTGAGTCATCTGAAGACCTTCACTGGTGTGACTGCTTGTTGGTCTGGGATGACTGGAAGTCTTTATATGATTTCTCCATTTGCCTTGGCTTCCTCAACAGCATGGTGGCAGTGATGTACCATACATAGTAGCTTATAGCCTCAGGAAGATGTGTCCTGGGGAGAAAAACAAAAGTTGCCTCACATTTTATGATGAAACCTTGGAGGTTAAACAGTTACTGTCTCTGTGCTGGATTGATTGAAGCAGTTGTAGATGTGAAGGAAAAATGTTCTATTCTTCCAAAGGTCCCTGGAATAAATTTGGACAGACTGATTGGTTGAGGGACACACACACAACACACACACACACACACACACACACACACACACAGAGAGAGAGAGAGAGAGAGAGAGACAGAGACAGAGACAGACAGACAGACACAGAGAGAGAGAGACAGACACACACACACACACACATACACAGAGAGAGAGAGCTGCTATTTATGTAAATCAGTAATGTGGCACTCACAGAAGAATGACTGATTACTTAGAAACCCAATGTGGTTCATTGGGTTCAATGCTCCTTTTTAGAGGTGAGGGGAACAAGGGAGGCTTCCATCCCCCTGGGAAGCAGACAGGAATCAAATGAAGGGTGTCTGAATATGCAGATTGGCCCCCCAGATGACTTGATGCTACTCTCAGGGGAACCTGTGAACCGCTTAGGTGTGGGCGGGCTTAACTTTCAGTCTCTTCTCTGATTGTTAATTTTTCCCAATTGTTTGTTAAGGTTCCAAAGAAAGACTTTTCTTTTGGAGGATGCTTTCTCAGATAAGGGACTTGAGAGTGTCCCCACAAGCCTGGAGGAGAAAGGATAATTGGAGAGACCTTGACTCTGAGTCAGTCTCCAGCCTGGCATGTAAAAGAACCCACACTTTGTGCTCTCATTTTCTGACACTAAAACAGCAAGAAGTCGCCCCATGTTCAAGAAGATGGTGCCTTTCAATGAGAGGAATTGTGGGGTGGGGGATGTTTAGGGAGAGGCAGCTTTAAACTACTTTTGTTTTTTTATGGTTTTAAAAATGCAGAATTTTACTCTTGGTCCTCAGATTAATATACAGTAAGATTTCAAGCACATGCAGCTTTAAAAAGACAATTATATTAGTAATACACCACCTTTCAAACAAGAAGAGATTCTGTCAAGATTAATGAGTGTTTGCCATTCCTATTACCGAATAACTGAACAAGACCCGTGGTTAAGTCTCCCAACAGTGAAATGTCCCAAGAACTGTTGGAAGCGGAATCCAGCTCAGAGTCTGCAGAGTCTGGTGGTGTGTGTAGCCTGAAGCACTGTTTTGTTTTTGTTTTCCAATCTGAAACTGCTGTCTAAGGGGAGGGCAGCCCCTAAGCCGCCTACTTTACACAGTAATGTCCTCAATCCTGTCACTAAATGAGCAAGAGAAGGCACTATTCCACTTCTACAGGTGAAAGGGAAGACACATTTTTCTGTACATTTTCTAGATTGGACTATACTAAAAGGATTACTTTTCTGAATTCCCTGCAGCTGCTTCCTGAAAGAAATATGAGCAGGCAGTGTGGGATTCCTCCTTAACTCTGCTTGCTGGGTGGGGTAATGAGCAGCTTATAGCAAACAGGCAAATAATAATGCCTTGAACTTTTCATATAAGCACACCCTAGTTGTAAGGAGATAAAGCCAATGCTTTCTCACATAGAGCTCTGGCTCTCTTGGCTTCTAGGAGAGGACAGTAGGCATTTCTTTTTAACCTGAAGCATGTGTTGAGGGGTTGCAATAAATCCCAGTGGTGGGGGATGGGTTGCTACCCTCCTCAATGGTTTCCGTTCCGGAATGAATGTAAGACACGCACACAGCCTTTATATTTCTATATGCCTATCACAGCACAATGGCTGGGCCACTGCCTTCCCTCCACTGATAGACTCTACCTCCCGCCAATGATAATTCCCAGTTACTACTTACTGAACTCTGTGTTCTACCTTGGCTGCCCTGGACCCAGTTGGGCAGTCCTCTGGGCTGCACTCTCCTGGCTTCTTAACATGGTGAGCTATGCCTTTCTGTCCTGCACTATTCTCAGGAATCTCTCTTCTCCTCCACGATATCCCAGCATGGTTGATTTCCTTCTTCGTCCTGCTCCCAGTCCCAAGCCTAGGAAATCCTAAAAATCCCGCCTCTCTCTGCCCTCTCCAGCTATTGGCTGTTGGCATCTTTATTTACCAATCAGAACCAACTGGGGTTCAGAAGCAAGTGTAGATATTCTGGTGCATTAGAATCCAAGGAGCTACATTGAGGAAGAAAGACGTATAGGATTAAGTTTAGGATGAAATTAATGGGACCACCCTGGAGCACGGGTGCTCTGAAATGTATGTGTAAAGCTTAGGAAAAAGCCTGGGGTTTCTCTCTTCTATAAAAAAAAGCATCATTCTTCCCAGCATTAGGGATCACCAAAAACCAGATTATCTGTGGCACTCGTTATAATGACATAACAGACATTTCTGAAGGGGTTGTCTTGACAATAGCCTCAGCCTCAGGGAGCACCTCAACAGCGTCTTGCAAAAGAAGCGGGTAACTGAATTATACTTACTGTCATAAGGGCTACCAATTGGTTGGGTAGTGGATCAAGAATGGAGAATTCTAAACGGGACTGGAAGGGTAAGTCTCTGCCTAACGTATCTTGATAAGGTTGTTGTTGGAGGAGGGCTAGGCAGATAACAGGTTACTGCAATCAGGTCTCAGATTCTTACTAGAACTGCCTTCAACAAGGTCACCAGCATGCTGGGCACATGTAATGGCAACAGTGTATAAATGCAACGATGCACAAGCAGAATACAGAAAGACATTTTGGCAAGCACCTTGGCCTGTTTTTACTGGTTTTTTTTCCTTGAAAGTTTCATTTAATTTCATGTCTTTGATACAACTTACCCATATAGATACTTTTATTTCAAGTATATTACAAATTCCTATCAATAATAGTTTTTGAAAATTACTTAGCAATGGTATCTTAAGTGTCAAATCTATATCTTAACTGTAAAAGCATCAATAGGAGTAAAGAAATGTTTTTTTCATTTTCTTATATTTAATTATGTTTTTAGCAGAGAGACATTTGAAACGCTGTGTTTTTAAAACTATGTGGTTTGTTATTTTCTCTTTTTATGTGTGTGTAGGAAAGAGGGAGAGGTCCGTGTGTGTGTGTGTGTGTGTGTGTGTGTGTGTGTATGTGTGTGTGTGTGTGTGTGTGTGTGAACATCTATGTGTGTGTGTATAGACATGGTTGTGCACAGCAGCAGTTGACTGTATATGTGTGGGGAGGCCAGAAGTCAACACATAGCAACTTAGCATTTTCCTGTACCACTCCTAATCTCTTCTTCTGAGACAGGTCTTTTGCTGGACCTTGGGATTTCTGTTTCTGCCAGCCTTGCTGCCCAGGAGATCCCAGGACCAGTCTGTCTCACCCTAAGTGTTGGGTTTGTAGATGTTTGCTGCCATGTCTGGATTTTATGTGTGTGATCCTAATGTAGCCCCTGAGCCATTTCCCCAGCACTTTTTCTTTGACATATACAGACTATAACTTTAATTTTCATTGTTCTTCCTGAATTGTCACACTGTCATGAGTTTGATAAAGATTAAAACTCTCTGTCCTTGGACAAAAAAGCATTTTAATTGAGCCTCTTAAGAATAAAAATTCTATTAGGTACCTTTAAATTCATGTAGTAATAAGTTTAACAATATATGCTATAATTCCCTCACTCAGATGTAAAGAAATGGAAAATCTGAAAAAGGATGAATTTTAATAGGATACAGGAAGAGTTTCTTTGTGCAGTGAGAAGAGGTTTTGTGAAGATTTAGATTTTAAGTGTATAGGGCTTTTGTTTCATTTTCCCTCTTACATTTTTTTTTAATGTGAATACATTTCCAAGCTTTAAACACACAGTTAAGTATTCAGACAAGATATCAATGGAGCTCATAGTTAGAATAAAGACATGAAATTATTATAATCATGGCCTCCAAACCAGGGTGCAAGAGAAGAAAGAGGAATATGCCTGACTTACAAAACTGCATTTAACACACAAGAAAGACGCTGGAGACTCTCTAGCATTTTCATGAACAGCAACGCTGGCATGGCAGCTTTGTGTGAGGGACAGAAGGGAACCAACTTATATGAGATGGAGCTAGAAAAGTTGAAATAAAGCTAGGTAAAGGCAACTGTCATCTTTGCACTGTTCTAACAAAATACTCGAGGCTGTGTATTTTATAAAGTAAAAGAGATCATTTAGCCCATAATTCTAGAGGTTGGGGAGCGCAGTCCTGTTATCTACTACTAAGATGTAGTAAAGGCTTCAGGCATCACAGTAGTGTGAGCAGTGGGTAGAATGGTCATATGGTAGGGAGACAGCAAGCAGGAGGCAGGGAAATGCAGGCTAGCTCTTTTATGACAAAGTGCTCCTGTGGGGATGAATCGACTCCTTGATCTAACTCACTCTGCAAGTCTAGCATTTATGCATTGATAGGTAGCATTTCTTAAAATTCTACTGCTTGAATTCCACACCCTGGGGTCTAACTTTCCAGCACATGATCTTTTGACAGACAAATCTAGGAAATTCTTCATGTATTTCAGTGTCATGATAATGAAAGGAGGCAACACACCTCACCAGTCAAAGAAGCTTTAATTTCAGGAGTTGGCACAACAGTGATGAACTGTCCCACAAGAAGAAGTAGCCATGATTTATTGCATAGCAGTTAGAGAAATTGTGAGCTGAATAGAAGCATAGAAACAACTTTATGATGCAGCTATAACTGTTTGGGATGCTACAATGAATGGCATAATAATAGTTTTCTGATACAATGTGACAAAGTACCACAAATGCAGTGACTTCTGACCCCATCATTTATGTCTGGCTTTAAGTGAAATATAGAGTAACTTTGTGCCTGACTTTGAGTGAATGTTTCAGCAAAACCTTTGCTATGTTTGGATCAATAAGTAGAGGCCAAGAAATGGTTATGAGACTGAACCTTGAAGAAATGTCTGTTTAGAGACTGCACATGGTGCTACATGAGTGCTCACAGCTGAACCAACCTTGGTCCAAAGACACTCCTGGCAGGCCTGGGGTTCTTCCTTTTGATTATGGCTGGCCATGGTCAAAAGAGATTGAGAATTGCGTGGGTTGTCTAGGCTCATGGATAGCAAGGGCAAGATAACTTTGGTATTTGGAACCTTTCCCAAGTCCAATTAACCTTGTACGATGTTTGAATAAAGTAACTGGAGTGAACTAGCTGGGTATCAATCTTTTCCAAGAAGTCTGAACCCCTCTGCTCCTTTGGGAAATGGAGGCTTAGCATCTTAGTGAGCTCCTCTCTCTACTGTAGCACCTACAACTGACACCAATCAATAATTATCTCCTCCTTGTTGCCGAGGAGTTCTAGCATGGCTTAGTAGGCCTTTAGGCTGAGGTCTCACTGGATTTCCATCCAGATGCTGGTGGGCTACCCACATGCTTTGGGTGGTCATTACTTCTGTGGCTGTAAGACTCATAGGAACATGTTTTCTCAAGGCCATCAAAAGTGATGCTCAGACCACAGTACATACCCAATCACTCTTTGAAAGTGTTTCCCCTGATTGACTCACACTTGTGTAGGCTATTTTCCTTTTCTGATGAACTCATATCCAGCTGATCTGAGGAAACCTTTACCTTTTTCACATTCCATCAACTGGAAGGAAGTCAGGTCTTGCCTACATTGGATGGGGATTATATCAGCGTGAGACCCTTCTGGAATCACCTCAGGATGCTTCCTCTAGAACTGTCATGAGTGTGGTGAAGGCAGGAGGTGTTTCCTACACAGAAGAGTGAGAAGTCAATGATTCATCAAGTTGGGAATAGCAATACGAGCATTTTATGGACACCCAAGTTCTGAAGTAATTTGCTAAATGGGGGAAGGCTGTAGGAGACAACTCATACAGTTGCTTCCCCAGAAAACTCAAGGATCGGGTAACTCTTGTAAAGCAAAATAAAAGCATTATGAGACCAGGAGAAACGTTCAAGAATACTAGGAAGAGGCATGCTCTTAGAGAGGAAAGTCATCTTTGGGGTAGAGGAGAAACAATAACTAAGTGTGCAGCCAGCAAGATGACTCTAACAGAGCTTCAGAGCATCTGCAAAAGCACAGAGGCTTCTCCTGTGGACTCAGATAAATGTCCTGAAAACTTCTTGACACAAGAAAGTAGACGTCTAATATCTTCAAGGTTGAAGAAAAGTAAAATCATAAAGTTATCACACAGAAGAGGCAGATCATCTGCAAAGTAATGACAACCAAGGTTAAAACAGGCCTGTCAGTAAGAGAAAGTTCAAAAGAAAATGGAGAGGCACATTAAATGTGTCTAAAGCTAGCTGGTGTATCTCTTCCTATGTGTCTAAGCTGGAACTCAAGAATAGGTTAAAGTAGCAAGGTTTCAAGACATAAGAGAATTAAAAAGATATTCCTGAGATTTAATCCTAGCTGAGAGAGAGAGGACAGAGAGAAAATATGGGGCATATACAGCAGCTGTGGTTGTGGAGAACAGTCTTAAGAGGTTAATAATTATGTTATTTGCAATTCACTATATAGAGCAATAATCGAAGTTTTTCCTTTTCGTTAGAGTTTCTATTGCTGTGATAAAACGCCATGATGAAAAGCAACTCTCGAGTTATTCTCCACAACCAAAAGCAACTTTGGGAAGAAGGGGTTCATTTTACCAAATGCTTCTCAGGTTACTCTTTATCCCTGAGGGAGTCAGGGCAGGAACTCCCAGCAGGAACCTACCTAGATGCAAGAACTAAAGCAAAGGATATGGAAGCATGCTGCTCACTGGCTTGCTGTCCCTAGCTTGCTCAGTCTGCTTTCTTCTACAATCCAAGACCACCTGCACAGGAGGGGCAGTGCCAGCAGTGGGCTGGGCCCACTCACATGAATCATTAAGAAAATGCTCTACAGACATTCTTCTACAGGCCAATCTTATAGAAGCATTTTTTTTCCTCAACTAAGATTCTCTTTTCTCAGATATGTCTTGGTTTGTGTCAAGTTGACAAAAACCAACCAGTACATTGACTGATGATCACAAAGATTTATAATTGAGTGAAATACAATTTCAAAAATATCAGATAATTAAATATATAAGAGAAAGGAAAAGAAAAAATGGAGACCAGATGTGATCACACAGCGTGTAGTGATGAATGGGCTCTCTTTCAGTGTGGAGTGAAAGCAGATAGAGATGTGTTCTTTTAACCACTCTGCAAAGCAACTTGTCAGTAATTTGGTAAGGTTGCCAATACATACGTACTTCCATCATTATAACCCTAAGGAAAATTTGATTTACATGTCAAATTTTACAAGAATGTTACTTGCATTATTGTTTCAAATAGCACAGGACTAAAAGCAATGTCTGTATTAAATATCCTGAGGATGAATATGAGGGCTAACATGGTAAATTGTATACACCGTAAGTGAATGGACATTGGGTTTAAGTTACCACCAGAAAACTCACATAGGCATGATTCTGAATATAAAGGACCTAAAACACAACGCCATAGGTATAAAGGTGGAACAACAAAGAAATATGCCACTGTATCCATGGAAAGTGTATGTGTAAAAATAATTACAGGAAGAATAAATGTCAAAATCCAAGGCATGGTCATTTATGAAGGATGAGAGGGACGGGTAGAATGGAGTGGACATGGACATACCCACTGGGTTTTCGTTCAAATTAGTATAAGAAATGATCTGCTTAAGGACAGCTTATGCCTAGAGAACATTTCTGAATAAAAATATAAGAAAAAAACCAATCTTTTAAAATATAGCTGATATTTAAAGCTTTGATTTATCACAACAATAATCAAGGTGATTTGAAATTTAAAATAAAAACAGCAGCATCCGTTCTAGGGACATTTTTAGGTCTAATGTCTTTGCACAGTACTTCCGTGTATTAAATTCTTTCCTCTCACGTACTGAGCTTTGTAGAGCTAGTGATTAGCAGGGTAGGAATTCTTTTATGCAGATTCATGATGAAGTAGGTTGGCACAGTGAAGTGCAGACATACTCCCCTGCTTCTTGTCCTTGGTATTTCCTCTCTCTTCCTCTCCCACGTCCTCTCCACCAGAACAATGCCAACTCAGACAAGTAGACTGAAGGTTTCTGATGAATCAGTGAACAGTCCTTGCAAATGGAGTGTTTCTGAGAATAAGATATCTCGATGGGCTGTTCACATAGAGCGGTTGCAGCAATTAATGTGATCATTGCCGTGGGCACAGCACTTGCCTTGAATTTTCTGTGGCTCATCTTAGCCTGCGGCCTCGTTTTCATATTGCATGGAAATATGGCTTTCCCCAGAGAAATTTCTGTCTTTTCCAGGACTTTTCCACTTTTAACTTCTTTTAGGCATTGCTCTTTACCACCACACATTGGTGAGCCCCGCTTTTCCTGTGGAAATGGAACTGCAGAGTTGGTTGTTCTGCTGTACTTAAAGAAAAAGCTGTAGCAACAGTGTAAAGACTCAGAAATTTATTTTTCATGTATGAAGGCCCCCTTAAGATTGTTTCTGTTTTGTTTGTTGAGTTACTATACTTCGGATTGCTTTTCCATGCTGGGCTTTTCAATGGTTTTCTGTGACGTCTGTGCATACGCTTTACATGTTTAGAACCCAGTGGGTTTAAATGCTGTGTGTGTGTGTGTATAAATATATATGTGTGTGTTCATCTTTCCTGTTATCTATCTCAATATATCTTACCTATATGTCTATTAATCAATAGGAATAATTAAAATCAACTATTGCAATTAATTGTTGTGAATCTAGAAGCAGTTGCTGGAGGTGAAACACATGTGAGGTGATTTGAACAGGGAAGGAAACATGACAGTATGGCAAGGGGTGGATTGTCCACACATGAGACAATCTTACAGTACTTCGGATGTGGAAATGACAGAAGCAACTGGAAATGGTTGGATTTGGGCAGCAATAGGAACATCCACTTGGTCTGCCATATCCCTCCAAACTCTCCTTTTAGGTAAAGTGCCAATAAAAAAGATGTCTGCTACTAGGCGTAGATACCAAGTGTGGGGTTTGGAGCATGGGAAGCAGGTTAAGTGGATGCTGTGTCAGAACTGTCTGAGAGAAGTCAAATGGGAAGGCAAGTTGCCTGAGCCCATGGCTAAGAACAAAACCATAAGAAACCATGAAAGCAGAGGCCACTTTGATTTGACCAGTCTCCACATGTATCTAGTGCTCAATGCTTTCTTTGATACAAAAGCAGAAAAGAAACTCACTGGAAGCTGAAACTGATAGCTCAAGGTTCTCCCCAGAGATGGATGCTATTTATCTCATGTCCACATCCCTACATCCTCAGTGAAGACTGAAGATTCATGTGGTTCACTTCTCCCAATAACACAGGTCAAATGAACACCAGGCATCCTGAGTCTCTGAACTGACAACAGCGGCTGGCCATCAGATGAGGAAAGAGGCACAAGGACTTTCAAAGGTAGAACTGGGATCTAAGGTTGTCACCCTGCCCAAAGCACTCCTGAGCACAGAAGGGCTGCTTGTCGTCAACACAAATGAGTAGCTCAAGGTAAGGAGGTTGGGGGGACTTTGAAATTGTAGGCTTTATCCTCTGCTGAGAATGAGGTGATGTGAGCAGAATATTTGACCAGAGATTTAACTACTGAACCATTCATTGCCTGGAAAATGAGGAAGACAGTAAGGAACTGATAATCTGGGTAAGATGCCAACGAATGTTCATCCTCTCAGTGTAATTTAACTATTTGGTTTTAGGGTTTTGAGAAGATTTAAATTAATTTGTTTTTAATTCATTTTAGCTAGAAAACGTTGATGTTCTGATGATCAAAGCAAATGTTTCTTATGAATATATTTCACAGTAAGTTCGTGACTTGGCTCTCACAAGAATCCCAGGTTTTAAATTCTCTGTGTGTGCCTCTCTCTATGTATATGTATTTGTATGTGTGTATCTACATATTTGTGTATGTATATATGTATGTTATATGTATGTATGTGTGCATGTATGTATGTATATATGTATGTATTTCTCTGTGTCCATGTGTGACCGTTTGTGTATGAGAGAAAGAACATCTGTCAGTCTGTCTGTCTATGAACCTGAAGTGGCTGTCAAGTTTTCCAGCTTCAGCATCTTTCGTCTTTCAGTCACTTGACCTATATAGTCAAATAAGTAGTTTGATATTATGTAGCACTGGAACTTTTTATTCTTATCACATTCTGGATTCACTTTTGTGCCTTGTATTTGGAACTCTTTCTTTAGACGATTCAAAAACATACTGAGGATCATTTTGTCCCTATTTTTAGAGTTTAAGGATCTTTATTTATAAATCAAAAGTAGATTATATTGACAATTAGAAGATATTTAATCAATAATTAATGTGAGTTAGTCAGAAATAAGAATACATATAAACCCTACCATTTTTAAAAAATTGATATTTGAATAATTTGATAAAGGGGACACAAAGTCATTTTCCTTTTGTTCTGTAAAAGTTGGAAGTTATGCAATTTTACTGTTGTCGTAACTGGTAAATGTATTTAAGGCTTGAATTTATTTTTGATATCTAACTTAAGCATGTCTATTTTTCCATTGTAATTACATTTCCTAATTGAAATATATTGTAAAAATGGGACATTATATGTGAAAACACTTTCCTCTTCTACTCTGAAATTGAGACCATCTAATCGAATCTCTCCTTACATTGTTCTCCATTAAGGATCATGCACTTGGGGGAAGCAAAGCACAGGTTTGACTTCAGCTGCAGTACTGTGTGTAGTTGATCAGAACCCTTATTTGTATGTCTAAATCGAAATCACTCGAGTTTATCTGATCAGTATTTATAATACAGCATCTTTAGATAAACAAATGTCACAACCACCTTCTCAAGGAGGAGGCAAATTGCTTTGCTAAATAGAGACAAACCAGTGTGCCAGGGGCTGAAACTTAGTTTTTGGCTCTCCTGCTGATGGACTGTATGTCCCCAGAGCATATGATCATGTTTGAAGTGATGGAACACATTTTCCCCATTAATTCTCCTTTATGTCACTCCCCACATCAGATGCACTCTCTGCGAGTTTGCTGTGCGCTGTATGTGCTGAATTTAAATAGCTAAGGGCCCGTTCTTCTTCCAGAAGACATTAAGAATCTCACTGCTGGTAATTGAAATTACACAGTGAAGGTCAACTTTTCTTCTCCCTACTCTTTTGTGTTTAAATATCTGGTTATTATCAGGATTTGAAGTTTTATTGCTTTTGGTCTCTCTCTCTCTCTCTCTCTCTCTTTCTCTCTGTGTGTGTGTATGTGTGTGTGTGTGTGTGTGTGTGTGTGTGTGTGTGTGTGTGTACATGTGTATCTGCATGCTCAGGTATCACACTGAGCATAGGAGAGTTGGAGGACAACGTGTGGGAGTTGGCTCTCTCTTTGAACATGTGGGTCCAAGAGCCTGAGGTTATGTGTGCAGGCTCAGAAGCAAGCATCTGTACCCACTGAGCCATCTTGCCAGCCCTAGTATTTTGTAATCATTGATGAGCAGGCTGAAGTGTTGCATGTGCTGCCATACCCTGAGATCACAGAAAGCAAGGTAAGGGGCAAGAATCACAGGCTCGATGTTGAGGTGCAAGTGTGACATCTCCAAGATTTCAAGTTTTGAAGTAAAGGAGACAGTTAGGGAAAAAAATGGTTACAGTTAAATTTTAATCATTTATTAAATAGATACTTATTGAGCATCTATCTTGAACTACTGCTGAATTAGGCACTGGGACACAGCAATGAAGCACAGAGAAAGGCAGTCTTCATCCTCAAGGAGCTAATAAAATTAAACATCACATGATGCTTTAGGAGCAATACAAATGTAACAGCAGCTAGAGACAAAATAGGGTCTGTAAGCAGGATATGATGTGAGTGAGGACTGGCAAAGACTAGGCAGGTGTTGAGCAAATGGCCATTTGAGAGGATGGCTCATGAGTGAAACCAGAAACAAATGACATAGATACTCATGTGAGACAAATACCCAGGGAAGAAAAAAATTATGGAGATCTTATAGCCTTCAAGAACGTTTGCTTTCAAGAACTTTAGAAAAGTGCACCAGAAATTAGAATAATAGGAGATAACGGAAGCAGAGTAGAGGATGTTGATTTAGGTCTCATGGTGCATTTTAATGTCATTTATAGCAGTAGAGATTGAAAATCATTTGAAGCTTCTGAAAAGAGGAATTGGGTTGGTCGTGTGGCATCCTTCTCTCTACTCTGTGCTTGGGAGAATGAGCTGTATGAATGTGTAAATTACTAAGTGACTTCTAATAATAGATTGGTCTGAGGCTCTTGCTGAGGAATTTGGGAGGTGAGTATAATTTAAGTCTTCCTGTCTTTCTTTATGGCTCTTTCAGGTCTCCACCAGAAAATGCCAACTGCCAAAAGCTCCTTTGCTATTGGATGGGGTCTCATTAGTCTTTTACCCTTCCTCACTGGAATTTCAAACTAGCGTGACCTTGTGCAGCTCTTGTGCAGACAACAGCTGAGAATTCATGGGTGCAAAGGCTGCGTCATGCCCCAAAAGACATCATTTCACAACCCTCCTCCCCATCCTCTAATGGTTGTTATACCTCTATTCTATAATGTTTCCTGAGCTTTGGTAGAGGATGCCTCTAAAGGGCTGAGCATCAAAGTGATTTTTTTTCTTAGCATTTTGGCTAGTTAAGGTTCTCTACATTAAGCACTTCCTGCTGTAAGACAAAGCTTTTCTGACCAAGGTTGAAGGCAGCATAGATATACTGGTAGAAACATGAATATTTGACAACATTACCATTTATCAAAACTACAAGAGTGTGTTTCTGCCTAGGGCCTCAACCTTCCCAACTATAGGCTGTTTGACTAGGCATCAGTTCCCCCTATGGAACCGGCCTCAAATTCAATGAGAAATGGCTTCTGAGACACTGCATCAGAAAATCCCAACAGAAAACAAAATACAGTTATGAATAATTAAGAAAGGTTTAATTAAAAGGCATTTTAGAAGGTGATCATCAAGATTTTTAGGGGAACAGTAACAGTTGATAAAAATTTATGGACCCGTTTTAAAGTCAGAATATGGTCTAGATATTTTTTTCTGAGACTAAAAGAGTTGCCTTTGCATATAGTCTTTTAAGTTTAGAGACACTAATCAAGACATATAAAATTGGACCTCTTCTGTGTTCAAATGGTAATTAAACTTCCACAGGGATGAAATCGTTAAGTGACTGCAGTCAGAAAACACAGTAGATTCAAAGGCTCAGCCTGGGCATATTTGAATATTTAGAGTTAATGAAGAAAACCTTGCAAAGGAGAGTGGGATGGAATTATCTAGGAGGTGAAAGACCCACAGAAGATTAGAATAGTCTTGAAAATGGTTGGAAGAAATTGCAGTCTAAATACAGGTAGATGACTCTGAAAGATTCTGAGGAGCAGATGCTGACTTTCAGTGTAAAGTATAGATATGGTTTAAGGCTCAGATGTATATAAATCTACATTTTGCAAGTAATAATGCCATTTTGATTGTCTTCATGGCAGTAGTCCTTCATCACTTGAATTCCTGTGACTAGCTCACAGGAGAGCTGTGTTGAGGACCCAACATCCCTGAGTCTCCAGAGCGTCAAATCCCATGTTGTGCCAAAAATCACTGAATCAAGAATTCAAATGTCCAGGAGGAAGGTTACTATTAGTTGACCTCCAGAAGAATAATTTTTGCACCAGGAACCAATAGAAATGATTGCCTTACTCGGGGACTCTTAAGAAAAATCACGTGAGTCTAGTGACTTAAGGTGAGGGAACTCTATCTAGCCCACCCCCCAGAAGTAAAAAGTTAGAAGAGAGAGTAGCAGTTTTCCCATCATAAGAAAATACTTTCAGGTAAAGAGAGCAACCAGACATTATTTTCCATGGCCCTTAACATTCCATTTTGTTAAGTAGTTGTTTGAGTTTTAATTGAGGCATATCTCACAGCCTATTGGAAAATTCACTTTTTGTGAAGACTTTATTCACCATTCTGTTCTGTAAACTCGTGTGCCACACTTCTGTATTGAAATTATTTTGCAAATGGGCTATTGCTGCATGAAAGATTGGTTTCAAAATCTAATTCAATGCTATATTAGTGAAGTCCCTTCCTAAGGGACATGAGTTAGAAAGCAAACAGGAATTCAATAATGTATCACAGGAAAGTGATATTTCTATATGAATGAGTTTTAATAAGGCTAAATTGACTAATCAAAAACTGGAGAGTCGCAGTGATGGTATGTTTTGATTTTGTTAATATCAACTGTTAAGGATAGGGTTTTCTAGAATAAATAACAGACTCACTCTTCTTTTCTCTATGGTCAGAGTTGATGAGGGAACCTTCACTTATAGAAAGGTAAATTAAACTAGATGATAATTATATCTGTCTGATAATTATATATTCTAGGTATTATGGATACCTAGTTATTGCATAGAATTTAATCTAATAGATAGGCAAAAAGTTCCTATCAATTGGAAAAAAACTCCTGAAGGTAAGATACCAACAAGTTTGATGTAAAGGATGGGAAATTGACTGTTATACCTTTTATTAAATTGATAATAAATTCCTGACATCTGAAATTGTGCTCTACATTAATTTGCTATTTTACTGCTCATGCTGGTTAGTTCTTTTGTTAGGACGATAAAAGGCAGCTGTGTCATTCGAGAACCTTAATTGAGAGTGTGCCCCCATCAGACTTGCCTGAAAGCAAGCCTCTGAGACATTTTCTTGAGAGATGATTGATGTGGAAGGGCCCATCCCACTGTGGGAAGAGTAATCACAGGGCAGGTGGTCCTGGGATGTATAAGAAAGCCAGGAGGAACAATCCAGAAGGTAGCATTCCTTTGTGGGTTTTGTTCTAGTTCCTCCATTGAATTTGCCATGGCTTACTGGAATGAGCTATAGCCTAGGAAATGTAAGCCCAGTAGCCCCCTTCCCTCCCCAAGCTGATTCTGGCCTTTATTGCCACAAAAGAAACCTGAGTAGGGTGCCATTTTTATCATTAATTAATGAGAAAAATCTATACATGTTCATATTACATTTGTAAGAGAGTCATGATTTTATATTTCTGAAAGTGTTATTTGATCAGCAATGAATAACAAAACTAGTAAATGGAAAAATGTCTGAAGTCAAAATGTCATCCTGTTGTGGACCTCCTAATGAATTGGTGGATATAGGCACTTGTGGCCAAGTGCTGATAACATTGCACAGAAGAGATAATAGGAAAGCCCCCAAAAGATGGAGATAGAAGACACTACATGTGGAACAGTCTTGCTGAAAATACTCAATTTGCACCTGAAGTTTAGGTGATCAGGATTTAGAATTATTTGTAATACCAAAAATAAAATAACAATTTTCTTTCATCTTTGCCCCTTTCTGTCAATGCTACTAATGTATGACTGATTTTTTTTCTTAAATGTTTTATTGGTAAGTCCCTGGTGGCATTTTATGCATGTCTTGGATTGATATTGTTATGCAAGAACTTCCTTTTCTCAGATAGTTGCTAGATAATAATATCTTTATTATTGATATATACCTATTCAGTTCTGTGTATCTATGACATGTACTCAGTCTCCCAAACCAAACTTCAGTGTGACTGAATGCTCCGATTTAGTTTTCTCTGAAGAATTAATAGAAGAATTTTCAACCACATTGACAGCTTTGCCTGTAAATCATGCTTTTTTTTTCTATTTTTTGGTTGGGTGGGGGCATGAAGCTCTTAACTTTAACATCTTTTATAACCTGTATAGACAGAGACAGAATTCACCAGTGTTAGATACTAACTGTTTGTTTTTAGCAGTCTTCAATTTGTCTCCTTCCTCCCACACCTTCGATGATCAACAAGAAGAAACCCATTCCCACCTTTAAGACTATGGTTAGAAATCTCAACTAAATATCCAGGTTTATTACTAACAAGTTCAGTTTTTCTCATGACTCCAGAATGCAAACCCACATAGCAGCCTGCCAACAGGCTCTGTGTACCTAGATATTTGAAGAAAGTTGGCAAAGCATTGAACAAAGAAGACAGATGAACAAAGATGGGGGAAAGCAGAGTGTAAGAGCACACCAACTTCATCTTCCCCCCAGCTCCTTTAATTAATGGTCTGTGAACATCTAGGAATACACTCTATTCTACCTATAGCATAGAAAGAAACGTAAAGGAAAGGAGTGGTAGAAGGGTTGATAGCGTCCAGTAGTTCTGGCTCCTCGCCTGAGCCCTTTCCCAACCTTATTTCTAGAGCAGTTGTTTTCTGACTTGATTATTCTCTACCGTGACTCAGCTCTTCTCCACCATGTTCCTTCTTTCCTTGTGAATCTTGAATGGAAAGATTCTTATCATTTATTTTTCACCAAAATTTATTTTGAAATCCCTCTAGCCCCTTTCTATCTGTTCCTCAATGCACTCCCGGCCTCTGCTCACTTCCCAATTCTGTAGCCACTTTCCACATGTTTATCCGTCAGAGGAGCTTCTCACTCATGGTTCCGAAGTCCTTACTAATCTTCTGTTGCTGCTGCATTAATGCAAAGCTAATACAGATTTATGATCTTGTAATCCATAGGTTAAAAATCCAGTACAGATCCAAGTTAAATAAACTGGTCTCCTTTCTGAAGTCTTCAGAAGAGAATTCAGTTCCTCACCCTTTCCAGCCAAGGGTGCTTTGCCTGATTTTATATATATAATATATACATATATATATTTTTTTCTTCCTGTCACTGAAGCCTGCCATCAGCTGTGACCTATTTTCAACATGCAATTTATCTCTTCCTAATCTCTCTTCTATCTTAGGGATCCTGGTTTTCTCTTGCACAGTGTCAATTGAGCTATCACCTAAAACTATTAAATAGAAAATTCTGGGCTAGGGAGACAACTCAGCCCATAAAGTGCTTGCTATTCTTGATCAGTCACATCAAAGTGTACCTACCATTAGCAGGTATAGGGCAACACTTCAAGCAACTTTTCTTCCTTTTTACTTTAAAATATGGAGAAATTATGAACATCCACTATATGCCACAAGAAAACCAGAAAATAATTAAAAAAGCAAGACATATAATAAAATAATAATAAAAATAAACTTGCCCTGGAAGAAGCAGAATGTAATAATGCCATCTTCACTCCTGACTTGGTAGTTTTCAAAATTCAAGAGTGTATTGGGGAGATAGGTAGGTATTTTTCTTGTTAGAAGTCCTTGTTCCTCTTATAGTGGACCTGGGCCTAGTTTATTGCATCAACATGGGACAAAAAAAAAAAAAAAAAAAAAAAAAAACCAAACGGAAACAACTCACCGAGATGGGCCTGCCTCTGCCTTTCAAATGCTAGGATTAAGTGTGTTGGAGAATGTACTCTACAGGCTATGGAAAGAAAAACCTGAAAACTAACCTAGCCAGAAAACCCTACAATCTATCCTTCTAGCAAGATGTGCTGGCATAACGGCAATACAGAACTTGTGGGAGTGGGCAACCGATGTTTGGTTTGATTTTACTTGAGACCCACACCTCCAGAGGGAGCCCACGCCTTACATGGCCTGAATGGCCAGGAACCAGAGACCTAAAATAAAAACAAACAGGGTGGTTTATATTGATATTATGTATGTGCCCAGTCAGCTTCCCTCGCAGCTGAAGGGAGGGGATTATTCAGGGGCCAACAGCCAAACATACAGAGAAAGAGAGAGAGAGAGAGAGAGAGAGAGAGAGAGAGAGAGAGAGGGAGAGAGAGAGAGAGAACTGCAGGAGTAAGAGAAGATGGAGTATACCAGGAGAACATGGCCGACTGAATGATATAAGCAGGGCTCATGTGGGCTCACAAAGACTGAATTGGCAAGTACAGGTCCTCCATGGCTCAGTACCGTATTAGCAAGTCTGCAACTCCTAACAGTGGTAGCAGGTGTATCTCTGACTCTTTGGCCTGCTCTAGACATTCTTTTCCTCCTACTGACTTATCCCATTCAGCTTCAATATGAGGGTTTTCACCCTGTCTTATTGCAAGGGTTCTCTTGTCTTTGGGAGTCTAATGACCCTTTTACATGAGTCTGAAAACCATTGGAAAACATGGATATTTATATTATGATTCATAACAATAACAAGATTATGGTTATAAAGCAGGAATGATAATAATTTTATGGTTGGAGTTACCACAACATGAAGAACTGTATTAAATGAAACAGCATTAGGAAAGTTAAGACCCTCTGGCATACTGTATCTTGTTTTGTCTTGTTTGTTGTCTCTTGGAGGCCTTCTCTTTTTTGAAGAGAAAACAGAGAGAGAGAGAGAAGAGAGAGAGAGAGAGAGAGAGAGAGAGAGAGAGAGAGAGAGAGAAGTAGATCTGAGAGAGAGGGTAGGTAAACAGAAGAGCTAAGAGGAATAGAGGGAAGGAAAATGGTTGGGATGTATTGTTTGAGAGAAGAATTTATTTTCAATTAAAAGAAGGGGGAAGAAGCAAATGGAAAAATTCTTAGAGTTTAAATATATGTTAAAATATAATTTTTGAAAAAAATCCTTTTGAATGTTGAAAAATAAGGAACCTCATACAATACCAAATGAATTTATCAGTTCAAGTAGTTAAACTTCTAACTGATTATCTTTCCAAGGGGCTACTGACAAAACAGAGTAGAAAACTTGTCACTTATCTATGATCATCAATGGACAACCTCTTAAGCTGAATTCCTAGAACTGATGGAAAAGAAAACTCTAACAGGACAGGTTTTCTGATAGAAGTCCTCCACTCAGGAAACTCAGAAACCCCTTCAGAAAAATGTAAAGGAATCTGAACTTGTGTAGAAAACACAAGGTTGACAAATCTCTTGTCTTTAGGCATCCCACCATCTAACCAGCATCCAGAAGGTCATGACATGATGCTTTAAAATCACTAAATAAGAAGATCTACCATACTTTAGAAAGCTTAGTGCCAAGTAGTATGTGATTTCAAAATTAAATTTGTTCATACATTCAAGGACTTAGAAAGCTTGTCCTCAGCAAACCCTTCTTTGGGTGTTGATCTAAAATGAGGAGAATCTCCAGTAAGGAAAGACTAGAGTTAATAAACCTGAAAAAGGAAGGCAGCTCCCCTGTCTAGTGGAGGTGAACTGAGACATTAAAAATCTGGATAATGTGGAGACAGGAGTAGTGACACACAGTGTAATCCGAACATGAGGGTAGCTGATGCAAGGGGATCATGAGTTTGAAACCAGATTAGTCTATATGGTGTGGTCCTCTTGTAAAAATATGTCTTGATGGTATTTACCGGAAGTCCCACACCCGCGGATCCCAGCCCGCAGCAGCTCTCTGCTCCCAAACCCCGTGGGAGAGAGACTTCACTGCCTGGTCAGGTGGGCACTCCTGAGGCTGCAGAGCGGAAGAGACCACCAACATTGCTCACCCCTGCCCACATCCCTGGCCCAAGAGGAAACTGTATACAGCCTCTGGGTTCCCGTGGGGGAGGGCCCAGGAGCGGCAGGACCCCTGTGCCTGAGACACCGCTGGAACCTGAAGGAACAGACCAGATAAACAGTTCTCTGCACCCAAATCCCGTGGGAGGGAGAGCTAAACCTATAGAGAGGCAGACACGCCTGGGAAACCAGAAGAGACTGCACTCTGCACACATCTCAGACGCCAGAGGAAAACACCAAACGCCATCGGGAACCCTGGTGCACGGAGGCTCCCGGAAAAAGCGGCGCAGATCTTCCTGGTTGCTGCCACCGCGGAGAGGTCGTAGGCAGCACCCCACGAGCAAACTTGTGCCTCGGGACCACAGGTAAGACCAACTTTTCTGCTGCAAGAAACCTGCCTGGTGAACACCAAATACAGGCCCACAGGAACAGCTGAAGACGTGTAGAGAGGAAAAACTACACGCACGAAAGCAGAACACTCAGTCCCCATAACTGACTGAAAGAAAACAGGAAAACAGGTCTACAGCACTCCTGACACACAGGCTTATAGGACAGTCTAGCCACTGTCAGAAATAGCAGAACAAAGTAACACTAGAGATAATCTGATGGCGAGAGGCAAGCGCAGGAACCCAAGCAACAGAAACCAAGACTACCTGGCATCATCGGAGCCCAATTCTCCCACCAAAGCAAATAGGGAATATCCAAACACACCAGAAAAGCAAGATCTAGTTTCAAAATCATATTTGATCATGATGCTGGAGGACTTCAAGAAAGACGTGAAGAACTCCCTTAGAGAACAAGTAGAAGCCTACAGAGAGGAGTCACAAAAATCCCTGAAAGAATTCCCTGAAAGAATTCCAGGAAAACACAATCAAACAGTTGAAGGAATTAAAAATGGAAATAGAAGCAATCAAGAAAGAACACATGGAAACAACCCTGGATATAGAATACCAAAAGAAGAGACAAGGAGCTGTAGATACAAGCTTCACCAACAGAATACAAGAGATGGAAGAGAGAATCTGAGGAGCAGAAGATTCAATAGAAATCATTGACTCAACTGTCAAAGATAATGTAAAGCGGAAAAAACTACTGGTCCAAAACATACAGGAAATCCAGGACTCAATGAGAAGATCAAACCTAAGGATAATAGGTATAGAAGAGAGCAAAGACTCCCAGCTCAAAGGACCAGTAAATATCTTCAACAAAATCATAGAAGAAAACTTCCTAACCTAAAAAAGAGATACCCATAGGCATACAAGAAGCCTACAGAACTCCAAATAGATTGGACCAGAAAAGAAACACCTCCGTCACATAATAGTCAAAACACCAAACGACAAAATAAAGAAAGAATATTAAAAGCAGTAAGGGAAAAAGGTCAAGTAACATATAAAGGCAGACCTATCAGAATTACACCAGACTTTTCGCCAGAAACTATGAAAGACAGAAGATCCTGGACAGATGTCATACAGACCCTAAGAGAACACAAATGCCAGCCCAGGTTACTGTATCCTGCAAAACTCTCAATTAACATAGATGGAGAAACCAAGATATTCCATGACAAAACCAAATTTACACAATATCTTTCTACAAATCCAGCACTACAAAGGATAATAAATAGTAAAGCCCAACATAAGGAGGCAAGCTATACCCTAGAAGAAACAAGAAACTAATCGTCTTGGCAACAAAACAAAGAGAAGAAAAGCACACAAACATAACCTCACATCCAAATATGAATATAACAGGAAGCAATAATCACTATTCCTTAATATCTCTCAACATCAATGGCCTTAACTCCCCAATAAAAAGACATAGATTAACAAACTGGATACGCAACGAGGACCCTGC
The DNA here is from genome assembly GCF_011064425.1 of Rattus rattus. Classification (NCBI taxonomy): domain Eukaryota; kingdom Metazoa; phylum Chordata; class Mammalia; order Rodentia; family Muridae; genus Rattus; species Rattus rattus. The sequence continues at coordinate 39,128,431 of NC_046168.1, forward strand.
ATTCTGCTGCCTCCAGGAAACACACCTCAGAGACAAAGACAGACACTACCTCAGAGTGAAAGGCTGGAAAACAACTTTCCAAGCAAATGGTCTGAAGAAGCAAGCTGGAGTAGCCATTCTAATATCAAATAAAATCAATTTCCAACTAAAATTCATCAAAAAAAGATAAGGAAGGACACTTCATATTCATCAAAGGAAAAATCCACCAAGATGAACTCTCAATCCTAAATATCTATGCCCCAAATACAAGGGCACATACATACGTAAAAGAAACCTTACTAAAGCTCAAAACACACATTGCACCTCACACAATAATAGTAGGAGACTTCAACACCCCACTCTCATCAATGGACAGATCATGGAAACAGAAATTAAACAGAGACGTAGACAGACTAAGAGAAGTCATGAGCCAAATGGACTTAACAGATATTTACAGAACATTCTATCCTAAAGCAAAAGGATATACCTTCTTCTCAGCTCCTCATGGTACTTTCTCCAAAATTGACCATATAATTGGTCAAAAAACGGGCCTCCACAGGTACAGAAAGATAGAAATAATCCCATGCGTGCTATCGGACCACCACAGCCTAAAACTGGTCTTCAATATCAATAAGGGAAGAATGCCCACATATACGTGGAAATTGAACAATGCTCTACTCAATGATAACCTGGTCAAGGAAGAAATAAAGAAAGAAATTAAAGACTTTTTAGAATTTAATGAAAATGAAGGTACAACATACCCAAACTTATGGGACACAATGAAAGCTGTGCTAAGAGGAAAACTCATAGCGCTGAGTGCCTGCAGAAAGAAACAGGAAAGAGCATATGTCACCAGCTTGACAGCACACCTAAAAGCTCTAGAACAAAAAGAAGCAAATACACCCAGGAGGAGTAGAAGGCAGGAAATAGTCAAACTCAGAGCTGAAATCAACCAAGTAGAAACAAAAAGGACCATAGAAAGAATCAACAGAACCAAAAGTTGGTTCTTTGAGAAAATCAACAAGATAGATAAACCCTTAGCCAGACTAACGAGAGGACACAGAGAGTGTGTCCAAATTAACAAAATCAGAAATGAAAAGGGAGACATAACTACAGATTCAGAGGAAATTCAAAAATCATCAGATCTTACTATAAAAGCCTATATTCAACAAAACTTGAAAATCTGCAGGAAATGGACAATTTCCTAGACAGATACCAGGTACCGAAGTTAAATCAGGAACAGATAAACCAGTTAAACAACCCCATAACTCCCTAAGGAAATAGAAGCAGTCATTAAAGGTCTCCCCAACCAAAAAGAGCCCAGGTCCAGACGGGTTGAGTGCAGAATTCTATCAGACCTTCATAGAAGACCTCGTACCAATATTATCCAAACTATTCCACAAAATTGAAAGAGATGGAGCACTACCGAATTCCTTCTATGAAGCCATAATTACTCTTATACCTAAACCACACAAAGACCCAACAAAGAAAGAGAACTTCAGACCAATTTCCCTTATGAATATCGATGCAAAAATACTCAATAAAATTCTGGCAAACCGAATCCAAGAGCACATCAAAACAATCATCCACCATGATCAAGTAGGCTTCATCCCAGGCATGCAGGGATGGTTTAATATCTGGAAAACCATCAACGTGATCCATTATATAAACAAACTGAAAGAACAAAACCACATGATCATTTCATTAGATGCTGAGAAAGCATTTGACAAAATTCAACACCCTTCAAGATAAAAGTCCTGGAAAGAATAGGAATTCAAGGCCCATACCTGAACATAGTAAAAGCCATATACAGCAAACCAGTGGCTAACATTAAACTAAATGGAGAGAAACTTGAAGCAATCCCACTAAAATCAGGGACTAGACAAGGCTGCCCACTCTCTCCCTACTTATTCAATATAGTTCTTGAAGTTCTAGCCAGAACAATCAGACAACAAAAGGAGGTCAAGGGGATACAGACCGGAAAAGAAGAAGTCAAAATATCACTATTTGCAGATGATATGATAGTATATTTAAGTGATCCCAAAAGTTCCACCAGAGAACTACTAAAGCTGATAGACAACTTCAGCAAAGTGTCTGGGTATAAAATTAACTCAAATAAATCAGTAGCCTTCCTCTACACAAAAGAGAAACAAGCCGAGAAAGAAATTAGGGAAACGACCCCCTTCATAATAGACCCAAATAATATAAAAGTACCTCGGTGTGACTTTAACCAAGCAAGTAAAAGATCTGTACAATAAGAACTTCAAGACACTGAAGAAAGAAATTGAAGAAGACCTCAGAAGATGGAAAGATCTCCCATGCTCATGGATTGGCAGGATTAATATAGTAAAATGGCCATTTTACCAAAAAGCAATCTACAGATTCAATGCAATCCCCATCAAAATACCAATCCAATTCCTCAAAGAGTTAGACAGAACAATTTGCAAATTCATCTGGAATAACAAAAAACCCAGGATAGCTAAAACTATCCTCAACAATAAAAGGTCTTCAGGGGGAATCACTATCCCTGAATTCAAGCAGTATTACAGAGCAATAGTGATAAAAACTGCATGGTATTGGTACAGAGACAGACAGATAGACCAATGGAATAGATTTGAAGACCCAGAAATGAACCCACACACCTATGGTCACTTGATTTTTTGACAAAGGAGCCAAAAACCATCCAATGGAAAAAGATAGCATTTTCAGCAAATGGTGCTGGTTCAACTGGAGGTCAACATGTAGAAGAATGCAGATCGATCCATGCTTATCACCCTGTACAAAGCTTAAGTCCAAGTGGATCAAGGACCTCCACATCAAACCAGACACACTCAAACTAATAGAAGAAAAACTAGGGAAGCATCTGGAACACATGGGCACTGGAAAAAATTTCCTGAACAAAACACCAATGGCTTATGCTCTAAGATCAAGAATCGACAAATGGGATCTCATAAAACTGCAAAGCTTCTGTAAGGCAAAGGACACGGTGGTCAGGACAAAACGGCAACCAACAGATTGGGAAAAGATCTTTACCAATCCTACAACAGATAGAGGCCTTATATCCAAAATATACAAAGAACTCAAAAAGTTAGACCGCAGGGAGACAAATAACCCTATTAAAAAATGGGGTTCAGAGCTAAACAAAGAATTCACAGCTGAGGAATGCCGAATGGCTGAGAAACACCTAAAGAAATGTTCAACATCTTTAGTCATAAAGGAAATGCAAATCAAAACAACCCTGAGATTTCACCTCACACCAGTGAGAATGGCTAAGATCAAAAACTCAGGTGACAGCAGATGCTGGCGAGGATGCGGAGAAAGAGGAACATTCCTCCTTTGTTGGTGGTATTGCAGACTGGTACAACCATTCTGGAAATCAGTCTGGAGGTTCCTCAGAAAATTGGACATTGAACTGCCTGAGGATCCAGCTATACCTCTCTTGGGCATATACCCAAAAAGATGCCCCAACATATAAAAAAAGACACGTGCTCCACTATGTTCATCGCAGCCTTATTTATAATAGCCAGAAGCTGGAAAGAACCCAGATGCCCTTCAACAGAGGAATGGATACAGAAAATGTGGTACATCTACACAATGGAATATTACTCAGCTATCAAAAACAATGACTTCATGAAATTCATAGGCAAATGTTTGGAACTGGAAAATATCATCCTGAGTGAGCTAACCCAATCACAGTAAAACACACACGGTATGCACTCATTGATAAGTGGCTATTAGCCCAAATGATTGAATTACCCTAGATGCCTAGAACAAATGAAACTCAAGACGGATGATCAAAATGTGAATGCTTCACTCCTTCTTTAAAAGGGGAACAAGAATACCTTTGGCAGGGAATAGAGAGGCAAAGATTAAAACAGACACAGAAGGAACACCCATTCAGAGCCTGCCCCACATGTGGCCCATGCATATACAGCCATCCAATTGGACAAGATGGATGAAGCAAAGAAGTGCAGGCCGACAGGAACCTGATGTAGATCTCTCCCGAGAGACACAGCCAGAATACAGGAAACACAGAGGCGAATGCCAGCAGCAAACCACTGAACTGAGAATAGGACCCCCGTTGAAGGAATCAGAGAAAGGACTGGAAGAGCTTGAAGTGGCTCGAAACCCCATATGTACAACAATGTCAAGGAACCAGAGCTTCCAGGGACTAAGCTACTACCTAAAGATTATACATGGACTGACCCTGGACTCTGACCTCATAGGTAGCAATGTATATCCTAGTAAGAGCACCAGTGGCAGGAGAAGCCCTGGGTCCTGCTAAGACTGAACCCCCAGTGAACTAGATTGTTGGGGGGAGGGCGGCAAAGGGGGAGGATCGGGAGGGGAACATCTTTAAGGAAGGGGAGGGGGGGAGGGATGTTTGCCTGGAAGCTGGGAAAGGGAATAAGACTCGAAATGTATATAAGAAATACTCAAGTTAATAAAAAAAAATAAGTCTTGATATTATGACAAAGAATGAAGTTCAAAAAGCAGCATATGACAGATGCCCATGGAGAGACTAAAAATATGTTAGCTCCTATCAAAAATGTGAGGGAAAGGTCACAAGTAAGTGAAAAAGACAGGATAATAAAGAAGCTGGAAGACATCAAAAGTACAGGCAATTCTTTCTCCCAAGCAACAATCACTTCCAAGCTAACGACAAAAAATAATCACATGTAGTAGGTGGGTGTAGTATTAAATGTAAAATGCGGTAGAGAGACAAGTTTCCCAAATTCCTCAAGACTTATGAGCACTGAAGGGAGATTGAAGTGGAAGTTTCTGGGTATGTCAGGTGATGCAGACTCATGTGTTGTTTTGCTGAGGCAAGACCCAGGCAGTAGTAGACAGTATAAATAGGACTCAGTGGACAATGCTGGCATGTTTGCATAGTTGACTTTGCAATGCTTCATTAGTCTCTCATTGATCTTCGCTTTATTGAGAGAAGCATGGCATAGAACTTCTCCTGGTGTCCTATCAGGTCCTGGTTGCTCCTTCTGTCTTGTGCCAATACAGAGGAGGCCTGGCTGTTTCTACTGGACTGTGCCCCCATTGCTGATTAGCGTTTACTATCCTGACATTACTGAACTGGAGTATCCTGGTATCAAGATACAGTTACTGGTATCCTGACAAATAGAGATTGGAATTGATTAAAAGAGCTACTTCTAAATAGGTCTACATCCCCTTATCCTATTTACCATTTTGTTTCCCCAACCTTAAGAAGGGAGGTCACAACATTTGAGAACCCTTATTAAAAGTAGGTTTTTTTTGGTATATTAGCAGTTTTTAAATTTTTTATTATATATTTCTTTACTTACATTTCAAAGGTTATTTCCCTCCCGGTTTCCTGTCCATAAGCCCCCATTCCCTCCCCTCCCCCTCCACCATAAAAATATCTAAGCTTACAGGAGATAAAATGTTCACTATGCAGGAAAGTTTCTTAATAGTAAGAAAGGCTCATCAAGACTGGTGAAGGAAAGAACTCAGAAGCCTTAGGAAGTCACTGAAACTGACCCGGTATACATGGCTCTCTTCTTCCCAAGGTTACAGAGGTGGAAAGTACTACTGAGATCACCTGAACAGTTGGCAAGGGGCTCAGATGAGCTGAACTTCCTGGAAGAGACATTCTCTGACCTTCCAAGGTGTGTGAAAGTTGAGCAGAGAGCTCCAGGGTTTAAATTTTCATCAGCTGAAGTGAGACTATGGTAGCATATCTGTCTGAGTCATTCCTGCTCCCGCAAATAATCCCAACAAAAAGGAATTGGTTTCCCAGGTTAGAATTTGGTAGCATTCTTGCCTTGTTTGTCATCAGTTCCCTTGGGTGAGCAGACATTTGTTCCTGCAGAAATATTACATAAGAACAAGATGTGTCTCCAAATATGAGGAATTTAAATAAGGAAATGGGCAATGCATTACTTGTCTGCAGAGTAAGTGATATTTTATAATATCAACAGTGTGGATTTTGTTTATTTGACTTGAACTTTAGAACCTACTTAACTTTAAATACAGAGTTGTAATATGGGAACCTTTCAATATTGTGTGTGTGTGTGTGTGTGTGTGTGTGTGTGTGTGTGTGTGACTTTTCTTCTCATTATAAAATTCCTGACTGAAGCATTTTATAACTAGAAGAGAGGTTTATTTTGTCATATATGTTTTTAGGGGACAGAGTTCATCCAGACAGCAAAGGTACAGTGAGTGAAGCAGTTCTATCTATAATGGTGGTATTTTGAACAAACTTGTTTATATCCTAGTGCAATAAAGAGCAGGTCCAGACTAATAATTCTCAATGTTTTCTCCTGGAAGTCAATGTCACCCATCTGGACCCTGCATTCCTAGGTTTCCATAGCCTCTCAAAATAGTGCCTGCAGTTGGAGGTCAAGTGTTCAATCATGAGAGCCTGAAATTTTATAGCCAAATCAAACTGTTTAGGGAAAGTGGTGAAGTGACTATTACATGGTACATAAATGTATAGGCATCCGTCTGAGTCAGCTGCTGGGCAAAGCATCTCAGAGAAAAGTCATGCTAGACTCCCCTCATGCATGCAGACACCCAACAGTCAAACAGTGGATGAAGCTTGGGGACTCTTATGGAAGAGTAGGAGGAAGGATTATGGACCTAAGTAGATAGGAACTCCACAGGAAGACCAACAGAGTCAGCTACCCTGGGCCCTGGGGAGTCTCAGAGACTGAAACACCAATCAAAAAACATACATTGACTGGACCTTGAAGTGGAAATTTAAGTGTTCTTTTGGAAAGTTGTGTCAGATGGTGTTTTGCTGGGGCAAACACATGAAGGAATGTTTAACTGAAGTGGACGCAGAGGCTAAGGTAGACTCATGAAGGAGCATTAGGCTGAAGTAGACACAGGAGAAAGGATGTTCTGTTAAAGCAAGCACATGAAAGGACACATGACGAAGGATTCTCTGCTAATGTCATTTATGTATTTATTTGTCTTACATTGCATAGTTAAGCTCCATTTGTCAGGACTCCATAGAGAGAAATGCACCAAAAACCTCCTGGTGGTGTGCTGTAGTTTCTTGCCCTTTCTGTGGACTTTGTGTGATTAGCAGAGTGATGTTAGCTGAGATAGGCAAGATGGAATGAAGAAGGGAGGATAAAAAGGCCTTGACATGGAGTGATGGAGCTGAGCTTGGCTTGCTTATAAAGCAACACTCGTGGCTCCCATGTCTTCGCTTATCTTTGCTTAGCTGAGAGAGGTACAGCTAAGAACGTTTCCTGGTGTTCCTTCCTAGTCCCTTCTGCTGATGTGAGCTAAGGCTGAGGCCTCTCTGCTAGGTTGTGTCACTGCTGTTGCTAACCTGACACTGCTGAACCGGACTGCTAGTGTATCTGTGAAGTGTTTGTGCGTGAATCGAGCTGCCAACGCTGACTTGTGAACTGAACTGCAGATTTCCAAACAACAAAGATGGGAGTTGCTCCGAAGAACCATTTCTAAATAGGTCCACTTCCCCGCTATCCTGTCTTTCCACTACCTCTGGAGGGTAGTAGGCTAGAAGGGAGGTTAAAGCATTTAAGAACCATCATTAGAAGTAGGGTTTCAAAAAATTAGTTATAGCACATAGGCTCCCTCACACTTACATAGCAGGTGATCAGCTTGGTCTTCACGTGGGTCTGGAATAACTGGAGCTGGGGTGGGGGTGGGGAAATCTCAAAAGCAGCTGCCTTTACATGGGATATGGTCTAGCTAGGCTGCCTTGTCTGGCCTTAATGGGAGAGGATGTGTCAGGCCTCAAAGAGACTTGATGTGCCAGGGTGGGGGTGAGACACCCAGAGGGGACTCCACCTGCTCAGAGGAGAAGGGGAGGGAGTAAGGGGGAAGGATTGTCAGAGGGTGAACTAGAGCAGGCATAGTGAGCAGGATCTAAAGTGAATAAGTAAAATAATAATAATAATAAAGGTATAAGCATATTGCTACTGAAATTATTCACACAGTGACTCAGCTGAAAGCAAGTCAGATAAACTTTTTCATTTGTGTTTTATCATTTTTCTTTTTCTTTTATCTCCAAGCACAAAACTCACGAAGTAATAGAAATCATAGAAGGCTTCATTATGTAGCTTAGCCATCCTTCTCCACTCTTAATTCTGCATGCCCAAAGCAATGACTTTAGTTATTTTAGTTTTTAAATAGCTTTCTTCCTGGGTAAGCATATGATAAATGAAGTCACACTTGTGTGTTTGCTTTTTTTGATAGTTAGTTTTCAACTGAATGTTGTAGAAATGGCGGCTTAAGTATATTGCATAAAATTTCAGGGTAGCTCAGCAAAAGAATACAAAATAATTATTAATTATCCAGGGAAGAAATAGGTTGGAGAACTGAGAGTATGTCAGAGACATATCTTCGTGTGAATATAGGCAGCAAAATGGAGAATATACAAATTTGACACAGAGAAATAACTATAAGCATACCATATTTTGTAGCATGAAAAATAATCATTTAAAATTAAATGAAGCCAATTTAAGAAGTCATTGCCTTTGACAGGTAGACATGAATGAAAATTGACAACAAGATAGTTCTCAATCGAAGCCTCTTTTCCTATGAGACATTTGTAGCTGGAGTTGAGGGCCATTGATAAAGCTGAAAGAGAAAGACCAATTTTCTTTGCTTGTGTTAGTAGTCATTTTATATTGTGATGCTTTCTGCTTCAAAGTCTCTGGAATAAGAATAAAGAATATATTTATTTTACTAATGAAAGAAGCTCTTTGAAAATTTATAGGGTCTTTTTATATGTAATTTTTTGTGTGTACCCATATGAATGCATGTGCACACACACATACACACACACATGCACACACACACACACATGCACACACACACACCCCACAGTGAAAGAACAACTTACAGAAGTTGGTTTTCTCCTATCACCATGTGTATCCCAGGAAGCAAATGCACGTCATCGGGTTTGCAGCAGCAACTTTATGCTAAGTAAAAGGTCTAAGTCTTTTGAGTCGCCTATAAACTAATTGTCCTAGTGACTAGCACGTACCCTTGTAATTAAGACATTGATTACAGGACCTTCAGTCACAGGAAAAACAACTGCTTTTGAGGAAGTAAATAGCAGGCCATGGGACAGTAGCAACCTTACTTAAGCAGCAAACAATGTCAAGACCAGATGCAGAATGTTGAAGAGCGGATTGGAAGGAGCCACCAAAGAGTAGCACTTTAGCAGACAATTGCTAGATCAACACTTTACATTTCTAAAGACTGTTTATATTTCGTGTATGTAAGTTGGGGGATTCTGGCTTAGCATAGATAATTAAAATCATGAGCTCTGCCCTAGTGGGCAATTTCTGCAAATATTCTCTCATTTGTTATTACACGCTTGTCCTTGTAGTCATAAATGCTAGAAGAAATGGGAAAATTCCAATGTGAATTGATCTTCAGAACTGCAAAATGTTTTCTAATTTTTGAGATATTAGTTACTATGCATTAATACCCTTTAGAGCAGAGGAATTAAGGCCGTGAACAACTACTATTTAAATGTAAGAAGAGCGCTATAGGGTAGGTCTATGTCAAGCAGTTGCCCTTGGCTCCGTGGTATAGTGGAAATTAGTGGGACATTTAGAAAGTAGGGCCTAAGAAGAAGTGTAGTCCTGGGGATGTGTTGTTGAGGGCATCTGGAGCTCCCACCCTGTCTTCTTCTCTTTGCTTTCTGGCTGCAATGGGATGAGCAGTTACTTCTATTGCAGGTTCCTCTTCTGATGTGTTACCTTACCAGGTATCCCATAGCAACAGGGAAGACCCATACCAGACTGAAGCACCAAAACTCTGAGTCAAAGTAAGGCTTTCCACTTTTAATATAGACTGTCTCACACACAGTAAAAGAGAAGGACTGAACAATAGATATGAACGCAGACGTCCTAGTAGTAAGTCAAGAAGAAGGAGCAGATTTAGAAATTACACTCCAGCAACAGAACACTGAATTAAGTCCAATATTTGCTTATGACAAATTAACACTATGGTTATGTGAGGCCTTTTTTTTATTTTGGATGCTGACATCTCAAAAATTGTCCCCCTCCCTTTTTAAGGCAAAAATGCATGTCATTTTACTCTGTTCTGATCACCTCTGTCCTAGGGAATCCTATGTGTTACTGTAGACATAAAACACAGCCTTGTTGGGTTACCTCTACCCTGCGGTGCATTGTACTACTGTACCTGAGGTTTGTTAATGGACCACACTCAGTAGAGCTGACCGGAGAAGGAGTAGGCTTCATTATGTTGTTGTCCTTCCAGTTGATCATTTCCACCACCATTTCTCTTAGAAAGAATGATGTTGAGACTTTCTTTTCTGCCCATTGGTTATTTTCAAGTGTGAATTATCTGTTTACTGTCTGGTTCATTTTCAAAATGGAGACCTTAGTATTCCTTTGAGGGAGTCACAAAATATGACTTGCTTGTTAAACAGTCTTTACAATTATTCAGTCTTCTTCATATCCCTGTTGCCATTGAGTTGTTTATAGATTTAAGGAAAATTTTACGTATATTAAAATGCATAAATGTAATACATACAAAGATGTAACATTTGTTAATCAGTCTAGAATCTTCTCTTAGATCCACTCCTGTCAACCACTTCTTAATCCACTGTGAACTAATATCATTGTTAGACTACGTCTTGCTGATTAAGGGTATCAAATTCCTTGGTGCAAGTTTGATCTTCACTGTCAGAATATCTAATTTATTCTTTTTTTCTTCTTTTTTGCTTATGGCCATTTATCAAACTGTGACCAATAACAACCAACCAACAACAACCCAATTCTATGCTAGGATATATTCACTTTTGTTTGCGCAGCAACTCAATACACAATGGCTAATATCATGCTTCTGTTTAAAACATGCATTGATATGCCAGTGTGGGTCCCAAATATGTCTACTACTTGAGGAGTTTAAAACAGATGAAAACACTAACTAGTGAGGCCCTTGTTTATCCGCTTTTGGCTTGAATTCCTAAGTTTTACCTGTTTGAGAAAATCAGCATCCACTAGGTTTTCTATGTGATGGTTGATATTTTTAAAGTAAATAGGAGAAAGATGGAGGAATATACCTTGGACTGTTAGCATGGACATCCAATAGCTGCAGAAAACGGAGAGTGTGAGGCCTTGCTTGTCCTAAGAAATTCATCTTTCCTAACGGTCTTCATGTTTGTAGGAAAGCAGAGGAAGAGCTGGACCGTCATTCCTCTCTCCATCTGACACTTGGCTCAGGTAAGTTTTGCAGTCACCATCTTCCCAGTCTACTTAGCATATGGGCTTCTGGAAAGGTCTGCTGGGAGTAATGAGCTGCTTTGGTGTCAGCAGTATCTCATAGCCCAGAAGCTTGGGATCTGCCCTTTGCTCCTAATCCCTACATCTCCAAGATTCGAAATTTTACCAGTTTCTTATTCTTCATTCCCCATAGCTTCATTTTTGTCTCCCAAGTGCTGGACTGTGGACTCAAAATACCTTCCTAGTGTTCATTATTAAGTATTTCTTTGCTCGTTAGTATAGTTTTGGGAGGATTAAAAATATGGATTCAAACCTCAAGTGGAGAGCCAATTATCCATTATAGGACAGACTTTCACATTGAATTAAAGAAATACAGCAATTCCTAAACTATTGTGCATACTCATTTGTACATTGGAGAGGAATTATTGGGGTTTATTTTTTCTCATAATGAGATCTACTCATCTATAAGAAAGATTTTTTGAAAATAATCATGCTATTGAGTGCATTTTTAATTTAGTGTCCCAATAAAATTTGCTACTATGTTTATATCATTGCATATCACATAATGAGTTCCAGAAAGAAGCAGAAGCTGATAACCAGTTGGTTCTTTCAGACTCTGAGAATTCATTACAGTGAGGAACTGGAAAGCCCTGCCTTCATTTTTATTTTGTTTGAAAATCGAGTGAAATTTTGGCAACATTACATTTGTTCATGAGCAAGGGGAACTTTCGAGCTCATTGTCTGCCTTCAATGAAGTCATCAGAACTGTTATTAACTACACACGATGAACTTACAATTTCTTTGTGCGAGTTTGCTTATTAATTTAATATAAACTCAATTTCTGTTTGCCTAACTTTATAGTGACTATTAGTAACCCTAATAAGTTGACATTTAATTAAGGACTGCTTCATAATTTATTGTACCTTTAGGGTGATACTGGCATTAAGAGCTACTTATCTCCCAATACATTTATGGTTGATCCATCTCTCCTGACTTACACATTCCTTAGCATAATATTGATGTGTAGTGGATGTCTGCAGCGTATTTCTCACACTCACAGAGTAGGAAAAGGGACAATGAAATATCGTGGATATAGGCAGCGTGTCTACATTCCAATGCACACACAATGGAAGGTAGGCACAGTGTTTAGAGAACATCATGAGACAATTACTGTAGGGGTGAGAGACAGCAAGCATGGGACAGTGACACACAGCTGCTCTCCAGAAATGATTGCGTCCATGGCCCCATTGCTGCCGTAACCCAGATTCTCATTGCTTCTCTGCTATTTTATTGCTTTGGACTTTGTTTTTCATAGTTTTTGTTTGTTTCTTTCTTTTTGTACCTTCATCATCTTCTAGCTTCTAAGTTCTTTACCACATCTAACTTTTTTACTCTGTCTTTGGATACTTGGAAAGCACTGATGGGTGTGACGCCCCAATAGAATACCATCTCTCTCTAAGATAGTCAGGACTCTCTGAATTGGTGGGTTTTATTCTTACTTCTAAAATCTCTGATATTTTCTTAGTAATGTAATGTGAGACGCTTCTCCTATTGGGCCTCTGAATTTCAGAAAGCTGTTCTTACACCTCCAGTTCATTACATACTCAGGACTCTCACGTTATACTCTATTTGATTTATGCTGCAACCCCAGAGACATGGATCCAGAAACCTGACTGGGCTAGTGAGAAAACGACAAACACACAGAAAATCTGGGGTCAGATGGGTTGTTCTGATGGAGATGCATCCACTACTCCTGCAACATAGGGCCTCAGTGCACGCATTTATTGTCTATAAGACATGGGGGAGGAGTTATCTAGTCCTCATAGGAGGCCTGTGCTGTCCATCTGTCTCTTGCTGTAAGAGTCTCGGAGAGGGAGCACAGATGCCAGTTTATTATTAACTGTAAACACTCATCCTTGGACCAGAGCAAGGCTTTACTGATTTTGAGCCTGAACCATGGTGAAGACTATCAATTTCCGAAGGGTCTCATGCCTTCCCATGGCCACGCTCATGTCAACAATACAGATTCACTTAGAACTTTGCTCACTTATGGATAAGATTAATTAATTAATTCATTAATTTGTTTCTTTGAGGCCTCAGAGTCCAACCCAAGGCCTCGTGCATGCTCTTCAGGTCAGTAACATACACAACAGCTTATTTTAGCTTAGTTTAGTTTCTCTCTGGTTCTTATTTGGACAATTTTGATCTATACTGATCACTAAGGAACAAATACACAGTTTGAACTTGGATTTTTCTTTCTTAAGAAGCAGGGCTAAAGCCAGGTATGGTGGCATATGCCTTTAATCCCAGCAGTGGAGAGGCACAGGCAAGTGGCTTCAGCTTGGTCTATGAAGTGAGTCCAGTCAGGGATACACAGTGTGATTCTATCTCTGGAAAAAGAAAAATCCTGTCCAGGAGAGTGTCAGGGAAGTCTATTCTATTCTTTTAGAGGTTTTGCTCACAGATTGAGCAGTGACACTGGTGGGCACAGTGCTTCTGCAAGGTCCTGTACTGACCCACCAGCATGCCCATCCATCAGCGTCACTCTATGGCATGTCCGCTCAAGTACCCTGAGTCAGTGAAAATACTGAAAACTTCATAGAAACAGTGTAGAGGGAGGAGGGAGAAATGGCTCCCTTAAGCATGGAGCCTTGGCCACTAAATTAACAACATTGACCTCACTAAAAACTTTGAGCAGAGTGGCTTTGGGGACTGTGGAGATTTGGGGCAGATCAGTGACTGCTTAAGACAGTACAAGAAAAATGCAAGGGGAAACAGCAAATAGATACTTCTCTCTTTATATCTGCTTTTTTATTTTAGTTAAAATATAATGATATCATCTCCCATTCCCTTTTCTCTTTCCAGCACTTTTATTTTGAGGAGAACTGTGATAAAGCGAGGCAGAGAAATGTTCTTTAAAATAGCCTTCTAAACTGAAAATAATGTGACTAAGAGAAAATCTAAATCAATTTTAAATCCTACATCTTGTACAACAAAGAGAGAAAAAGTCATAGGGAAAGTCGCAAAAATGAAAGCAATATAGTTGAGTAATAAAACCTTGTAAGCACGGCGAGCACTTTTGCTATCTCCACATTAATTTATTCTCCAGCTCTAAGTAGAGCCAGCTTCCACGAAGAGCTTGTGTAATGGAGGACTCCTGAATGAGGAATGTGGTGTAGTTCGATCATTCAGAAAAGGAGTAAAACTTTTGATGTGAGACTGAAACATTGCACCGTCTGCGTTTCCCAGCAAATAAAACATTTCCCCCTATCCTTCGATGCGGTGTACCTGCTGCTGTTTGGAAAGTAATGGGAATCATGCCAGTCATTATTTTTTATTTTCATCATTTTGCAAATGAAATGAAGCTGGCCAGACTGAGCACAGAGAAGTAGGCGTGCTTTGCCGCATTACGGTTTTGATAATAAGGTGCACTGTTGTAAAGCACCATCCAGTGGTGCATTCTGCCAGCCGCTCAATAGTAAATGGAAAAGCAATTCATAATTAAATTAATGAAACCAGGTACCAAGGTGACCTTTCAGTAATTTATTTTATGGCTCTACTGCAAGACAGATATAAAATACTGTATGCTCTTTGACATGTATTATAGATTTAAATAAATTAAATGGAATTAATGTAGTGCACGTGCACTTGAGAGGGTATAGAGCCGAGGAGTATTTTACACGTGACCTTCCTAATTAGGGAGTGAAATAGGCTATTAACAAACCATCACATTGTCCCTCTTATTTTGCTTAGGGCAAGGACTAGAACTAGAGAGGCCTCTGTTGCAGGTTCTATTAAAATCGGGTATGCTTTATTCCTGACCTGTGATCAAATCCAAAGTATAAAGCAGGAGAATGTCTAACCTTTTTTTTTTTCTTTTTCTGTTAGCTTAGGTCTCCAAAGATGTTTCTAACATGGATTTTTGTTTTGAATAGTTTCTTAAAGAGTTCATTACCTTCTCAGCAAGTGTAGCAATTGTTGTTAGGATTTGTTCTTCTTTCTGCCTTCACACTTACTCCCTGTCTAATTATAGGCCCCTGATGAATATTGCTCCTAAATTACAATGCATTACATTTGTAGAACACGTTTGTCACACACTTGTTTTCTAGGGCTCAGTTCATGCTTAAGTTCCTCAGCCAGGACCTAGAATGTCTGCAGGACGAGAGTACAGTCTTCAGGACTGGCAGGAACGTCCTGGGAGGGAATGCAGAGAATTAAAGGTGGTTTTCTTAGGATATTTCCCAGCTCAAGCAAAGGAAGCCTTCATTTTTTTTTTCTCTAAATGAATAATTTCACTACCTCGTGTCATGCTTTTCTCGCCTTTCTACCATATGTCACCGAAGACATTTTCAAAATGGAAAAAATGTAAATATTATGTTTTCTCGGTAAAGAGGAAAATCGAAAGATTTTTTTTCTTGAATAACATAGCGGGGATAGCTGACAGCTACTATATATATGCTGGAAAGTGGCTGGATATATCTTAAATATTCTCACCACAAGCAAGTGACTACATGAGGTATAGATTTATTAATCAGTGTGATTGTGATAATAACTCTACAATACATTCATATATCAAAGTATTATATATACCATGAAAAAGAATACTTTATTGAAACTAGAAAAGGCTATTTTTCTTGTCTATTCACCTTTTGAATAACACTCTGCTTTTTTATTTTGAATGATACATCTCTCTCCCACTAATGTTTTAGATTGGATCTATTTTGTGCTATCTTACAATTTTCCCATTACCGCCTTTGTCTATTCATTTTGGCCTCTGTTCCCTATTAGAAATTGTATTAGTTACTGCTGCCCCTGCTATGACAAAATATCTATCAAGAGTCAACTCACGGGAGGAAAGATTCATATTTTCATATAACGAAATTTTTCAAACTGGAAATTAAGCTTACTTAGCTCTCTCTGTCTCCCCAGTATCAACAGAGTGATTTACAAAATAACAAAGATTCTCAAAACAATTTTTAGCCTCATTTTTAAGTATAAGTTTACTTTTTCCTCACTGTTAAATATGAAACTGAACGATTTGGATAAAACGTTCTGATATATTTTTGCATGCTAAATGCCCTCCTCAGGCTTCTATATTTGAATACTTGGTTCCCAACTTTGAGGTGGTGGAACCTTTAGGATGTGGGTACCAGCTGGAAACTGCATAAGTGAGGAAATCTGGGCAGGTTTTGAAGTATATCGCCAGCCATATGTCCTGATCTGTTCTGCTCTCCGGTCCATAGAGACGTCAGTAGCTCTGCATTCCTGTGACTTGAGCCCCGAGCCATTTCTGTCACGATGCTTACCATGCCGTAAAAAGAATGCATTAGTTCTTTTCATCTATTTCTATTGTATCATTCTTCCCTCTAGACACTGTCCTTGGTTTACCTGACTATGGAGTTTTTCTTCATCTTCTCCGGAAGACTGGACACCTGGTCACTCTCCACAAGGTGGCGAGTTGGCCCTAGACATCTAATTTCTATTTGTACCTTTTTCAAGTAGTTATCAACTCTCCTGCCAAGTCTGTGTTATCACATTATCTTTCAAAGCACTTGCCCTTGTAATCTCCTTAGCCTTTCCACGTTTCACGTGTGCATACATTCTGTGCTCGACAACATCTCTTGCAGGCTTTAGATGCTGGCTATAGTGCTTTGTTCGGTCAATATTTATTACTAATTTTCTGTCTTTCAAAAGCACGCCATGTTTACTTTGTCTTAATAGGCCTATGTTTTTTTTGTTCCTCATAGCATTTAAAGACACAAGTTCTAGTGTAGAGCTCTGGTTTGAGTATTGACTGTGGTATATTTCTAGCTGACAGAGCACAGGCAATTGTGCTAACTTGCTCTTCTAGTGCTTTTTAAATAATTTCTTAAAGATTGAAAAATAAAAAGATGACTGATGCCCTCTGATGACTTTTCTCCAACACCATCTTCCATTGTACCTTCTGACACTATGAAGGCTCTGTCAGGGAGGAAGCTTTCGGCTCAGTTCCAGCTTGATTTCCTTATATCACGAACCTGTGTTGTGTGGTGTCTTCAGCAAAAGCATCTTAGCATCTCGTTCTGGTGAGCAGTCAAGAGAAGTGGCAAAAGCTAGTTTTGCTTTGGGCTTGACCAATAACTCAGGAGGTATCCAACCCTCGGTGGTGCAGATTTTGTTCACTTCACTTGTGAAATAGTAGCTTAGCTGTTGTGGTTGTAACCACAGCTCTCTGAATTTGAGGTTTGCTCCTCAGGATGAAATCTTTACATGCTACTATAAACTTAGAAAAGAAAACAATTTGGGGGAATATGATAGGCCCAAGAGGGTAACTGAATACTGTTGTTTAGCTAAATTGCACAGCACTAAACTACCTTATCAATATTGTACTCATGACAAATGCTACTCTTAGACTTAATCAGAGAAATGGACCTGTCATTCCAGTGAATAGTGGTGAATGCAGATTCATGGCTGAACAAGGTACCGGGGAAAATGTGATAGTTGGTGGCTCAGCTCTAAATAAGAGATTTATACCATTCGCTCTGAGGGTCAGGGAATATTACAAGAAGAGGACAGAGAGAATGTAGGAGCATAAAGATATGAAGGACTGAAAAAAAAAAGCCATATTCTGGGCAGAAAAAAAGCCATTGTGATCCTGAACTCACAGCAGCCATGGATGACTGCTTTGAATCCACACAAGCATGGGCCCATCAACATTCAGGTATCGATATGAGAGTGGTTCATGGGTCCCCGTCCATCACAGCTAAACTGTTTTGGTACTGATGGAAGTAAGAAGGGGACTGGCTCATTACCTTCAGCTGTGTATGAACCAGTAATTCCATCAGTCTCCAGTAGACAATTCCAATACAATGATCACATCAATGCCCCTGGTTCCCTGGTTAAAGTAAATAGGTCAGAAACAACCTAAAATTCATGAATCTGGAAAAAAAAACTTGTAGGAATGGGGTTTGATTGGTATGGAAGGGAGATGAGAAAGAGTGTAGGGAAAGAGTACTCACAGTTCATTATATAGTCATACATATATGAATAAATATAACCTTATATAGTTATGAGATTGTCAAATAACAAATTATTCAAAAAATATAGCAATAGTCTCAAAGCTTTGAATCCCAATGTCTCCTACATAGTGTGTTATGATTTATCTTCATAGATTAGCATTTCATCTCCTAGGCTATTTTCAAAAATAATTTCTCAGTGAGTGGATTCATGGCCAGTGTACCTCTCCAGGTGTTCTCTCCTACCATCTACATTTGCTTAACAGCTTTTCCAGCATATATTGAACTCAATATTTATTAAGCAAAGGAATATTAAAGAATATGTGGGCAGTTTCAATGAATAGAAGTTTTTGAATGAGGTATGTATTTTCATGTAATGTTCTAGAGTGTGTGTAAGAAGTATTTTCTATATTCTTTCAACCATGAACTAGAAAATTAGTTTCCCTAAAATATGGCGTAGCATTGTCATTTTAATTAACTTTTATTATTGTAAGTTAAACATACTGCTTAGCCAGGAGTATTTCAAACTTTTAGTCTGTTTTGGGCCATCTCTGCTGTCTGCTAACCTGTTGGAGTTTTAACCTCATTCGTACCACTCTGTATACACATTTCCTACCTTAGAGCCACACACTCTTTCCTCTTTGCCACTTTTATGGTTTTGATATGTCAAAAACAGTTTTTATATTAGACCTCTTTCATACTCACTACCACTCATTTTAAAGTTGAAATTCTAACAAACTTAGAGTTACTTTCCCTAGAAAGCACCAGTTAACACTTTGCCTATTGCAGAATTCGTCAGTGCTAGTATTTAAAGCATTACTGGTGCAGGAATATGTAACATCCTTTGTCATTCTGTATATAATTCATGGCAGTTGACTATGTGCAGATAGAACTATGGATACCTTCTAGAGAGAGAAATGGCTTTCTTCTGTTTCACATGGCCGATCTGTGTTATTGTTCTTATTTTCATGACTGCCGTGATTATAGCTTCATAGTATATTTACTATATCAAAGAAAAATTCGACCGTTTGCTTCAAATTTACATTAACTGGTTCAAAATATCTGTGTTCCCCCAAATATTTTAAAATAATTTTTGTTAGCTCAAAATAATCTGCTTGGAAACTTATTTTGCTGAACTGAAATTTTAAGTTATTTTGAGATAGAGCAGAGTCTTTGTGATATTTGATATACTCATCTACGGATAAGGCCTAATGTCCTTGTCACAAGTGTGCATGCTTAATTCATATTTAGAGAATATTTTGGAGATTTATTAATCTAAGTTCTGTAGAGTTTATCACAAACATAAATAAATTCATATGGCTTGTATACTTAAGGAGAAAGAATATGATTTTAATATCTATGCATATACATAGATATTTAATATATATTTAAATATACATATAGAGTTAAAATTGCCCGATATGGGTACTGGGGACTGGACTCAGGACCTCAGAAAGAGCAGCGAGCAACAAGATCTCTTAACTATTCAGCCATTTCTCTAGGCTCATCCCCCACCATGTTTTTAGAAGCCCTCAGGCTCTTACATTGTTTTAACTATTGGCTGGCAATTCTTCTTCATTTTACCCTTTCCTAATGCAGGTATTCAAAATGGTTGAAAGGACGTTATTTTGCCCTAGCATTCCTTAGCTCTGTCCTGTCATAAGAGACAAATAGATATCATTTTGCATTATTGAAGGATAATCACGTTTCCTTTACTATGATAGAGAAGTCACAGGAAATGATTTGTCCCATCATTATTCAAATACAGAAAGATTTATGCCATAGATTCTAGGAACAATATAAAATCTGATAATAAATCACTTAATATTTTGCTTCGCTTACCAAGCAAGTGACTAGCTATTTTACTCGAGTTCACGAAGATATATATTGCATTTTAAAAATGTCATCGCTTTTTACTGTAGGAACGAAAATGAAAACCTGTAGGAATGCAAGATACTGACAAGATGACTATTTTGCAAAACCAGAAAGTGCTTAAACTTCGTGATGCACAAAATACTAGGAAAATGAAAATTGAAACTAAAGTTTCATAATTGAATACTGTGCTACACATAATCTTTGATGAAAATATTTCTTCATTTGTTGTAGGTCTTTACCTGGAGCAGATTTTGTGTGAGTAAAGTTTTGGTTAGTATTTTTGTAGATCACACACAGGTAATTTTATGATAGAGTCATAAAATGTTTTCTCTTTGACACTGTAATGTTCCTTTTACATGCTTGGTTCTGTCTATAAATAATATTACCACTCATTTTTGTAAATATTTTAAAAGTAAATTATAGATAAATTCAAATATAAGTGCACTCAGAGTTTGGGGGCAATCTATAAAAGGACAGACATGAGAAAACTAGGCTAGTATAGAGGCTAATCAAGAAGTGAGACTGGCTGAGACCAGGCAGCAGAGAATTTCCCTGAATAACTCAAACAGAATGTGAAATTATGGGGTCTAGGAAAGCTCTGCTAGTTTGAAGGAACCCCAGAACTGTCAAGCGTTAACTGGAAAATGTTTCTTTGCAATTCAGTATTTCAGATGTTAGAGAGGAGAAACATTCTACATTGAATAAATTATGTTTTCGGTTTTGTATTAATGATCACATTCAAATAGTTCATCAAATAAATAGAGTGAGTTTGTTTACCACTATGTAGGAATCAGGTGGGTCTCACTGAGGGAATGAGCACACCTGCTATGGACTGGGGTCGGGGATAAGCTCACTCCTAGGTAGCAGCAGCATTACCTGAACCTGACATACCATGGCATGTCATAAGTAGTGACTTAATAGGTATCATACATTTTTTTATTTGATCTAAAATTTAAATCATTTTAGCCAAGTTGAATCATTCAGTTTAAGATAAGGAAGTCAGTCAGAGGGAAATCAAATACTAATTAAATATCTATGATTTTCTCAGTTCTAATATCAAGTCTGAACAAGCAGAAATAGGAGGTGGTGTAGGACAGTTGCATTGGTCAACTTTCACCACCCTTGACACCGTCAGAATCTGTACTTGGATGCTTCGGTAGAGGAGAAACTGATCGACCTTCCTAACATGGTCATTCATTCCATCAACTAGACGCTGATCCGAGGTGAGGTCTTCCATTATACTCTCTGTAAATGCTTTTCCTGTTCTTCAGGAATTGAATAATGTATGGGTTAAGAGGCAAAGTAACAGATGGAGCAATATCTAGAAATGAAGACTGCACCCGATTCTCTATGTAAGCTGTGTCTTCAGTGTCTCTGGGTTTCATACAATAAATTCTCTAATTGAAGATTGGAATGGTAGCACACACTTTTAATAACAGCACTCAGGAGGCAGAGGTAGGAGGATCATTGTGAGTTCAGTTTTCTCTCAATAGAAATATTTTTGCATTTTTACTGGATATTTTGCATATTAGCATGTTATCCCTTTCCCAGTTCCCCTGCTCCCATCCCCCAGCTTCGAAGGACACTCCCCTCCCACCCACCTCCTACCTCACCATGCTGGCATTAGCTGACACTGGGGAAACAAGCATTCCCAGGACCAAGGGCTTCTCTTATTGATGCAAGACAATGCAGTCCTCTGTTACATATGCAGCTGGAGCCATGGGTCCCTCCATATGTATTCTTTGGTTGGTGGTTTAGTCCCTAGGAACTCTGGGGGGGTCCAGTTGGTTGGTATTGTTTTTCTTCCTACAAACCACTTCAGCTACTTCAGTCCTTTCCCTAACTCTTCCAGTCTCTGAATGGCTTTTCCTTCAGTCTCTGCTCCACTCTTTGTTTCTGTATTTCCTCCCATGATTATTTTGTTCCCCCTTCTAAGAAGTACTGAAGCATCCACACGTTGGTCATCTATCTTATTGAACTTCATATGGTCTGTGAATTGTGTCTTGGGTATTCTGAGTTTTAGGCTAATATCCACCATTGCAGTGAGTGCCTACCATGTGTATTCTTTTGTGACTGGGTTCCCTCACTGAGAATGATATTTTCTAGTTTCATCCATTTGCCTATGGATTTCATGAAGTCATTGTTTTTGATAGCTGAGTAGTACTCCATTGTGTAAATGTACCTCATTTTCAGTGTCCACTCTTCTGCTGAAGGACATCTGTGTTATTTCCAGCTTCTGGCTATTATAAATGAGGCTGCTATGAACATAGTGGAGCATATATCCTTGTTATATGTTGGAGCATCATTTGGGTATATGCCCAGGAGTATTATAGCTGGATCCTCAGGTAGCACTAGGTCCAATTTTCTGAGGAACTGCCAGACTAATTTTCAGAGTGGTTGTACCAGCTTGCAATTCCACCAAAAATGGAGGAGTGTTCCTCTTTCTCTACATCCTTGCCAGGAACTGCTGTCACCTGAATTTTTGATCTTAGCCATTCTGACTGGTGTAAGGTGGAATCTCAGGGTTGTTTTGATTTGCGTTTCCCTGATGACTAAGGATGGTGAACATTTTTTTAGTTGCTTCTCAGTCATTTGATATTGTTTAGTTGAGAATTCTTTGTTTAGATCTGTACTCCATTTTTAATAGGGTTATTTGATTTTCTGGAATCTAACCACTTGAATTTTTTGTATATAGTAGATATTAGGCCTCTATTGGATGTTTGATTGGTAAAGATCTTTTCCCAATCTGTTGGTACTATTTTGTACTATTGACAGTGTCTTTTGCCTTACAGAAGCTTTGCAGTTTTATGAGGTCCCATTTGTTGATTCTTGATCTTAGAGCATAAGCCATTGATGTTCTGTTCAGGAAACTTCCCCTTGTGCCTATGTGTTCCAGGCTCTTCCCCACTTTCTCTTCTATTAGTTACAGTGTATCTGGTTTTATCTAGAGGTCCTTGATTCACTTGGACTTCAGCTTTGTACAGGGCAATAAGAATGGATCAATTTGCATTCTTCTACATACTGACCTCCAGTTGAACCAGCACCATCTGTTGAAACTGCTGTCTCTTTTTTCCAATGGATGGTTTTATCTCCTTTGTCAAAGATCAAGTGACAATAGGTGGGTGGTTTCACTTCTGGGTCTTCAATTTTATTCCAATTCTCTGTACCAATACCATGAAGTATCATGATTGCTCTGTAATACAGCTTTAGATCAGGGATGGTGATTCTCCTAGAAGTTCTTTTATTATTGATAATAGTTTTTGCTATCCTGGATTTTGTGTTATTCCAATGAATTTGCAAGCTTTCTAACTCTGTGAAGAATTGAGTTGGTATTTTGATGGAGATTGCATTTAATCTATAGATTTCTTTTGGAAAGATGGCTATTTTTACTATATTAATACTGCCAATCCATGAGCCTGGGAGTTTCCAAAACCAAGGAAACAGGAAAATATGTAAAAGACACAACTTTGAATTAAACCTTGAGAAGTAATGGATGGAGAAGAACTTTGGAAGATAAAAAAAGCTGAATAGGACACTTGTGGGCCACGTCACTCATCACTGAGATGTGGCATCACAGAAGGTATACAGGACATGACAAGTTTTCTGAGCACATGGAAAGGGATGACACACACACAGCAGGTGCTGACAGAAGAGGCCCAATTGTAACTTGTACTCTACATGCCATGATAAGGACTTGGGATGGTTTTTCGGGGTTACTTGGAATCCTTATTTGGGGATAGAATTGGCCTAGAATGTCCTAAAGAGAAGGATTAATCTAAATATTAACATAGAGGAGGGTGAGACTGACAGGAAGCTATCACAGGGTGCCAACAAGAAAGCTCAAGAAACAATGAGAGAATAAGGAAACCTTGCTCTCCCAAGGTTGAAATGTTGAGAAGAGGAGCAGTTCAGACTGAAAGAATTAAGAGCAGGGTTAAGTAATTAAGTTACCTTCTATAACCTTTCTGGTGAAGCATCTAGTTAGAAAACCAGGTAATATGTAAGTGCAAAAGGTTGTAGGAGTGGCTTGAATACAAAACAATATGAATCAAAGTGTAATTTGACTCGTCTATGTAATAGTGCTCTATCAAGTCAATGATGCAAGGCTTTCAATTATCTTCTGAAACACAGAACAAAGACGGTGGCTGACAAGAACCACAGTATTTTGTGGGAAGGCTAAGTCAACTAGGGTACCACAAGTAAGTGACTTTAGAGAAACAAGAAACATAGCCCCATATTTTAAAAATTAACATCCTTTAACAAGAGGATCTCAATAATCCTACAATGGCTTCAAGTTTTTTTGTGTTGTGTAGATCAGCACTAAACTTATGCTCTTACAGTCTCCAGCTCTCGAGTATTGCGACAGCATATACTACTATGTTCTCATAGCTTCAGCTGTGAACTTGACACATCTGAAGGGGAAACTTCAGTTGAGGAATGCATCCAATTAGATTGGCCTGTGTCCATGTCTGTGAAATAGTTTTTTAATTGTTAACTCATTTAGGAGGTCTTAGTTTACTGTGGGTGGTACCATTCCTAGTTAAGTGGGCGTCGTCTATAGAGAAACATGGCTGAGCATGGTGGGGCAACAAACCAATTTGTTCATGGTCCCTGCTTTATTTCCTGCCTTGTTTTCAATTGATAAAGGACTGCAACCTGTAACTGAATAAACCTTTAGCTTCCCAAGTTATTTTGGTCAGTAGTTTATTACAAGGAGCGCAAACTAGGACAAATAACCCACATATGTACCACTAAGGACTGAAGGGTAAATACTGTAGCAACTGACTCATATTCTTGGCCTAAGAAACGAATGTTTTGAAGAGTAAATTAAATTCTGTCTTAAATAATCACAGCAGAAATTGCCTCAACGGTGAATGATATTAGAAAGATCCAGAAAGAGTGGTGGACTTGTCTCTGGTACTGTACCTTGTCTGGTGCATCCCTTTCTCTATTTGTCCTTATTCATTAGTCCCACATCATGATACTCATTTAGGAGTATTCTGTTCCTTAGTTTGTTTGAACTCTTTTTTTTTTTTTGCCAGTGAGACAAGATGTAGCTAGAATGAGTGAGTACCTCGTCTTAGACAAACCTCATGTTCATATTGACACTGCTGTTTAATGATGAGAAATACCAAGCAGTGGGTAGCAGAAGTTGGCGGAGAGATGAGAGATATCATTTGAGATATCTTCTCATAATCTGTACTTGTTCTTATGCAGATAAAAGGAAACTATAAATATGTATATATAATTTCTATGACCACTCAGTGTATCTATTACTTTATCTCTACACTATTATTAGTCCTCCAAAGTCTTTCAAAGCATGAATGAATATTCGGACTTTACAAATAATGAAATTTGAAATCAACAACAACAACAACAACAACAATGAAAAGGGCAGGATACTTTTCTATCCTCATCTAATTACATGGAAAATAATGTTAAAATTTGAATGTAACCTAATTAATTAAACATATCGTGATTTTCTTTCCCCACTATGCCTGCTGGCATCCATGTGAAATGTAAGAGTACTTCTACAAATCACATATTCAACCCAATTCTGAATTCTCAAGAGCATGATATTGCAAGATCTGTGTGTACTTGGATTCACGCAATTGTTTTTTAGAATTTTGTAATCGTATGACTTTGAAAGAGTTTCCAGGGTGATAGCAAACTCTGATTATTGTTATTGTCAAGCTTCATGCTATGAGAGATCACTAAGATTCCATTGCATTCCCATCTATTAACCCTGAACATTTTTTTCAATAAAAATGAGCATGCTCAAATGAGCTGATTGGAGCCCCCCACACACACACACTATGGACATGGCTAACAAAAGAGACCCTTATTCTATGCAGTGAGTTTGAATATGGCTTCATCTCCCTCCCAAGGAGCCAGTGTTGTCAACCTTACTTTGAAGAAACTGTCAACTGTGAGAAAAAGCTCTTATGTCTCCTATAAACTATTCTTTGTAATCTTTGCTACAAATCATGCTTGCAGATGTTATTCAGAGCCAAATTAGCCATGCTACCACAGAGTTATTTCTGTACAACAGGCATGTGAGAACTGATTAACCATCAGACCTTTGGTTTAGTATTGTCCCCTGATGCCTCTTTTATCCTTTCATAGATAAATGTTGAGAGAAGCCGTCCTTCAAAATGAAAGTGCACTTTCTTAGTTGAAAACCACACCCATCTGGAACTGCTTAGATAGGTCAATATGTAAGAAAAGCTGCACCATTCATTACTATTTCCCTAGGTGGTCTTGATAATCCAGAAAGAAACAAGAATGACTGACAGAATAAAGCTGAAGTCACACAGGGACATCAACAACCATTCTCAATTAGTGAGACAGAAACAGTCTGTGACATAAAGATTAACCCCACAGTCTTTTTCTCCTAGTGGACAAAGCTCTTGTAAATAACCTGAGTGAGCTGCTAAGAATACGGTGTGCACAGACCCAGAGGAAGTCACCCAGGTCTTTTTCAACTGCTCTTTCTCTTCTTTCAATTTTCCCTCTACAACAATCTGGTCTTTTAGCCAAAATGGATAGCACCAGAATACATTGATTCTTGGTGTTTTAAACAATCCACCACATCCTCTACACTATTATTCATTTTCTCATCACTTAGTGACTGCCTTTAAAGTTCTAGGAACTGGGATAGACTCTGCAAACTGAAAATAGCTGGCAGTCTAGACAGACAGTTAAATTTGAAGAGCTTTAATATATGAGGGGTGCACAAAGGCCTGAGGGAGTGTAGTTAATGAACTTTCCACTGTGTGTACTTGGTATGTTAGTGTCTGGAGAAGATCATTTTATGTCATAAAATAATTGTTTATAATGACAATAAATATTAAAAAATACTTTACATATAAATTAAAAATTTCACTTATCAGCCAAGTGTCTATTCTTTTGGAGCTTCCAATTATTTCATTCGACAAATCTGCAAGTAGAGCTATAGAATGGGTAAGTTGAAGATATCTCAAGGTCTAGTTCAGATTTTCAGTAATTATGTGGCATTATTTTACCACATTTATAATTTAAACATAATAATATTTAGTTTTACAGAAGTCAAAGACATCAACTGCACCCAAAGTTAGCTCAGGATCCCATGATGTTACATTGCACACCGATTCAATCTTAAAATGGATGTATCTGGCCCTACATGTTCTGTCATTCAAAGTCTGTAAAATTTACCTTATTGAAAGGTAAATAAGTGGATCAAAGTCCTGAACATAAAACCAAACACATTAAATCTTGTAGAAGAGAAAGTGGCGAATAGCTTTGGGCACATTGGCACAGGAGACAGCTTCCTGAACAGAACAAAAGCTCAAGCACTAAGATCAACTATCAATAAATAGGACCTCATGAAACTGAAAAGCTTTTGTAAGGCAAAGGATATTGACAATAGTACAAAAGAGGCACCCTACAAAATGGGAAAAGATCTTCACTAATCCTACATCCAACAGAATGCTAAGATCCAAAATGTATCAATAACTCAAGAAATTCGACACCAACAAACCAAACAATCCAATTAAAAATGGGGGACAAAAAATGGGGGACAAGGCTAATCAGAGAATCCTCAACAGAGAAATCTCTAATGAATCTGAGAAGCACTTAAAGAAATGTTCAGCATCCTTAGTCATCATGTAAATGCAAGTCAAAATAACTCTGAGATTCTATCTTATATCCATCACAAACTCAAGAGACAGCACATTCTGGGGAGGATGTGGATCAAGGGAAAAACACCTCCCTCCATTGCTGGTGGGAATGCAAACTTGTACCACACTTTGGAAATCAATTTGGTGTTTTCTGAGACCTCAAGACTCAACTGTACCACTCTTGGGCATATTACCCAAGGGATGCTCCACCATACCACAAGGGCACTTGCTCAACTATGTTCATAGCAGCTTTATTTGTAATAGGCAGAAATAGGAAACAACCCAGATGTCATGCAACAGAAGAATGGATGAAGAAAATGTGGTACATTTACTCAATGGAATACTACTCAGCTATTAAAAACAAAGACATCATGCAATTTGCAGGTAAATGGATGGAACTAGAAAATATCATCTTGAGTGAGGTAACCCAGACCCAAAAGGACATACATGGTATGCCTTCGCTGTTGAGTAGATATTAGCCACAAAGTACAGAATAACCATGCTATGTTCTAAAGACGCAAAGAAGCTAAATAACAAGGAGGGCCCAAGGGAAAAATGATTGAATCTCCCTCAGAATGGGAAATAAAATAGACAGAGGAGGTGGCTGGGTGGGAGATGTGTATGGCGAGAATGGGGTTGGGAGGAAAGGGGGAGTTGAGAGGGCTAGAAGAGAGATAGAAAATCATGGGGGCATCTCTGGGACCAGTCTGAGACCTTGGATGGGGGATTCTCCTGGGAGACTATGGGGTTGACCCTAGCTGAGACTTAATAGCAGCATGGAATATGAAGGCTGATATGGTCAATTCATGTAGCCGGTTGGGACTTCCTGGAGGGGGGGAGGGAGACTAACCCAACCACAAAATATTTGACCCAAAATTTGTCTTGCAAATTAGGGATAACGATGCAACAGAGATTAAGAGGATGTTCAACCAATGACTGACCCAACTTGAGACCCATCTCATGTAAGAAAGCCTTGACATTATTAATGATACTCTGTTATACTCGAAAATAGGAGTTTAGCGTAACTGTCCTCTGAGAGGCTTTATCCAGAAGCAGATGAAAACTGATGCAGAGACCCACAGCCAAATATTAGGCAAATCTCAGGGAGCCTTGTGGAAGAGTGGAAGGAAGGATTGAGGGAGACTGAGGGGTCAAGGACACCACAAAGAGATCTATAGAGTCAACTAAACTGGGTCAATGAGGGTTCACAGAGACTGAAACAACCAACAAGCATGCATGGGCTGGACCTTGCACAGATGTAGCAAATGTACAGAATGGTCTCCTTGTGGCTTCCCTAATAAGTGGAGCAGGGGCTGACTCTGACTCTATTGCCTGCCTTTGGATCTCTGTCCTCTAGCTGGACTGCCTTTTCTGGCCTCAATGGGAGAGGATATGCTCAGTCCTGCTGCAACTTCTTGGGCCAGCATGAGTTAGTACCCATGGGGGTGCTTTCCATTCTCTGAGAGGAGAAGGGGTATGATTGGGAGGAAAAGAGAGGGACTGTGATTTGGATGTAGAGTGAATAAGTAAATAGATTAAGGGGAAAAAACCTGCCAACCAGCAAATGGGGAACTGAAATGAACATACATTTTTTTTAGAAACATAAAATGGACAAAAACTATTTTAAAAAGTATTCAATATTACTAACCATCAGAAAAATGCAAATTAAAACTAAACACTTTACCCTGGTCAGAATGGCTATCATCAACAAATCAGACAAATATTGGAGATGTTGGGAGAGAGGAATCTGAATCCACTAACAGCTGGAGTAACTACCACAGCCATTATGTAAATCACTTTGGATATTTCTTTCTTTCTTTTTTCTTTTATTGGATATTTTATTTATTTACATTTAAGATGCTATCCCCTTTCCCAGTTTCCTCTCCGGAAACCCCCTATCAGATTCCCACTCCTTCTGCTTCTATGAGGGTGTCTCCCACACACTCCCTTCCTCCTCCCCACCCTGGCACTCCCCTACACTGGGATATCCAGCCTTCACAGGACCAAGGGCCTCTTCTGACATTGATGCCCCACAAGGCCATCCTCTGCTACATATGCAGTTGGAGCCATGGGTCCCTCCATGTATATTCTTTGGCTGATGGTATAGTCCCTGGGAGCTCTGGGGGCTCCAGTTGGTTGATATTGTTGTTCTTTCTATGGGGTTACAAATCCCTTCAGCTCCTTCAGTCCTTTCTCTAACTCTTCCATTGTGGTCCCCATGCTCAATCTGATGGTTAGCTGCAAGCATTCTCATCTGTATCATAAGGCTCTGTCAGAGCCTCTCGGGAGACATCTATATCAGGTTCCTTCCTGTCAGCAAGCACTTCTTGGCATCAGCAATAGTGACTGAGTTTGGTGGCTGCAAATGGGATAAATCCCCAGGTGGGCAGTCTCTGGATGGTCTTTCCCTCAGTCTCTCTCTGTTCCATTCTTTATCCCTGTATTTCCTCCTATGAATATTTTGTCCCACCCTTCTAAGAAGGACTGAGGCATTCATATTTTGGTTTTCCTTCTTCTTGAGCTTCATATGGTCTGTGAATTGTATGTTGGGTAATCCAAGCTTTTGGGCTAATAGACACTTATCAGTGAGTGCTTACCATATGTGTTCTTTTGTGACTGGGTTACCTCACTCAGGATGATATTTTCTAGTTCCATCCATTTGCCTAAGAATTTCATGAAGTCATTGTTTTTAATATTCCATTGTGTAAATGTACCACATTTTCTGTATTCATTCCTCTATTGAGGAATATCTGGGTTCTTTCCAGCTTCTGGCTATTATAAATAAGGCTGCTATGAACATAGTGGAGCATGTATCCTTGCTATCTTTTGGGTATATGCACAGGAGTGGTATAGCTGGGTCCTCAGCTAGCACTATATCCAATTTTCTGAGGAAGCGTCAGACTAATTTCCAGAATGGTATGCCAGCTTACAATCACACCAACATTGGAAGAGTGTTATTCTTTTTCCACATCCTCACCAGCACCTATTGTCACATGACTTTCTGATCTTAGCCAGTCCGACTGGCGTGAAGTAGAATCTCAGGTTTGTTTTGATCTGAATTTCCCTGATGACTAAGGATTTTGAACATTTCGTTTTGTGCTTCTCAGCCATTTGAGATTCCTCAGTTGAGAATTCTTTATCTCTGTACTGCATTTTTTTAATAGGGTTATTTGGTTTTCTTGAGTTTAACTTCTTGGATTCTTTGTATATATTAGATATTAGCCCTCTATCAGATGTAGGATTGGTAAAGATTTCTTTCCACTCAGTTGGTTGCCATTTTGTCCTATTGACAGTGTCCTTTGCCTTACAGAAGGTTCTCAATTTTATGAGGTCTTATTTGTTGATTCTTGATCTTAGAACATAAGCCATTCAAAATTTTCCTATGCCCATGTGTTCGAGGCTCTTCCCTACTTTCTCTTCTATTAGTTTCAGTGTATCTGGTTTTATATGGAGGTCCAAGATCCACTTGGACTTGAACTTTGTACAAGGAGATAAGAATGGATCTATTTGCATTCTTCTATATCTTGACCTCCAGTTGAAGCAGCACCATTTATTGAAAATGCTGTCTTAAGCTAGAAACAACCCAGATGTCCCACGACTGAAGAATGGATACAGAAAATGTGGTTAATTTACACAATGGAATACTACTTAGCTATTAAGAATGAGGACATACTGAGTTTTGCAGGCAAATGGATGGAACTAGAAAATATCATCCTGAGTGAGGTAACTCAGATCAAAAGGACATTTACAGTATGTTTTCACCGATAAGTGGATATTAGCAAAAAAAAAAAAAAAAAAAAAAAAACTACAGAATACCCAAGATACAGTCCCCAGAATTCAAAAGATCAACAAGCTGATGGGCCCAAGTGAGGATGCCTCAGTCCCACTTGGGAGGGAGAAGAAAGCAACCACAAGGTGGGAGGGAGGGAGAAATAGGAGGGAAGGAGGATAGGGCTTGGGCGAGAGGCCAACACGATCTGGTATTGGGTGGAGGTAAAGGACTGAAGCCCTGACTACCAGCAAAAAGAACGGAAACAGGTAACTTTGGGAGGAAGGAGGGTGTGAGGACCGTCCTGAATGTACCAGAGACCTGGGAATTGAACGACTCTCGGAACTCAAAGGGGGGGGACCTAGATGAAATGCCCTACAGTGGGGAGAGGGAACTTATTGAATCCACCTCCAGCAGAAGAACATCAAGAACATCAAGTAAGGGATGGGGTTGCTATCCCACAGTCAAAGCTCTGACCCATAATTGTTCCTGTCTGAAAGAAATTCAGGGATGGAAATGGAGAAAAGCCTGAGGAAAAGAAGGTTCAGTGACAGGCCCAAAGTGGGATCCAGTTCAAGGGGAGGCCCCAAGACCTGACACAATTACTGAGGCTATGGGACATTCACAAAAAGGGACCTATCATGGCTGCCCTCCAAAGACCCAATGTACAGCTGAAAGAGTCAGATGCTGATATGTGCACCCAACCAATGAAAAAAAGCTGCTGACCCCTCTGTTTGAATTAGAGGAAAGCTGGAGGAAGCCGAGGAGGAGGGCAACCCTGTAGGAGGACCAGCAGTCTCAATTATCCTGGATTCCTAAGATCTCTCAGATACTGGATCACCAACCAGGCAGCATACACCAGGTAAGATGAGGGCCTCCAACACATATACAACAGAGTACTTCCAGAGTACTTCTGGGTTCCGTTAGAGAAGATGCACCTAATCCTCAAGAGACTGGAGGCCCCAGGAACTTTAGAGGTCTGATGAGGTTGGTGGGGTGGGGACATCCTTGTGGAGGCATGGGGGTGGGTGAGTGGGGGTGTCGGGATGTGGAACTGTCGGGGGTCTGGACCAGGAGGGGAATAAAAGCTGGAGTGTAAAAATAAATTTAAAATTAAGAAAGATAAATAAAATATTTATACTCCATAGTTTATGAGAGAGAAAAAAAATGCTGTCTTGTTTCCACTGGATGATTTTAGCTCCTTTGTCCAAGATCAAGTGACCACAGATGTGTGGGTTTATTTCTAGGTCTTCAATTCTATTCCATTGATCTACCTGCCTGTCTCTGTACCAATACCACACAGTTCTTCTCACTATTGCTCTGTAATACAGCTTGAGGTTAGGGATGGGGATTCTCCCAGAAGTTCTTTTACTGTTGAGAATAGTTTCCATTATCCTGTTTTTTTTTTTTTTTTTTTTTTTGTTCTTTTTTTTTTTTTTTTTTTTTGTTATTCCACATGAATTTGCATATTGCTCTTTTGAAGTCTATGAAGAACTGGGTTGGAATTTTGATGGGGATTGCATTGAATCTGTAGATTGCTTTCGGCAAGATGGCCATTTTTATTATATTAATCCTGCCAATCCATGAGCATGGGAGATATTTCCATCTTCTGAGATCTTCAAACATTAAAACTACAATTTCCACACGACCCAGCTATTTCAGTCTTGGACATAGCCCCAGACAACTCAATTCTCTTCCACAGGGATATTTATACCTCCATGTTTATTGCTGCTTCATGCACTATAGCAGAGGACTGGAACAAACTAGCTTTCTATAAATAAACGAATGCACAATGATAGCTTATTACATGTGTAAAATGGAATGCTGTTTAGCTGTAAAGAAAAATGGAATAAAATGTAGAAAATGTAATATATATATGTATATATATATAATTATGGGGTAACAGTGTCTCAGAGGGAAAAAACAAAGCACATATTCTTTCACATGCAGATTCTAGCCATATATATATATTCAGACACACAGACACGCAAACATATATGTGGGTGCCATATAACATATAGAAAGGATAACAAGAAAAGATAAATACTAGGTGGTATAAAAGGAACTGAGTGATGGAGAAGGACTGAACACAGGTACAAGACCCTCGAACCATGAAAGATTAAAAGCTAATTGTTTTTCCACATTCGTCTCTGTCACTGATCTTTCAGGTTTTGCTGGTTGATATGTGTGTAAGGATGTATTTGAGAGCAACAGTGTAAAACGACCCTCCACAACTTGGTTCTTTTTTTTTTTTTTCAGAGCTGGGGACCCCTCCACAACTTTAGAATGGCTGCTCTAACTGTCTAAGAAGTCCACTGAGATGTGTAGATTTTGTCTGTTTAATTTTAGTGTGTGGATTATGTTTTTATTTGTAGGTTCTTTATGATCAAATGTTAATTAGAAAAAGATAATTCATTTAGAGAAAAGGGTAAATAATAAAATATGTTAGTTTGATCCATATATCTATATTATATATACATTATTATAAATAAAATATAACCATATGATTTTTTGGACTTAGACCAAAAGACTTTTTTTTTATTTTATTTTTTATTAACTTGAATATTTCTTATATACATTTAGTGTTATTCCCTTTCCCGGTTTCGGGCAAACATCCCCTCCCAACTCCCCTTCCTTATGGGTGTTCCCCTCCCCACCCTCCCCCCATTGCCGCCCTCCCCCCAACAGTCTAGTTCACTGGGGGTTCAGTCTTAGCAGGACCCAGGGCTTCTCCTTCCACTGGTGCTCTTACTAGGATATTCATTGCTACCTATGAGGTCAGAGTCCAGGGTCAGTCCATATATAGTCTTTAGGTAGTGGCTTAGTCCCTGGAAGCTCTGGTTGCTTGGCATTGTTGTACATATGGGGTCTCAAGCCTCTTCAAGCTCTTCCAGTTCTTTCTCTCATTCCTTCAACGGGGGTCCCGTTCTCAGTTCAGTGGTTTGCTGCTGGCATTCACCTCTGTATTTGCTGTATTCTGGCTGTGTCTCTCAGGAGCGATCTACACTTCTGCACTTCTTTGCTTCATCCATCTTGTCTAATTGGGTGGCTGTATATGTATGGGCCACATGTGGGGCAGGCTCTGAATGGGTGTCCCTTCATCTCTGTTTTAATCTTTGTCTCTCTCTTCCCTGCCAAGGGTATTCTTGTTCCCCTTTTAAAAAAGGAGTGAAGCATTCACATTTTGATCATCCGTCTTGAGTTTCATTTGTTCTAGGCATCTAGGGTAATTCAAGCATTTGGGCTAATAGCCACTTATCAATGAGTGCATACCGTATGTGTTTTACTGTGATTGGGTTAGCTCACTCAGGATGATATTTTCCAGTTCAACCATTTGCCTCTGAATTTCATAAAGTCGTTGTTTTTTGATAGCTGAGTAATATTCCATTGTGTAGATGTACCACATTTTTCTGTATCCATTCCTCTGTTGAAGGGCATCTGGGTTCTTTCCAGCTTCTGGCTATTATAAATAAGGCTGCGATGAACATAGTGGAGCACGTGTCTTTTTTTATATGTTGGGGCATCTTTTGGGTATATGCCCAAGAGAGGTATAGCTGGATCCTCTGGCAGTTCAATGTCCAATTTTCTGAGGAACCTCAGACTGATTTCCAGAATGGTTGTAGCAGTCTGCAACCCCACCAACAATGGAGGTGTTCTCTTTCTCTGCATCCTCGCCAGCATTTGCTGTCACCTGAGTTTTTGATCTTAGCCATTCTCACTGGTGTGAGGTGAAATCTCAGGGTTGTTTTGATTTGCATTTCCCTGATGACTAAAGATGTTGAACATTTCTTTAGGTGTTTCTCAGCCATTCGGCATTCCTCATCTGTGAATTCTTTGTTTAGCTCTGAACCCCATTTTTTAATAGGGTTATTTGTCTCCCTGCGTAGACCAAAGATTTTTATCTTTTGGTTAAGGTATTTTTTTATCATTGACGCTATTGTCTGTTTCTTCTTTTTTTAATTCTGTTAGTTTTTACATTAGTTATTTGGAAGATGTGGTATTTGTTGCCTACCAACTTATAGCTTTTAAGACTATCTTTAGAATATGTTCCCGAATTATCAAGAAATCTCTCTTTATTTTCAGTAAAGAAATACAGCTTGACTCCTGTTAAGTTTCTTATTTTGCCTGATATAGCCTCCCTTCACTCTGGGTGTGAGGTATATCCTTATGTGAGTGTACATGTATGCTTTCACGTGTGTGGACAAGAAGGCTGATGCTGGGTGTCCTCCTTACATCCCTCCCCCCTTTATTGTTTTGAGACAGGATGTCTCAGTGACCCTGAAGCTTACCTACTGGGCCACACTGGTTGGCCAGCAAGCTCCATGAGTTGTCCTACTTTCCCCATCCCTCCCTTCCCCTGAGCATCAGGCTGCTTCAAGCACCATCTCCCATCTTTAAGAAAAACACTGAAACGAATTACATTTTACTCAAATTAACATAAGGCTGTAAGGCAAACAGAGTGGAAATACTCTTTGTCATTCCGTATCCATTTCAAGAACGTATGCGTTCTTTAACTGCAACTTAATTACATGTGGGGACATTGAGTAAGAACTTTTAAAATAAGTGTCATATTTTATATATAGCAGTATATTTTTAACATTCTGTTTTGCCTTTCAGTCATATTTATTAGACTGACCCTGCTTATGTCCAAAGGCTTACACTGATAAAGGGCTGCCTAGAATTGCTGGTGTCGCCTGGTTATACAAGGCAGAAGGCTGCTTTATAAATGAAATCTACCAGTTAGCACTTGTGTGGCCTTGTCTCTAGGACTTGTCCCTGAGAAGGTGAGGTCTAAATCAATCATTGAAGCCATGTTTTCTTTTGTTTCCTTTGTGAAATGAGGTATCACTAGCTGAGCTGCTCAAAGTTTCATTCATGTTTTTGTTATTTTGTTGGTGAGAGATACAGGTGCAGTTTATAAACATGAGGCTTGAGTCTGTTCAGAGGCAGTCTTATTTGCAGCATGGGCTTTCTAGGTCAATTTAAGTCCCAATGAGGCCAGGGAGAGGGTCCTCACATCTCTGCTTTCTGTGGCACTGAGCAAGGGAAGCCTAAGAGTAGGAGGAGAGGGAGGCAAATGGAAGCCATTACTATGCTTCAGGAGGCAGACACTGTGACCAGGTCTCTCTAGCACTGATGCTCAGTGGGAAAGATGCCCACCCGGAGAGCAGGTAGAGGGAGGAGTTTGACGCTGAGTGATGCACCATCATACCTTTTAACCTTAACTTCAGGCCTCTCCTCACTTTCTCCTTGCATTGCTCTAAGTGTTTGTTGGAATTTGTTCCTAAGCCAGCTAACCTTTCATCAAATTCTTTCACTGGATCTGTGGAAAGACCTCAAAGATAAGGGTTTACAGTCATTCTAGAGGGTTCTTATTCTGGGATATATCGTCATCTTGTCTCATAAATCATTGTCTGGACTCTTGCAATGGCTTTGTACAGTTCACGTTTTCTTTTCTTCTGTATGGAGATCATGATCGAATGGTGATCCCCCCTTTTCCTCCCCCTACCACCCGTTTCTTTAAAGTTAGGAATCTCATTTTTCTTTATCAATGATGTTTCTCACTACATAGCATACTTCTGCAATTTTATGTGTCTGATTGAAAAGCTATCATTTTTTAAAAAATCATTTTTTAATTTTCCAAGTTTCTCCTCAAATACTGCTTAGAGCAGTGGTTTTGCAGCTCCCTGGAGTGTCTTTAAGTTATTTCAATGAGGGTCATTAAATGTTTCCAATTTTTGAAGCAAAATTAATATTAATTCACTTTAATGTTGAAATAAATGCACCTCAAAAGCACTCACCTGTCAGAGAACACGTCTGACCTCAAGTCGCTGGCCCTTACTTTTAATTCCAAATTAATTTCAGGCAGACTGAAGCTAGGCAGTGTAGTTAAGTTCCAGCTTATGAAACATGGAAAACATGATAAAGTTAAGTCCAAAAAAATAAATTGTAACCTGTGTGGCATTTAGCTTTAATTTTTCTGATCAACAAAAAAGCCTCAATGGACAAATAAAACTCTGTAAGGATGGGGTGCTCAGGAAGCAATTCCAAGGAAGAGTGTATCAATCTAATGGGAAAAATGTCATTGTTCTCCTTCTGTGATCAAACACTGGACCAGAAGCACTTGAGGGAGGGAGCATATGTCATGCTGGTGTGTGGGTGAATATGGAAGCAGAGTAAAGAGAACACGAGGCCTCAGCTGCCTCCTTCTTCTTTTTCTTTTAATTCAGTCCATGATCTTAGCCTGTAAAATGGTGCTACCCACATTCAGGCTGCATCTTCCCTCTTAGGTGGCCTGCTCAGAAATCTTCTCATAGGTAACGCTAGAAGGTGGGCCCTATTAATGTAGGAGGTGTTCCTTAATGCAACCAGGTTGTCAGTGGGAATTAACCACCACAGAGGATTTATTACTGAGCAAAGAGTCTAACCTCCAAATTTAATATCATTTCCAACAAAGCAAATGAGAACGGCTCTAGTGAATGAGCCAAAGGTAACAACAATCTACATCTCTATACTACGGATACAGTGAAAGCTGCTCCTCAGGAATTAATGCAGAAATGCAGACAAATAAAATGGAAGGAAGTCATCGTAAAGAAAAGAGCCCCAAACTTATAACAGGATATTAAGGAACGTTCTTAGAAAGGGCTTATAAAAAGATGGTTAAAAGTCCCATTTTAATGAGGATGGATTTTGGAAAATAAAAGCATTTCTGATATACTGATATTTCAGTAGGAAGAGAATCTATAATGTCTATCTAGTGAACTGTGAAATCAGGATTTACAGTTTGGATGGTGTTTGTGTTGTGGTTAGCTAGTAGACGGTGCTCAGGAACAGCTCACCAACGAACAGGACACAAGCACCCACTCAGTGTAAGCTCTGGTTGGATCACAGCACTGAGGTGGGCATGGAGAAATCAGTTCTCAGAACAAAAACAAAGCTGAGGTGTGGAAGCAGGCTATGCCTCTGCCAAAGGTGGCTGAATATCAAGTGTGC
The DNA here is from genome assembly GCF_011064425.1 of Rattus rattus. Lineage (NCBI taxonomy): Eukaryota > Metazoa > Chordata > Mammalia > Rodentia > Muridae > Rattus > Rattus rattus. The sequence goes on from NC_046168.1 coordinate 39,166,919, forward strand.
TCTACCTGCCCAATGGGGACTTCTCGGCCTCAAAGAAGAACAAAACTGCATCATTTTTCTAGAGATGGATGCAACCAGAGATGATAATAGTGAGTAGGCTAGACTCAGGATAAATCGCTCTCTCTCTCTCCTCTCTCTCTCTCTCTCTCTCTCTCTCTCTCTCTCTCTCTCTCTCTCTCTGTTTTTATATACACACATATATTACTTTAGAAACCTTTTGGGTAACTCTGTCCTGTATTACTTCATTCTAAGTAGAGAAAACAACATTCTCTTGGTTTTATCTCTTCAATGCAAGCATGGTTATTATTTCATCACCGAAGGCATTTGAGCAAAAACATTAATCATACTAAGAGTTGACAGGTAGAAAGCAATATCGCACTTTTATCTTAATGGACTAGAGTTTACTTTAAAATTAAAAAGGTGGCAAAGAACAGCCAACTTACATTCATTTCCATTCATTTTATTATTCTTTTAATTTAATGTTTGTGTTTTAGTTAAGAATTTTGCACATGAGAACTGCATTTATATAATATCTTTCCGCACATCTTTCCATTGCTTCCCATGTTTCTTCTTCACATTTTCTCAAGTTGATGACCTCTCTTATAATCTTTATTTGTGCACACAGTCATCTAAAACTCTCTAAGTCTATTTAGTGTTGCCCCTGTATAGACTTCATTAGGGTTGAACACTTGGGATTGGATAACCTGTCAAGGGCTTTTTGGAGAAGACTGCTTCTCTCTCAGTGGCCATGGAGTGCCTGGAGCTTTTCATCTAGAATTGGGGCATTTTGAGATTTTTCCTATCCTTATTAGCAAGTAGACTGGCATTATTATGCAGGTCACATGTAGTCAACCATACTTCATGGCTGCAGTCTTCCTGCTATGTATATCTAGAAGCAGGTGACTTGGTCCTCTAGTTTTTGCAATCTTTCTGCCCTCTGTAGTGTTCCCTGATCCTTGTGTGTAGTAATTGTACTGTAGATGTATTCATTGTGCCTAGCACTGTGGGCACTCATACTCCAAAGTTTGGGCAGTTGTGGGTTTCTGTAAGGATCTCTGTTTGTTGAAAAAACAAACTTCTTTGATGAGAGGTAATAATTATATTTATCTGTAGGTGTAAAGATACATCTCTAGATGTATTTTTAGGAAAATGGCAGTAGTATTTAGAGGAATTTTAATCCAGCAATATGGCTGCTTTGGCAAGGGATCACATCCAAAGAGCTAGGTTTGTGAGATCCAGCTGGAATGAAGACATGCCATGCACTCTTAATCCCTCTGGCTGGAATACAGACATACCCTTAGTACACACCTTTGAGGTAAAATTAGTTTGTAGAAGGAAGAATCCATGTTTGATACCCAATGAGAGGCAGACAAAGTGACAAATCAGAGAAAGATTTGACAGAATGAATCAGAGATAGCATGTGCCTAACTCTCAAGAGAACAGCACAGGAAACAGAAGATTTTTTAAAAAATTTCATTCCAGCCATTCTGTATTATTATTTTTTAAAATGTATTGGCTATTTTATTTACTTTCATTTCAAATGTTATCTCCTTTCACAGTTTCCTCTCCATAAACCACCCATCGCATCCTTCTCCCTCTGCTTCTATGAGGGTGCTTCTCCACCCACTTACCCACTCCTGCTACACCAACCTAGCATCCCCCTACACTGGGGCATGAGCCCTCACTGGACCAAGGGCATCCCCTCTGCTTGATGCCACATAAGGCCATCATCTGCTACATTTGCAACTGAAGCCATGGGTCACTCCATGTGTACTTTTTGGTTGGTAGTTTAGTTCCTGGGAGCTCTGAGGGTTCTGGTTGGTTGATGTTGTTCTTACTGTGGGGTTGCAAAACCCTTTTAGCTCCTTAGGTTCTTCCCCTAACTCTTCCATTGGGGTTCCTGTGCTCCGTCTGATGGTTGGCTATGAGCATCTGTATCTATATTGGTCAGGCTCTGGCAGAGCCTCTCAGGATAGATATATCAGGCTCCTGTTAGCAAGCAATTCTTGGCACAAGCAATAGTGTCTGGGTTTAGTGTCTGCATATGGAACAGATCCCCATGAAACAGTTTCTGGATGGCCTTTCCTTCAGTCTCTGCTCCTCTCTTTATCCCTGTATTTCCTTTAGACAGGAGAACGTCTGGGGGAAATCGCCATCCCTGACCTCAAGCTGTACTGCAGAGCAATAGTGATTAAAAACTACATGGCATTGAGACAGAGACAGGCAGGTAGATCAATAGAATAGAATTGAAGACTAGAAATGTACCCACTTGATCTTTGACAAAGAAGCTAAAACCATTCAGTAGAACAAAGAGTATTTTCAACAAATGGTGTTGTTTCAGCTGGTGGTCAGCATGTAGAAGAATGCAAATTGATCCATTCTTATCTCCTTGTACAAAGCTCAAGACCAAGTAGATCAAAGACCTCCACATAAAACCAGATACACTGAAACTAATAGAAGAGAAAGTGGGGAAGAGCCCTGAACACATGGGCTCAGGGGAAAATTTCCTGAACAGAAAACCAATGGCTTATGCTTTAAGATCAATAATTGACAAATGGGACCTCTTAAAAATGCAAAACTTCTCTAAGGCAAAGGACACTGTCAATAGGACAAGATGGCAACCAAGAGATTGGGAAAAGATCTTTGCCAATCCTATACCTGATAGAGTGCTAATATCTAATATATACAAAAAATTCAAGATGTTAGACTCCAGAGAACCAAATTACCCTATTAAAAATGGGGTACAGAGCTAAGCAAAGAATTCTCAACTGAAGAATATTGAATAGCTGAGAAGCAAAAAAGAAATATTCAAAATCTTTAGTCATCAGAGAAATACAAATCAAAATGACCCTGAGATTCCACCTCACACCAGTCAAAATGGCTAAGATCAAAAACTCAGGTGACAACAGATGCTGGCAAGAATGTGGAGAAATAGGAGCACTCCTCCATTGTTGGTGGGATTGGAAACTGATACAATCACCCTGGAAATCAGTCTGGAGGTTCCTCAGAAAATTGGACATCGAACTACCTGAGGACCCAGCTATACTTCTCCTGGGCATATACCCAAATGATGTTCCAACCTACAACAAAGACACATGCTCCACTATGTTCATAGCAGCCTTATTTATAATAGCCAGAAGCTGGAAAGAACCAGATGTCCTTCAACAGAGGAATGGATACAGAAAACGTGGTACATCTACACAATGCAGTACTACTCAGCTATTATAAACAATGACTTCATGAAGTTTGCAGGCAAATGGATAGAACAGGAAAATATCCCAAGTGAGGTAACCCAGTCACAAAAGAACACACATGGTATGCACTCACTGATAAGTGGATATTAGACAAAAAAGCTTGGAATACCCATGATACATGATACAACTTACAAACCATTTGAAACCCAAGAAGGAGGACCAAATTGTGAATGTTTCAGGACCATTTAGAAGGGGTAACAAAATAATCACAGGAGGTAGAGGGTGGGAGGGATTTGGAAGGAAGAGAAGAGAAGAAGTGGGAAAGGGGGCAAGATTTGATATGGGAGGAGATGGGGGAGATGTACAGAGGGTCAGGAAATTGAATGGAAGTGTGTAGCCATGAGGGATGGGAAACAGTGGTAGCCACCAGCAAGTTCCAGATGCCAGGAAAGCACGAGGCTCCCAGGACCCAACAGGGATGTCATTAGCTGAAATACCCATCAAATGGAAGACAGAACCTGTAGAGACCATATCCAGAGGTTAGGCATGGACCCTTGTTGAAGGATGGGGCCACCCACGCATCTCCAAAATTTTAGTAGAAGCTACTTAAAAACAGTACAAGGAGAGAGAAGCAGTTGGTAGTCAGTGCAGTGAAGCAGTGCAGTTCAGTTCAGTTTGGAGCAGTTCAGTTAGGAGTTGGGAGTTAATGCAGTGAGTACAGTGCAGAGAAGTTGAGTTCATGCAGCCCAGTACAGGCCAGCAGAGGCAGATGAAGCCAGAGAACGAAAGGAATCTTACTGTAATTAGTTTGAGGCAAAGCAGAGCAATTCAGTGAGAAGCTGAGAGAAGCCAGTTTGAATCAATCAGCTTGAAGAGGATTTTGAGTCAGAACAGTTGAGTTGAATCTGCCAGTCAGAGTTCAGAAAGAACTAGAAAGAGTGAGCTTATTAATCGGTAAGCCTCCAAGAGAGCAATTATATCTGAATAAAATTACATTTATAGTAGTATGTTCTCTTCTGGGATCTATGAACTCTCCAGCCCAGGGTAGTCGGCTAGGTTTATAATAATAGGCAAAATTCTTTTCTATTGAGGAAGCCTTAAGTTTAGCCAGAAAGGTGTTGACTGCCTCTAAGATAACAGTGCCACTATTGTACTATGGGGGATATCTTACCAGTGCAGTCATTTCTGTAGTTTGTAAGCTTTATGCTATAGGATTATTGATTGATTTTTCTCCCTTGGATGCTTGCATCACAACTTTGGATAACATGAGAGTTGGCCTCCAGTAAAGAGGCTTCTAGACAAGTTCCAGAGCAATAAGCAAGGAAATGAAAGGAACATAATAAGAAAAATACCAAATTATTTTTATTTGCAAATTATATTGTATATAAGAGATGACATGCATTCCAACAGAAAGTTTGTGGAAATCATCCACACTTTCAGCAAAATGGCAGGATGCCAGAAGTAACTGTTTAATGAAAGAAGGACTGCCCGCCCGCACAGCTCTCTGCTCCCAGACCCCGTGGGAGACAGACCTTTCCGCCTGGTCAGGTGGTCACTCCTGAGGCTGCAGAGCGGAAGAGACCACCAACACTGCCCACCCCTGCCCACATCCCTGGCCCAAGAGGAAACTGTACAAGGCCTCTGGGTGCCCGTGGGAGAGGGCCCAGGAGTGGCAGGAGCCCTGCCTGAGACACCGCCGGAACCTGAAGGAAACAGACCGGATAAACAGTTCTCTGCACCCAAATCCCGTGGGAGGGAGAGCTAAACCTTCAGAGAGGCAGACACGCCTGCAAAACCAGAAGAGACTGCTCTCTGCACACATTACTGATTCCAGAGGAAAGCACCAGAATCCATCTAGAACCCTGGTGCACGGAGGCTCCCGGAAGAGGCGGCGCAGATCATCCTGGTCGCTGCCGCCACGGAGAGCCCGTGGGCAGCACCCCGCGAGCGAACTTGAGCCTCGGGACCACAGGTAAGACCAACTTTTCTGCTGCAAGTGACCTGCCTGGTGAACTCAAGGCACAAGTCCACAGGAACAGCTGAAGACCTGTAGAAAAGGAAAAACTACACGCCTGAAAGCAGAACACTCTGTCCCCATAACTAACTGAAAGAGAGGAAAACAGGTCTACAGCACTCCTGACACACAGGCCTATAGGACAGTCTAGCCACTGTCAGAAATAGCAGAACAAAGTAACACTAGAGATAATTTGATGGCGTAGAGGCAAGCGCAGGAACCCAAGCAACAGAAACCAAGACTACATGGCACCATAGGAGCCCAATTCTCCCATCAAAACAAACATGGAATATCCAAACACACCAGAAAAGCAAGATCTAGATTCAAAATCATATTTGACCATGATGCTGGAGAACTTCAAGAAAGACATGATGAACTCCCTTAGAGAACAAGTAGAAGCCTACAGAGAGGAATTGCAAAAATGCCTGAAAGAATTCCAGGAAAACATAAATAAACAAGTAGAAGCCCATAGAGAGGAGACACAAAAATCCCTGAAAGAATTCCAGGAAAACACAATCAAACAGTGGAAGGAATTAAAAATGGAAATAGAAGCAATCAAGAAAGAACACATGGAAACAACCCTGGATATAGAAAACCAAAAGAAGAGACAAGGAGCTGTAGATACAAGCTTTACCAACAGAATACAAGAGATGGAAGAGAGAATCTCAGGAGCAGAAGATTCCATAGAAATCATTGACTCAACTGTCAAAGATAATGTAAAGCGGAAAAAGCTACTGGTCCAAAACATACAGGAAATCCAGGACTCAATGAGAAGATCAAACCTAAGGATACTAGGTATAGAAGAGAGTGAAGACTCCCAGCTCAAAGGACCAGTACATATCTTCAACAAAATCATAGAAGAAAACTTCCCTAACCTAAAAAAAGAGATACCCATAGGCATACAAGAAGCCTACAGAACTCCAAATAGATTGAACCAGAAAAGAAACACCTCCCGTCACATAATAGTCAAAACACCAGATGCCTAGAACACATGAAACTCAAGACGAATGATCAAAATGTGAAGGCTTCACTCCTTCTTTAAAAGGGGAACAAGAATACCCTTGGCAGGGAAGAGAGAGGCAAAAGATTAAAACAGAGACTGAAGGAACACCCATTCAGAGCCTGCCCCACATGTGGCCCATACATATACAGCCACCCAATTAGACAAGATGGATGAAGCAAAGAAGTGCAGACCGACAGGAGCCGGATGTAGATCGATCCTGAGAGACACAGCCAGAATACAGCAAATACAGAGGCGAATGCCAGCAGCAAACCACTGAACTGAGAACGGGACCCCCGTTGAAGGAATCAGAGAAAAAAGAACTGGAAGAGCTTGAAGGGCTCGAGACCCCATATGTACAACAATGCCAAGCAACCAGAGCTTCCAGGGACTAAGCCACTACCTAAAGACTATACATGGACTGACCCTGGACTCTGACCAGATAGGTAGCAATGAATATCCTAGTAAGAGCACCAGTGGAAGGGGGAAGCCCTGGGTCCTCACTAAGACTGAACCCCAGTGAACTAGACTGTCGGGGAGGGGCGGCAATGGGGGGAGGGTGGGGGGGAACACCCATCTGGAAGGGGGGGAGGAAGGATGTTTGCCCGAAACAGGAAAGGGAATAACACTTAAATGTACATAAGAAATACTCAAGTTAATAAAAAAAAAGAAAGAATATTAAAAGCAGTAAGGGAAAAAGGTCAAGTAACATATAAAGGCAGACCTATTAGAATCACACCAGACTTTTCGCCAGAAACTATGAAGGCCAGAAGATCCTGGACTGATGTCATACAGACCCTAAGAGAACACAAATGCCAGCCCAGGCTATTGTATCCTGCAAAACTCTCAATTAACATAGATGGAGAAACCAAGATATTCCATGACAAAACCAAATTTACACAATATCTTTCTACAAATCCAGCACTACAAAGGATAATAAATGGTAAAGCCCAACATAAGGAGGCAAGCTATACCCAAGAAGAGGCAAGAAACTAATCGTCTTGGCAACAAAACAAAGAGAAGAGAAGCACACAAACATAACACATCCAAATATGAATATAACAGGAAGCAATAATCACTATTCCTTAATATATCTCAACATCAATGGCCTCAACTCCCAATAAAAAAGACATAGATTAACAAACTGGATATAACGAGGACCCTGCATTCTCTGCCTACAGGAAACACACCTCAGAGACAAAGACAGACACTACCTCAGAGTGAAAGGCTGGAAACAACTTTCCAAGCAAATGGTCAGAAGAAGCAAGCTGGAGTAGCCATTCTAATATCAAATAAAATCAATTTCCAACTAAAAGTCATCAAAAAAGATAAGGAAGGACACTTTATATTCATCAAAGGAAAAATCCACCAAGATGAACTCTCAATCCTAAATATCTATGCCCCAAATACAAGGGCACCTACATACGTAAAAGAAACCTTACTAAAGCTCAAAACACACATTGCACCTCACACAATAATAGTAGGAGACTTCAACACCCCACTCTCATCAATGGACAGATCATGGAAACAGAAATTAAACAGAGACGTAGACAGACTAAGAGAAGTCATGAGCCAAATGGACTTAACGGATATTTATAGAACGTTCCACCCTAATGCAAAAGGATATACCTTCTTCTCAGCTCCTCATGGTACTCTCTCCAAAATTGACCATATAATTGGTCAAAAAACGGGGCTCAACAGGTACAGAAAGATAGAAATAATCCCATGTGTGCTATCGGACCACCACGGCCTAAAGCTGGTCTTCAATAACAATAAGGGAAGAATGCCCACATATACGTGGAAATTGAACAATGCTCTACTCAATGATAACCTGGTCAAGGAAGAAATAAAGAAAGAAATTAAAAACTTTTTAGAATTTAATGAAAATGAAGGTACAACATACCCAAACTTATGGGACACGATGAAAGCTGTGCTAAGAGGAAAACTCATAGCGCTGAGTGCCTGCAGAAAGAAACAGGAAAGAGCATATGTCAGCAGCTTGACAGCACACCTAAAAGCTCTAGAACAAAAAGAAGCAAATACACCCAGGAGGAGGAGAAGGCAGGAAATAATCAAACTCAGAGCCGAAATCAACCAAGTAGAAACAAAAAGGACCATAGAAAGAATCAACAGAACCAAAAGTTGGTTCTTTGAGAAAATCAACAAGATAGATAAACCCTTAGCCAGACTAACGAGAGGACACAGAGAGTGTGTCCAAATTAACAAAATCAGAAATGAAAAGGGAGACATAACTACAGATTCAGAGGAAATTCAAAAAATCATCAGATCTTACTATAAAAGTCTATATTCAACAAAACTTGAAAATCTGCAGGAAATGGACAATTTCCTAGACAGATACCAGGTACCGAAGTTAAATCAGGAACAGATAGACCAGTTAAACAACCCCATAACTCCTAAGGAAATAGAAGAAGTCATTAAAGGTCTCCCAACCAAAAAGAGCCCAGGTCCAGACGGGTTTAGTGCAGAATTCTATCAGACCTTCATAGAAGACCTCGTACCAATATTATCCAAACTATTCCACAAAATTGAAACAGATGGAGCACTACCGAATTCCTTCTATGAAGCCACAATTACTCTTATACCTAAACCACACAAAGACCCAACAAAGAAAGAGAACTTCAGACCAATTTCCCTTATGAATATCGATGCAAAAATACTCAATAAAATTCTGGCAAACCGAATCCAAGAGCACATCAAAACAATCATCCACCATGATCAAGTAGGCTTCATCCCAGGCATGCAGGGATGGTTTAATATACGGAAAACCATCAACGTGATCCATTATATAAACAAACTGAAAGAACAAAACCACATGATCATTTCATTAGATGCTGAGAAAGCATTTGACAAAATTCAACACCCCTTCATGATAAAAGTCCTGGAAAGAATAGGAATCCAAGGCCCATACCTAAACATAGTAAAAGCCATATGCAGCAAACCAGTGGCTAACATTAAACTAAATGGAGAGAAACTTGAAGCAATCCCACTAAAATCAGGGACTAGACAAGGCTGCCCACTCTTTCCCTACTTATTCAATATAGTTCTTGAAGTCTAGCCAGAGCAATCAGACAACAAAAGGAGGTCAAGGGGATACAGATCGGAAAAGAAGAAGTCAAAATATCACTATTTGCAGATGATATGATAGTATATCTAAGTGATCCCAAAAGTTCCACCAGAGAACTACTAAAGCTGATAAACAACTTCAGCAAAGTGGCTGGGTATAAAATTAACTCAAATAAATCAGTAGCCTTCCTCTACACAAAAGAGAAACAAGCCGAGAAAGAAATTAGGGAAACGACACCCTTCGTAATAGACCCAAATAATATAAAGTACCTCGGTGTGACTTTAACCAAGCAAGTAAAAGATTTGTACAACAAGAACTTCAAGACTCTGAAGAAAGCAATTGAAGAAGACCTCAGAAGATGGAAAGATCTCCCATGCTCATGGATTGGCAGGATTAATATAGTAAAATGGCCATTTTACCAAAAGCGATCTACAGATTCAATACAATCCCCATCAAAATACCAATCCAATTCTTCAAAGAGTTAGACAGAACAATTTGCAAATTCATCTGGAATAACAAAAACCCAGGGTAGCTAAAACTATCCTCAACAATAAAAAAGGACTTCAGGGGGAATCACTATCCCTGAACTCAAGCAGTATTACAGAGCAATAGTGATAAAAACTGCATGGTATTGGTACAGAGACAGACAGATAGACCAATGGAATAGAATTGAAGACCCAGAAATGAACCCACACACACCTATGGTCACTTGATTTTTGACAAAGGAGCCAAAACCATCCAATGGAAAAAGATAGCATTTTCAGCAAATGGTGCTGGTTCAACTGGAGGTCAACATGTAGAAGAATGCAGATCGATCCATGCTTATCACCTTGTACAAAGCTTAAGTCCAAGTGGATCAAGGACCTCCCACATCAAACCAGACACACTCAAACTAATAGAAGAAAACTAGGGAAGCATCTGGAACACATGGGCACTGGAAAAAATTTCCTGAACAAAACACCAATGGCTTATGCTCTAAGATCAAGAATCGACAAATGGGATCTCATAAAACTGCAAAGCTTCTGTAAGGCAAAGGACACTGTGGTTAGGACAAAACGGCAACCAACAGATTGGGAAAAGATCTTTACCAATCCTACAACAGATAGAGGCCTTATATCCAAATTATACAAAGAACTCAAAAGTTAGACCAAGAGGGAGACAAATAACCCTATTAAAAAATGGGGTTCAGAGCTAAACAAAGAATTCACAGCTGAGGAATGCGAATGGCTGAGAAACACCTAAAGAAATGTTCAACATCTTTAGTCATCAGGGAAATGCAAATCAAAACAACCCTGAGATTTCACCTCACACCAGTGAGAATGGCTAAGATCAAAAACTCAGGTGACAGCAAATGCTGGCGAGGATGTGGAGAAAGAGGAACACTCCTCCATTGTTGGTGGGGTTGCAGACTGCTACAACCATTCTGGAAATCAGTCTGGAGGTTCCTCAGAAAATTGGACATTGAACTGCCAGAGGATCCAGCTATACCTCTCTTGGGCATATACCCAAAAGATGCCCCAACATATAAAAAAGACACGTGCTCCACTATGTTCATCTCAGCCTTATTTATAATAGCCAGAAGCTGGAAAGAACCCAGATGCCCTTCAACAGAGGAATGGATACAGAAAATGTGGTACATCTACACAATGGAATATTACTCAGCTATCAAAAACAAGGACTTTATGAAATTCGTAGGCAAATGGTTGGAACTGGAAAATATCATCCTGAGTGAGCTAATCCAATCACAGAAAGACATACATGGTATGCACTCACTGATAAGTGGCTATTAGCCCAAATGCTTGAATTACCCTAGATGCCTAGAACAAATGAAACTCAAGATGGATGATCAAAATGTGAATGCTTCACTCCTTCTTTAAAAGGGGAACAAGAATACCCTTGGCAGGGAAGAGAGAGGCAAAGATTAAAACAGACACAGAAGGAACACCCATTCAGAGCCTGCCCCACATGTGGCCCATACATATACAGCCACCCAATTAGACAAGATGGATGAAGCAAAGAAGTGCAGACCGACAGGAGCCGGATGTAGATCGATCCTGAGAGACACAGCCAGAATACAGCAAATACAGAGGCGAATGCCAGCAGCAAACCACTGAACTGAGAATAGGACCCCCGCTGAAGGAATCAGAGAAAGAACTGGAAGAGCTTGAAGGGGCTCGAGACCCCATATGTACAACAATGCCAACCAACCAGAGCTTCCAGGGACTAAGCCACTACCTAAAGACTATACATGGACTGACCCTGGACTCTGACCTCATAGGTAGCAATGAATATCCTAGTAAGAGCACCAGTGGAAGGGGAAGCCCTGGGTCCTGCTAAGACTGAACCCCCAGTGAACCAGACTGTTGAGGGGAGGGCGGCAATGGGGGGAGGGTGGGGAGGGGAACACCCATAAAGAAGAGGGGGGGGGAGGGGGATGTTTGCCCGGAAACCGGGAAAGGGAATAACACTCGAAATGTACATAAGAAATACTTAAGTTAATAAAAAAAGAAAAAAAAAAAAAAAAAAAAAAAAAAAGGACTGGTGTTCGTAGGTCCAAACTATATTATACAGGACGATTTCTTTTTATGTTCTTATATTTTTTGTTTCATATTTCTTATGGCTTGGATATGAAATCTCCTCCTAAAAGGCTCTCATAGTTGACTATATGATGAAGGCTATGGAGTGATTAGTGGACTCATCTGTTTACTAATTCCATAACTTGCTGGCAGTATTGATGGTTGATAGAAACCAGGAAGTGGGCCTAGTTGAAGTGGATCAGTAGGACATGTCCTTGGAGGATGTACCTTGTCCTGATTCCTCTCTCTTTTGCTGTGATTACCGTATCCAATGCACTGTGCAGGCTTTCTGTCCTATGGTTTTCCGATTTGATGTTTGTCTTGTCATAGGTTTGAAGGTGGTGGATCCAGCAGAGCATGAGATAAATCCTCTGAAACCACAATAAAAATGAAAAGGTGGTTTTGCTCAAATAGTTTTCATTCATCAACAAATTGAAATTAAAAAAATACTGAAATACTGAAAAAAAAATACTTAAATAGTTCAGTGCCTTCAGCTTAAAAATGCTGCACATATCTGAATTCAACATAGATCAAGATGCTTATACCTTCCTTCTAATCTTAATTAATAAAACCCTCATTTGGTTCATTGGTGTAGCAGGTTGAATAGGTTTGACCCTTATAGACTCATGTGTTTGAATGCTTGGTCCACAGGAAGTGACACTATTAGGAGGTGTGGCCTTGTTGGAATAGATGTGGCCTTGTTGGAGGAAGTGTGTCACTGTGGGGATTGGCTTTTAGGTTCTGTGCTCAAGCTCCAATTGGTGTGGAAGAGACCCTTCTGCTGGTTGCCTACGGAAGACAGTCTCCTTCTGCCTGCCTTGGGATCAAGTTATAGAAGTCTCAGCTCCTTCTCCAGCACCACATCTGCCTGGACTCTGCCATGCTTCCTGTCTTGATGATAATAGACAACCTCTGAGCCTGAAAAACAGCCTTCAATTAAATGTTGTCTTTTATTAGAGTTGTATTGGTCATGGTGTCTCTTCACAGCAATAAAAGCATAACTAAGACAACTGGGTATACATATATATTTTTGAATTTTATTCAAAATTAATCTTCTACACTATGTTTCCATTTCCTTGGGGAAGATTTTGCTCATTCATTTTCATTTGTTGATTTGTTTTAGATATGGAAAGAAAAGGTACACAATTCTAATTTTAATAAATAACTTAGATTATATTATCTTTAAATTAGAAAGACATTTTTCAACTTTTATTAGTTCTTAGAGATGTTTGCATACTGCATTTTGATTCTATTTACCTCCTCCCCAGTTATAAAAAGAAAATATTTCAGCAAATTTTGTTTCCTTTAAAAAATACTGCACTGTTTTTTATTTTAATAGCTGTCCTTTAAAAATATAATATTGTGACTCCTTTATTATTAGATTTCCATGTGTGAAGATGTACATTCATGCTAAGATTTAATTCTTTTTTACTTTTTAAAATGTTATTTTGCTGTAACAGTACCTACCAGATTAGAACCAAGATGTGGTATTTGAGGCAAAGACAAATGGTTTTTATAAATCGTAACAGCATTTGGTGATTCTCATGATGAAAATAATATGTCATCTTTAACAATTGCACACAGAAAGTATTTCTAACCTCACTCAGTCCTTTTTTGAATTAACAACTCTTTTAGAATCACATGCCACCTCTTCTGTCATTTATTCAAAGTTCTTGTCATGATGAATTATTATTAGACATGAATATTTATTTTATAGCACTGTACTACTCAATATTACCTATAAAATTACAGGGTTGTAATGAGATATTCATCTATATAAATATGCTGGGCTAAACCCATCATAATTATCATGCAATATTATGTATGTAAGTACCATAAAATCTTCCGTGTCACTGATTTAACTTATATTTCTCTAATTTTCGAAGAATAGATGTGAGAGGCTATGTTAGAGAAAGAAAAGGAGCTCAGAGAAGTAAGAATAAGTGGGCAGAAAGAGTAGAAAGGGAAGGTTTACAAACCAGGGCACAGTAAATAATGAACGTGGCATGGCACATTAATATGTAGGTTGATGAAAGTAGTTCTTTCTGGTGAATTTGTAGTTTTTTTCAGGGTTTTACATTCACTTCAATAGTTCAATAAATACACACACATGTGTATGTGTGCATACAAGTCACATATACATATGTGGAGATTAAGACACAAAGAAAATGTAGTAAAACACTAAAATTGGGAATCTAGCCTGTGAAAAAGTTCACTGTACTGCCTGGCTACTTTTCTGTTGCTTTACAATTTTCAACATAAGGACACAGATTTCAAAAATCCTATAAAGCTAACTTGCAGTGTTTATTTACCTGGATGCCCTAATTTCTATTTAGCCTTTTTTATGGTGATACTACCTGGATACTTCCTAAGGAAACTTGTTCACTGACTGGCTAATGTTGGTTCTATCTAGGAATTCCTGAACATCTTTATTATTAATATGCAAGTTAAAACCTAGAGAGAGACACTACAGTTGTGGACAAACTTTAAATTTTTACTTATTTATGTATGTGTAGGTTCAGATATGCCATGTGTGTAGAGATCAGAGGATGACCTTGGGAGCGAGTTCTCATCTCCCACCTTTGTTTTGAGACAGAGTCTCTCTTGTTTTGCTGCTGTACTTTACAATCCCATGGACCCTGAACTTCTCCCACCCCATTCTTGTGTCTTTACCTCCCATTTGTCACAGGAGTGCCAGAGTTACAGATACTTGTAATCCCAGGTGTCATGGGCTCCAGCTTTCAGGCATCCTGGCACTGAACCCTAGGTTATCGGGTTTACAGGGCAAGTAATTTTTACCATGGGCCCATCTCTCTGATTCTTACTGTGCAGCAACTTTGATCCAGTAGCTACTCTTTTAAAAACTACTGATTGAATTTACACAAAATTTATTTTTTGTAGGTATATATTTTGGAGTTATAGCTGGCTGGAGGCTGCAAATTAGCCCTGTAGAATTTTACTACCTATATCTTATTAAAAAGAACAACTACATATCTTCCAAACTACAATTGTTTCCACTGAATCAAGGTTCAGGAAATCATGCCAAGTTCCTTTGAACACATATGCCCTCAATACACTGGGGCTTCAGCCAAGATCTAGACAATAGGGAAAGTATTTTTAACAACTTGCCTGCAATGCACTTTTAAATGATAAGAGCCCTGTGCATATGAGTGGGACTAACAACAAGAACAAATGAAATTTGTGCTATTTTAAGTCCCTGCATTTATGATAACGAGCTACAGTATCAACCAGAAACCAACACATCTTTTATCTATGTTGCCTTCTGAACACCAAAGTGCATTGATGATCAATCAATTTTCTTTTCTAGAAGTCAAGCTAATCCTTTTCCCTTTAAAGGTAATGTGAACATGTGGAAATTCAATTATCCATCTGAATATGTAAATCTTATCATTGGCATGTTTTCTTCTATATTCAGAAAAGCCATTTAGCAACGCTACTCTATGGAGGATGATTTTCTTTCACGTTATGGTTATGTCCTATCAGCTGGGCTGTCTTGTTTGTGTGGTTTTCTGAGTGAGAACTTGTTGTTTATTGTGATTTATCCTAGAAAAGACATGATGTGAGTCAGTTTACATTTTACAGGTATATTTTGAGTTAAAGGGAATTAAACTGACAAACACACTATCATTTTAATAACATTCTTATTTCTAAGTTGAAAGTATTCAATTTTCATGTTGTATCAAATAATTTTATCTGTATCCAAGAATTAATAAGCATTTTTACTTTGACTTTGATTATACTAAAGAGTTTATAGGACTCTGTGGTATAGGACCCTGTGGGTAAAAATGGGAATTGTCAAGCTTGATGACCTACGTTTGATACCAAGAATCTCATGGTAGGAAGAGGGAACCAACTCCTGCAAGTTATACTCTGACATTTCCATGTATATTGTGCCCCCCTCACAAAATAAATGAATAAGAAAAGGAGGATATGTAAAAGCGATACACTTATGAGTAATATTGAAATATATACTGTGCATATATGTATGTATATTTAATATTAATGTATTATATAACAACTATAGTAAGATATATTGAATACTATAGCGAGGAGGTGGACTAAGGGAAACACTCATCCATTGCTGTTGGGAGTGTAAACTTGTACAGCCACTATGGAAATCAGTGTGGCTGTTAATCAGGAAGATGGAGATCCATCTAACGCAAGATCCAGCTATACCACTCTCGGGAATATACCAAAAGGATGTTTCATCCTATCACAAAGACACTTTCTCAACCATGTTCACTGCTGCTGTATGTTCATAACAGCCAGAAATTGTTGAGGGAAACAAGCCAGATGTCCCTCAACAAAACAGTGGATAAAGAAACCATGGTACATTGATACAATGGAATATTATTTAGCCATTAAAAATAATGAAATTTGCAGTTGATAGTCCTGTAGTGACTTGGTGTGCAAAATGGTGTTGGGGGACAACACACAGAGGAAGCTTTCCCTTTTTAGAAAAGAAGGGGAGAGGTGGATGAGAGGAGGATCTGTGTAAAAAATAATAAAAAACATAAAAGAAAATAATGAAAGAAAGAAAGTAAATAGATAAATAAAAATACAGGCAAATAGATGGAACTAGAAAAAAAATCATTGAGACCCAGGTGAGATAACCTGGACCCGGAAAGACAAATATGGTATGCATTTGCTTGTAGGTGGATATTAGCCATTAAGTAAATGGTAACCATTCTACCATCCATAGAACCACAGAGGGTAAGTATACAGTAAAGGACTGGAGGATAAAAATAGATGTTAGGAAAAGGAAATTGAATGGATGGGTGGGGAAAACTTACAGATGGATGGGGAATGGAATAGGAGGAACAATTGGAAGAGGGGATAAGGTAGGTATATGGGAGAGACAGCTAAAATTAAGGGCCATTTGAGAGGTAATATCAAAACCCAATGCTGTAGTATTTCCTAAAATATATACACATATAAAGGTGATCTAGGGTTGGGGATTTAGCTCAGTGGTAGAGCGCTTGCCTAGCAAACACAAGGCCCTGGGTTCGGTACCCAGCTCCGAAAAAAAGAAAAGAAAAAAAAGGTGATCTAAATGAAGTTACCAATTAATGGGGGAGACAGAGTCCCAACTGATCACTTATTGTCTTTACATGAAGATTCAGTATCAGGATTAGGTTACATTTAATTGAGTTGTTGGCCAAAGGGAGCCCACAGGAATCCACAAACAACCCAGGCTGTTGCCAAGACGATAGATTGCTGCCTACAAACCGACACATGACTGAAAATAACACCACGGAATATGGAGAACTCAAGCTGGTGCCTACATGAAGCCATCACACCTACAGTCTAACGTTGTACAGGGATGTACTCTGCGTGCAACCAAAAGAGAAGTCAACCCAGCAGCATACCCTTTGATCTACAGTGGTGTTCTGTCTGCAAGATAAGCTAGGGGAACTGTAGCACAATGCTTGTTAAGCTACCAACCAATATCTGATGGTACTTCAAGCCCACTCCATGAGATGGAACCCGTATCTGGCACTGCTTGGGTGACCTAAAATTAGAGACTAGATAGCACATGGACCTAGGATAAAACCAAATACTACTGGTAAAAATTTAGTGATAAAATGACTTCTAATGAGATTCTGCTATACTCATGGTTCAGTGCCTTGCACGGCCATCATCAGAGAACTTCCTCCTGTGGCAGATGGGAACAAATACAGAGACTCCCAGTCAGACATGAAGCAGAGTGAGAAACCTTAGGACACTCAGCCTTAAATGGGCTGTCTCCATCAAACCTCTGATCTCAGGCTTATTGAACATTGCAAAAGAAGAGGAGGAAAAAGTGTAAGGGTCAGACCAGATGGAGAACAACTCTGCTGAGCAAAGGTCATAAGAACGCACAGATACTGAGGCCGCAAGCACAAGGTCTTCTGTGAATATGTTATAGCTTCCTGTTTAGTGTTTTAGTGGGATTCATGAGTATGAGAATGAGTGGGGCTCTGATTCTTATGCCTTTTGGGGGTGGGGCTCTTGGTTTTCTCCTTATCTTATTCAATTCCCATGTGGGAATTTTCACCTTGTTTCATTATACTTTATTTTGTCACATTTTCTTTTTTTTATTTATTATTATTTATTTAGCTTTTTATAGCTTTTAAACACTTTTTTTTTATTAACTTGAGTATTTCTTATTTACATTTCGGGTGTTATTCCCTTTCCCGGTTTCCGGGCAAACATCCCCCTAATCCCTCCTCCTCCCCTTCATTATGGGTGTTCCCTTCGCCATCCTCCCCCCATTGCCACCCTCCCCCCAACAATCACGTTCACTGGGGGTTCAGTCTTAGTAGGACCAAGGGCTTCCCCTTCCACTGGTGATCTTACTAGGATATTCATTGCTACCTATGAGGTCAGAGTCCAGGGTCAGTCCATGTATAGTCTTTAGGTAGTGGCTTAGTCCCTGGAAGCTCTGGTTGCTTGGCATTGTTGTTCATAAGGGTCTCGAGCTCCTTCAAGCTCTTCCAGTTCTTTCTCTGATTCCTTCAATGGGGGTCCCGTTCTCAGTTCAGTGGTTTGCTGCTGGCATTCGCCTCTGTATTTGCTGTATTCTGGCTGTGTCTCTCAGGAGAGATCTACATCCGGCTCCTGTCTCCCTGCACTTCTTTGCTTCATCCATCTTGTCTAATTGGGTGGCTGTATATATATGGGCCACATGTGGGGCAGGCTCTGAATGGGTGTTCCTTCTGTGTCTGTTTTAATCTTTGCCTCTCTCTTCCCTGCCAAGGGTATTCTTGTTCCCCTTTTAAAGAAGGAGTGAAGCATTCACATTTTGATCATCCATCTTGAGTTTCATTTGTTCTAGGCATCTAGGGTAATTCAAGCATTTGGGCTAATAGCCACTTATCAATGAGTGCATACCATGTGTGTTTTTCTGTGATTGGGTTGCCTCAGTAAGGATGATATTTTCCAGTTCCAACCATTTGCCTACGAATTTCATAAAGTCATTGTTTTTGA
Source organism: Rattus rattus (assembly GCF_011064425.1). NCBI lineage: Eukaryota > Metazoa > Chordata > Mammalia > Rodentia > Muridae > Rattus > Rattus rattus. Next base: position 39,185,778 of record NC_046168.1, read on the forward strand.
CAGCTGAGTAATATTCCATTGTGTAGATGTACCACATTTTCTGTATCCATTCCTCTGTTGAAGGGCATCTGGGTTCATATTTTCATACTATCCTTTAGAAGCCCATTCTTTTCAAATGAGAGACAGAAAGGGAATGGATCTGAATGTCAGGGAAAGTGGGGGAGGAACTGGCAGACGAGAAGGAGGGGAAGCTGTAATCAGGATATATTATATGAGAAAGAAATTTGTTTTCAATAAAAGGAAAATGTGTTATATATTATACGGGTAATATTAAAACATGCATTATATATGTGTTACATGATATTAATGTATTCCTGTAAAGACAAGCACGATATGTACTTACTTATAAGTGGATATTGGCTATTAAGTAAAGGATAATCATGCTACAATCCCTGTGGATTTTAGACCCAGAGAGTCTAAGTAACTAAGAAGGCTGAAAGGGTAGGGGTGAAGAAAATAGAATAGATGTTGCAGAGGAACTGGGGGTGGGTGAGGATGGGAAAAGAAGAGATTAGGCTGGGAGGCACAGTGAAGAGTGAGAGTACTGGAGAGATGAATAGAATTGTGTGCATGTGTGGGGGTATTTTGAGGGTTATGTGGAAACCTAGTGCAATGGAAGCTCCCTGGAATCTACAAGGTTGATAGTAGCAAAGACTGCTATCAATGTCAATATGGAGTGCGACCAGACATCTTCTGTAACCTGGCGAGGCTTCCAGTGGAGGGACTGGGATGTCAACTGAGGCACAAAACCTTCAACGTACAATTTGTCCTGCCTGCAAAATGAGCTGGGGTAATGGTATGCAGAAGTTGTGGGAGTGGCCAACCAATGACTCATCCAATTTGAGTCCAATGCCATGACAGAGAGCCCACTACTGACACTGCATGGGTGACCAGGAATCAGAGGCTGGATAGCCCAGAGACCTAGGATAGAACCAAACACAACTGGCAGGAAAAAAAAAGTCAACACAATGATTCTGCTACACTTAATGAGTGGAGCCTAGCGTAATCTTCACCAGAGAGGGTTCATGCAGAAATTGATGGGAACAGATGTAGTGACCCATAGACAAACTTCAGGCAGAGCTTGGGTAACCCCCATGAGAGAGGGGGAAGAAGGATTATAGGAATCAGAGGACTCAAGGATACCATAAGAACACAGCCCACAGAATTGACTAAATAAGGCTCACAGAGGCTCACAGAGACTGAAATGATAATCAGAGAGCCAGTATGGGTCTGAGTTAGATCCTGTGCATATAGGTTATGGTTGTGTGGCTCTGTGTGGGACTCCTAACAGTGGGAGTGAGGGTGTCCCTGACACTCTTGCCTGTGATCCCTTTTCTCCTACCGAATTATCTCATTCAGCCTTGATATGAACGTATGAGTATGTGTCAACTTTATTGTAACTTGTTATACAGTATTTGATTGATATTCTAGGAGGCCTGCTATTTTCTGACAGGAAAAGAGAAGGAGTAGATCTGGCTACAGGGCAGTGGAGGGGGTAGCTTGGAGGAGTAGAGGGAGAAGAAATTGCAGTCAGGATGTAATATATGATAGAAGAATAAATAAATAAATTTTAAAAATAGTATATTGCATGCTATAATATGTAAATAGATGGAATGGAACTACATTAATAAGGGATGACAGAAATTTGATCAATTTAACATGGTGTTCTTTGTTCATCCATTCATAATTCTTAATGCTGAGAGCTCAGTTTATTCATTTATATTTCTTCTTTAAAGTTGATACATTTTGGAAATGCAGGAGCTTTAGTAGTTTAAGGGAAGTTTTATGTAATCTTGTATCTCACCTAAGATGAAGGGATACTGATTTTCTCAGCTTCTAACATCTATAAATTACTATCATTATAGAAAATATTCAACAGTAATAAAAATGTTTCAATAATGTTAATATGATCATATAAATGACTCATGCAGGGAGATGATTATAATCCTCATTATACACTTATTTACCCTTTCATTAATGATTTCATTTTAGTTGGCACGGAGTCAGTCTTTTGTTAATTTGACACAAGCTAAAGTCATCTTGGAACGGGAAACCTCAACTCAGTAAATTCTCCTACCAGATTGGCCTGTGGGGAAGTCGGTGACACATTTACTGGATGGATGATTGATGTGTGAGGGCCCAGATACTGACCATAATGACACCTCCAGGACTAGTGGTTCTGAGTTCTATGAGAAAGCAGGCTGAGCAAGCTGTTATGGGTGAGTCAGTAAGCAGCACCCCTCTAGACCTCTGTATCAGATCCTGCCTTCAGGTACCCACCCTGCTTGGGTTCCTGCTCTGACTTCCTTTAATGATGAATTGTGAATTTTAACTGTAAGCTAAATTAAATCCTTGCCATCCTGTTTTGCTTTTTGCCATGGCATTTTATCATACCAATAGAAAGCCTAAATTGGGCAACAAAATTATATAACATACACACACATATATGACATATGGCATTTGAAATACATTAACTTTGAGTATCATAAATAAGTATTATTCTTATATGTTCTTACTCCTTTGCATAAATTATCTCAGGGCATTAAAGGTATATCTAATTTTTCATTTTAAAATGAAAAAGTATTTTATTGTAAACTTCCTATATACAAATGATAAATGTACTGATATAGGAATCAAGGAGACAACACCTTTCACAATGGCCTTCTAGCCAAGCAAGTGAAAGGCTAGTACAAGAAAAACTTTAAGACCTTGAAGAAAGAAATTTAAGAAGATATTAGATGACACAAAGATCTCCCATGTTCATGTATCAGTAGAATTAATATTTAAAAATGCCCATTCAACCAAAAACAATCTACAAATCCAAGGTAACTCCTATGGAAATTACAACACAATTCTTCACGATCTTAATAGAAAATTTAGTTTCATATGTATACACACACACACACACACACACACACACACACACACACACACACACACACCAACAAGCACAATTTTGTATAATCAAAGAACTTTAGGAGGTATCACCATCTCCAAACTCAAAGTATATAAAGAACTCAAAAAAAAAAACAAAAAACAAAACAAACAAACAAACAAAAAAACAACTGGATATCAAGAAAACAAATAACCCAATTTTAAGTTGGGCTATAGATCTAAACGTAGAGTTCTCAAAAGAAAGAAAAAAACATAAATGGCTGAGAAGCACTTTCGTCCAATAGACTTAGTTATCAGGAAAACGCTAATCAAATTACTTTGATGATTATACTACTCATTATACATTTTTTTATTCTTTCATTAGTGATTTCGTTTTAGTTGGTGACCTGCCTGAAAGATATACTGGTGCAAACTAGTATCTAATTGGATTTACAACTCAGTTCGTGTTATGGAACCATACCCATCACTGGTTGGGTGGCAAAGAACCTGACACTAGTAGGTCAGAGGCCAAGTGGATAATCAAATACTAATGTTTTGCTAAAGAAATATAGCAATAAATACATACATAAATAAATAGATAATCCGTGTCTTGTTCAGCTATCATCAGAGAAACTCTTACCTGCAGTAGATGGGAACAAATACTGAGACCCACAGCTACACACTATACAGAGTGTGAGAGACCTTGGAATGCTTGGCTGTAAGTGGGATGTCTCCATCAAATCCCTTCCTCTCAGGGCTCAGGGAATCCTGCAGAAAAGGAGAGAGGAAGATTGTAAGAGCCAGAGGGATGGAGGACATCAAGGGAGCACGGCCTTCTAAGGACAGCATAACCAACACACACATGAACTTACTGAGACTGTGGCAGCATGCCCAAGGCCTGCACACCACGTGTTTCTTAATCTGAAGGGAGACATGGTCAAACTTCTACATGCCTAACCCAAAAGGTAGTTTCAATTGTTAACCGCTTGCAGATGGAAAATTAGTTCTCTCCAAGACAGCTGAACTTGGGGAAGAAACTAAAGGTAGGCCCTATGCTCAGAGAAGATGAAAACAAAAGAATCCAGTGGCAACCTCAGAGGATCTTTGTCTCATTACATTGTGACAGGGCTTTTTTTTTCTTTTTCATCTTATAGGTCCTCCAGTAGATACTCTGACTTCCGGTGTTGTGTTTTTTATAGGATCTCAACAAGAGTGAATGTATCTGTGTCTGTATGTGTTTCTCAAGCTTTTTGAACTTTTCTTTCTGGCTCTTTTTCTTCTGTTTGTTTGTTTTGTTCTATATTGATTTGTTGTTTCTTTATTGTTGTTTCCTATATGCCTGATTGTTTTCTAAGGAGAGACAGAAAAGGTATGGATCCAGATAAAGGGGGCAGGATGGATTAACTGGGAGGAGCTAGGAAAGAAGTATGTAAAAAAAAATCTATTTTTAGTAGAAGAAAAAGTCAGTGTTATATAGAGCAGTATGTTATTTGGGAGAATAGTCTGATTCAATGACTGGAAGAATGTGAGAAGTTCCTTGTTCTCAAAGTCAGTCTCATATTGATTACTGAGAATCTTAGATTTCCTGAGAGAGTGTGCAAGAATTTTGGTGATGATAGTAAACACATAAAGGCAAAAAGATGAGACCACAGAAGGAAAAGTAACATAAGGAGAACTGTGGGTATCAGTTCTCCTTCTTAAGCTCTGACTCTGGAGAAAGGAGAAAAGCATTCTCTTGGTCCTTTCTAATCAAACTAGTCCTCACAGGGACAGGAACAAAATTTACATCTTATGGTGGGGCAAGGAAACACTGAAGACAAGAACTTGACAATTTAATGTCAGTTGTCTAGACCAGAAGACGTCAGGTGAAAATAGGTATAATGTATCATTGTGTACAATTCATCTCCGCTATAAATCCAAGTCCAACCAACTACCATCACCAACAGGAGAAGCCAGATGCATATCTTGGCTGTAGCATGTCTTGATTCAGGCCTCAGAGAACTTGTAGAGACGTAAGTCTTCCAGAAGAAAACAAATTCATATGTCAGGATGAAAAAAAGAGAGTAATCCATGCAGAAGAAAATACTAGAAACATCGAAAGTTCGCCCAAGAGTCTGATCAATTATACATAGCCTATGAAATAAATGTCTTGTGTCAGAGAGAGAGAGAGAGAGAGAGAGAGAGAGAGAGAGAGAGAGAGAGAGAAACAAGATCATATGCGACAAACAACGTCCTCATAGGTTACTGTGGCTTTTAGTGAACAAAGTGAATGCTAGAAAAAATAAGGTATATAGACAGCATTTCTGGATCTTTGTCTGTCTCACTTCATAGGGGGCCACATTGAACACAGTTCCTTTGTCTGTGCTCTACTATCTCTCTCTCTCTCTCTCTCTCTCTCTCTCTCTCTCTCTCTCTCTCTCTCTCTTTCTCTGTGAGAGAGTTTCACAAAAGTCAACTGAGACACTCAACATGGTAGCTAGGAATCAGAAAGAACACAGTTGAATTTGTCTGCTAAAACTTAAGTGAGACGAAGTTTACCCAAGACAGGTTACAAAGCAACTTGAAGCAAGAGCTATTCTTTACTAAGAGAAACACAACAAAACCTTACCTTGGAGAAGGACCAATGGCTACAAACTCACCTTGTATTCATTGGAGTCAAGGTCCTGTTGTGAAGCTGTGAATGAATAAACAGTCTAGAATGTGAAAACTGGAAGAGAGAGATTAGTATTATCTATCAACATATAGATGCCTTAAAATACATAAATTACCCATGGACTATATAGCATATAACCAATAAACATATAGAAAAATGCTAGGAAGATAAACAATTCATTTTTAAAAGTAAAGGAGCTTCATGAAAGTCAGCTAGGAAACAAGTACACCCTGAATTTGGTTAGTCCAATTAATGCCTGAAATATGCAAGTTAAAATTATCATTTAAAAAAACACCACATTTTATAACATGATTTAAAAGTCTGAAAATATCAAGTTTGGATGAAGACATAAAATATTTGGAAAATGAGGCCATTTGGCTTTGCCTTATAAAATTAATGATACTCCACTACCAAACATACAAGGCTAAAAGCAGTTTAACGAATGAAAAGAAAATTATGCGCACCTACAAAAATAAGTTTAATAACCATGAAATATGAGAGGCCAAGAAAATAAAATTCAAGAAACATATAAACAAATGTCAGGCCAGTTTCTTAATAAAGTTAATTTAAACTAAGATGAGTTGATATTTCTGTTGTTGAAGTTTGTAATTTCAGGGGTTGGGAAGTGATTCAGTGGCAGAGCATTTTTTTTTTTTTGAGAGGGTGCAGCAGAACTTTATTGATGGTATTCAAGAGAGAAAAGAGGCCCCTCCTGTTATTATGGGGTCTGGGATGGAATTGTGAAGGAGATGCTCAGTGTTGGGGGTTGAGTTGGGATGGGGACTCCTCAGCAACTGAAGTCCTCTCTCTTGCTCTCAGTATCCTTGCTGGGCTGGGTGGTCCAGGGTTTCTTACTCCTTGGAGGCCACGTAGGCCATGAGGTCCACCACCCTGTTGCTGTAGCCGTATTCATTGTCATACCAGGAAATAAGCTTTACAAAGTTGTCATTGAGAGCAATGCCAGCCCCAGCATCAAAGGTGGAAGAGTGGGAGTTGCTGTTGAAGTCGCAGGAGACAACCTGGTCCTCAGTGTAGCCCAGGATGCCCTTTAGTGGGCCCTCAGATGCCTGCTTCACCACCTTCTTGATGTCATCATACTTGGCAGGTTTCTCCAGGCGGCATGTCAGATCCACAACAGATACACTGGTGGTAGGAACACGGAAGGCCATGCCAGCGAGCTTCCCATTCAGCTCTGGGATGACCTTGCCCACAGCCTTGGCAGCACCAGTGGATGCAGGGATGATGTTCTGGGCTGCCCCACGGCCATCACGCCACAGCTTTCCAGAGGGGCCATTCACAGTCTTCTGAGTGGCAGCGATGGCATGGACTGTGGTCATGAGCCCTTCCAAGATGCCAAAGTTGTCATGGATGACCTTGGCCAGGGGGGCTAAGCAGTTGGTGGTGCAGGATGCATTGCTGACAATCTTGAGGGAGTTGTCATATTTCTCGTGGTTCACACCCATCACAAACATGGGGGCATTAGCGGAAGGGGCGGAGATGATGACCCTTTTGGCCCCACCCGTCAGGTGAGCCCCAGCCTTCTCCATGGTGGTGAAGACGCCAGTAGACTCCACTACATACTCAGCACCAGCGTCGCCCCATTTGATGTTAGCGGGATCTCACTCCTGGAAGATGGTGATGGGCTTCCCGTTGATGACAAGCTTCCCATTCTCAGCCTTGACTGTGCCGTTGAACTTGCCATGGGTAGAGTCATACTGGAACACGTAGACCATGTAGTTGAGGTCAATGAAGGGGTCGTTGATGGCAACAATCTGCACTTTGTCAGAAGAGAAGGCAGCCCTGGTAACCAGGCGCCCAATACGGCCAAATCCGTTCACACCGACCTTCACCATCTTGTCTATGAGACGAGGCTGGCACTGCACAAGAAGATGCGGCTATCTCTGGAACAGGGAGGAGCAGAGAGCCGCAGAGCATTTTAAATAGCGTGCACAAGGCCCTGGGATACATTCCAGCACAACAAAAATTCAAGACAATAAAATAATATTAGTAAAGACTAAAATTAAATATGTCAAATTTTGCCCTTTTTTACAGGATTAATATCATCATAATAAAATAAAATTAGTAAAGATGATAAATTAAATATCATGTCATATTTTTACTGTTTTAAAGAGATTAATGTTAACACACTACTTGTAGAAATTTCAGTGAAAACTGTCTTTCTGGAATGTTCCATACGTGTCTTTAGTTTGAATATAGCAGTAATAAATGCACTCTTAGTTAATGTGTTCGTCTAACATTTTCATCCTGGAAATAATAATGGGCCAATAGAAAGGCTGTCTGTGTGAGGATGAGCAGAGAAGTTCAGCCTTCACTAGCAAAACAAATGTAAAACTCTCAAAGTATGCAAAAAAGATACCATGACAATTCTGTTCTGTGGTGCACACTTAAATATTCAGTGTTTGGAGGTATTGTCATTGAAGACTGTGACATTATACTGATTAGATATGGCATGACCTCCATGCTACTGCAATATTATATACATAAAGAAAAGTAATAAAATTCTTAACTGCTGTACAGGGAAATACTAAGCATTTAGTGCACTCACATGTAGTCTTCATTTTGTCTTGTCTAGATATTTTACAATGTGGTATTTATTTCACTGACTTAAACATTTACCAAAACGTATAAAGAAATCTAATTTCTATCTTCTGTTCACTAGTGGCTCCTTGTATTTCTGCTTTTTGTTCTTTTCTCCCTGGGATAACAAGAACTTGATTCTATTGTTTCTATGGCCCAAAAGGTACATGACTGAGGAGTTTCTGTCTACATACTGAACAAGTAAATATACAAATATGTATGTGGGGTGTCCAGCATGATTTAACACCGAATACATTGCTTGGTGATGATCAACTCAAGTTAACACACTTAGCTTCACTTATTCTGTATGTTAGATTACCATCAAGTCATAACCAATTTTTCCTCCTACTCACTGCTTCTAGGAGTTTGACTTCTGTAGAATATACATAGAGCAGTTATCCAGCATTTGTCTCTCTGCGTCTGCTTAGTTCACTTAGTGTTATGTCTTCAAGTTTCGTCCAAGTTATTGGGAATAGCGTGCATTCAGTTTTTATGGCTGAATACTATTCTATTGTACATACACAGCACACATTTTCACCCATGGACAGGTTACTACTATACCACACATGCGCATAAAAGTAGCTCCTTGAGACAGATTTCATATTTTCTATATAAGCATCCAAAGCAGACTTGATAGATCACAGACAGTTCTTTTTAAGGTTTTTGGAGGAATACAATTTGATCATATCGGTTGTTTGAATTTACACTTCTGTTAACAGTACATACGTGCTCCCTTTCCTCGGTCTCCTTGCCAACACTTACAGCTTATCTTTTTGATAGTGGTCATCCTATCAAGAAGGACGGAGGTTAATTTGATTACGGATCTGGTTTTTATTTTTCTTATGGTTAGACCTGTCAAATAACATTTCTGTGTACTCTTGGCTCTTACACATCTTCTTTGGGAAGAGTGAACACACAGGTCCTTTGATGACTTATAATAGGGAGCTAACCTGGGGCTTCTGTTCGTCCTCCTACTTTCTCCATATTCACTGTTTACACATAAGGTTTACTCTGATCTTTGGTTCCATGCTCTTTATGCGTCACTGTGGGATTTCTTTGAACCAGGAGAGTTTTCAGTTCTCTCCTAAACGTCCTTTCATGTAAACCCCACTGCATTTTGTTTTTCCTTAACTAAGTTTTTAAAAGACCTTTCACAGTTGTTTTATTTTTGTTGGGAATAGAGAAGACCTTGCATGGAGACAGCACACATCTTCCACAGGAGACAATGACTGTTGTGATGGTTAATTTTAAATGTCAACCTGTCACAACCTAACATCAACTGGACAGAGAACTTCATTGAGGAACTATCTAGATTAGGTTGGCCTGTCGGCAGGCTGGGAGGTTTGTTTTTGTTTGATAGGCAGGGTTACCTTTTGTAATATGGGTCGCCTTTCAACTTACAGCAATCCTTCTGCCTCAACTTCCTGAGTGTTGGGCTTACAGGCATGAACCACCACACTCTGCTATTCTTCGTTTCAACTAAAATCTTTCTGAGGCACCAGTGAGGCATCAAGCAGTGTGGACTCATTCACTCAGGGATCCTAGAAGAAACGTCTCACTTTCCCCTCTGAATTTGTGCTTTATCATTGTAAGATAAGCATGTGCTTCCCTTAACCATGATCACAACCTGAGTATGCCCAGAAATAGCTGCACTCTTAATGTTCTTTCTTAAATGACTTAGATGTGCACCCCAGGTAAATTTCTTGTGCTTCCAGTTTTCTGGGGGACTGCTGCTTTTGGGATGACCCCTAGAGCTCTCCCTACCTCTGAGATCAATGTCTTTATGTACTTCTAGATGGTTTAGTTTTGCTTTGCTCTCACCACGTGGTAAGATCATCACATTTGGTGATGCTTCATGTTTCTCCTGTTGTTTATGCTGCCCCTCAATGCAGTAAATGCTCATGATAATTCCACAAATTGTGCAATGTCTCTTGGTTCCTAAGGACAATGATTGGTAGCTGAGCTGTAGTAGTACTTAAGTATTTGTTAGTTTATGCCTTTGTTCTTTTCTGTGGGGTGGCACTGTGTTTTCTCTACCCTAACCTCCCAACTTCTATCAAGAGAAGTTGATATTACTGTTCCTAGGTTTGATTAAAGGGAAGGTTTTTATTGTAGATATGGGGGAGAGTACAGCCAGAGGCATTTGAAAGAGTCAAGAGCAGGGAGAGAGAGTAGTATAGTGAACATGGCCATCAGACTGGACTTGGCCATGAGTGGGAGGGGGGCAGTGAGAGAAAAGGCAAAGAGAGTGCAGTGTAGGCAAAGGTCACCAAGGAAGATGAGAGAGAGAAACAAAGAGAGAGAAAGAGAGAGAGAAGAGACAGAGACACAGAGAGACAGACACAGAGAGACAGAGACACAGAGAGACAGAGACACAGAGAGATAGACACAGAGAGACAGAGACAGAGAGAGACAGAGAAAGACACACATGGAGACAGAGATACAGAGAGAGAGAGAGAGAGAGAGAGAGAGAGAGAGAGAGAGAGAGAGCGCACAGGGCTGAAATGGCAGAGCTATATGGTGATGAAAAGCTGAAGGAAGGAAGTCCATGAGCTGGAAAAGTTTATGGTAGGAGGTGGGATGAGAAATACTGAGAAGAGCCAGGATTCCAGTATAGACTCGGTAACAGGTATTTTTGGGGGGATGGGAGGGATGCTGAAATTAGTGGCTAGCATGCACTGGATATGCTAATAGGCACCATCGATAGCCATCGATGTCGTTTCTTTTGAACTTGACTTTCTCTTCCTGTGATAACTACCCCACAATTAAGTACCATGGACCACTCAGATGTTGAAATGTCCATGACAGATGGCTTCAGGGCTGTGTGCATGTGATCAACTCTGGAGGAGAATCACCCAAACACCCAACCAGCATAGCTGGGTCATTTATTGGTGCATTGCCTCACACCCCTTCCTCTCGCATCCAGCCCTTGATACATTTCTTTCTTCCTGCCAGCTTACCTTTGTACATTGCAAAACCTCCTAAAAGATTTTTAAAGTCTCTTTAAAAGACATCCCATTTACCAGTTGTTTCTTTCTTCTGTGATTAAATACTCGTATCAAAAGCAAAATAAGGAGGAAAGGGTCACTTGGCTCCCAATTCCAGGTGATGGTCCATTACTTTGAAGAAGTGAAGGCAGGAATGCAGGCATTCCATTCATCCACAAGATCAGAAAGAATAAACTCGTTGATTCTGTGTACTCAGTTGCTCGTGCTCAGTTAGTTTTCTCCATTCCTTCACAATTCAGGGCCTCTGCCTGAGAAGCATGCCGAGTACAGTGGGTTTGCCCTTCCTGCTTCAATTAACAGTCGTGACCAATCTCCTGTTCACAGGCCAAACTATTCTGGATAATTCCTCAAGGAGGGTCTCTGTCCAGTTGATGTTAGGCTGTGACAAGTTGACATTTAAAAGTAACCATCACGGAAATCAATGTCTTTGGTGGAAGATGCGTGCCATCTCCATGCAGGGCCTTCTCTCTCCTTCACAGCTGGTACAACCTCACTTTCACAGACCTGCTATAAGGCTTCTCTCTTTGCAGTGAATGTCTCCCAATTCCTTTCCATCTCCTTGTGAAAGCTATAGAAACTGAGAGATCTCTGACATGGAAGGCTTATGAGCCATTGAAGATGTTATCCATAAAAGCACAAGGACCTGGCAGAAATTCTCAAAAGCAAGGCTAGGTTGGAAAATGCTGGGCCTAAAGTGAGCACATTCTTGGTGTTTTCTTTGGTTCGGTTTTGTTTGGCAGTGCTGAGGACTAACCCCAGTGTCTCATACCTGTTAGGCAAGCACTCAGCCACTGAGTTAACATGTCCAACCTGAAGAAGTACATTTTTATAATAAAGAATCAGGAAAAGAAAACAAACTGTTTCTCCTGAATTGCATTGGCCAGAGAAGACATATGGGAGTGATTCAAACATGGGACTTTGGATCTGATGACTGAACATAAGAAGTAATTGCTGCTTTTGATTGATTGGAGTTAATAGCCTGGCGGTCCACGATGGGGTTTAGGTCAAAGTTTCAGTATATAGTTAGAAATATGTGATGGTCTTTTATTGCTTCCACCAATAGATGTGACTTCCTCATGTGTTTTCTGTTGCCTCCTAACTCCTGTAGCAAAATTTAGAATGTTTCAGAATTTTTGCTTCATTGCTCTCGGGTCAACCAGTGGAACACTGTGTTCGGAGAAGCTGTGAAGCTGAAAAGGTTTACAACCAACCAGAGAATGTGGGAGGCAGAGACTAATGACAGGCAAGACCAACAAGCAATGCTGGCTTCGCTGTACATACAAGCGTGCTCAACTGCTTGGGGTTCACTGGGGAAAAGTCCCCGTGATTTATTCCTGGGATCTGTCATGTATTCGAGGCTACTTTGTCCAGTTAGAAGGACTTACAGAGCCAAAACCTTAATTGCTTTCTTTCTCTTTGACAACTTAATCAGTTTAGAGATTCTGACAACAGATACGCTGGCCACATTGTTGAGTGCATTCATGCCTCAAGGCAGAATAGTAATGAGTCTTTGTCGCCCATATGCCTGCTCGCTGTTCGCTTTTACCAATGAGGGATAGAAAACATTTCTGAGTTTTGAGTCTCATTTCTGCTAGCAAAGTCAGTGCAGAAACAATACTCTCTCCTCAAAGGGGATAACCCATTGTTTACTCTCTGTAACCAAATATGAGTGACCGTGGTCTGGGCATGCAGATTCAGGTTATCCAGAATTCCGTGTTTCAACTAGGTAACAGTTTCAGCAAGAACGAAGAACATAGAACAAAGGAAATAATAAATCAATACACTGTTCAAATCCAATCATTGAAATACCAGGGAGGCAGATTACAGAAGAGCAGGACATCCCAGCTGGTAGCCCTTGCTATCTCCTGACATTCTTAGCCACATGGTTGGTGGGAGCTAGTGGTTTGTTTCTGCATTAAAAGATTTACCTAATTGTTACAAAGATGTTAGCTTACACACAGAGGTGAAGTTAAAAGAGCCCAAATAACCCAAGATAATCTGTATTTAGGACCTGAACCTATGACTCTCCAACCTCTCCATATGTGGTGCGGCTCTCTTCCCTCTAAATGAGACATATGTTTTTTTTTCCTTCAAACTCTTTCTCTTTTAACTTCTTTGTAAAGGACAGCAAATTTTACCCAATGTATAACACTGTCACTCTCTTCCCCAATGTTTTTTATAGGTCCACAAATACATTAGATGTGTTATGTTCATTCCAAGGAGTGGCTTTTATCATACACAGATTTTACTCTAAACTTTTTGGAGCATAATCTGAGATCAATAACAGAAAACAAACAAACAAAAAGGACCCTTTATAACAACCCATGATTCAAACAGAAATTCTTAAAATATTTTAAATACTTATACATACATACACACACACACACACACACACACACACACACACACACACACACACACACACACACACACACACACACACAATTTCCAGACAGGCAATGAAAGCTGTCCTGACTGCAGTCCATAATATTAAATGGTCACATTGGAAGAGGGAAGTCTTTAAATTAATAACCCAAAGTTCTACATTAAGAAATTGCTGGGGGCAGAGTGGCACACACCTTTAATCCTACCACTCTGGAGGCAGAGGCAGGTGGATCTTTGTGGCTTCAAGGCCAGTCTGGTCTACCTTGTGATTTCCAGGACAGCCAGAACTACATAGAATAACAATTTCTGAAAAAAAAAAAAAAAAGCAAGAACACAAGAAAACAAACAAAAAAGAGACCTTAAAACAAAGTAAAATGAGTCCAAAGCAGTCTGTTAAAAGAGAATGGCAATCAAAATAGAAATAATGAAAATGAAATGGACAGTAGAGAAGCTGAAATCAAACTGTTTTTCCATGGGGGGGGGGGAGACAAGAAAATCCCAGTAATTAGTAATCTGGATACCTGTTTCAGTAAAATAAAAAGGCGTGAGTCCTGGTTCCTGTGGGTTCCTACTCCGAGCAGGATCTGCGTGCTCTTGCTGTTTCTCTGTCACCACTTTCACACACTGTCCCCTTGGCGGTTGTTACCACACCTGAGACTCACACTGCATTCCATGGGCCATGTTAACATGGCCCCATGCCATGCTATAACCTAAGTTATAGAATCCCAAGCATTCTATAGCTTAGCATGGCTTCCTGTCACAAACTCTGTTCACACTGCCAACACCCAGTGGAATCACTACTGAGCAAACTGGAACCCAACACCCAGATTTATGTGTTAAATATTCAATGTACAATACATCCACATGGTTAGCTTGCAACCAATTGGTAAGGATATAAACTGCCCACCCAGATAAGATAGAGTTTGCTCATCTAGATACACGAAATCCTGTACACATCCACCCCTTAAGAAAAGTCATAACAGCCTGCAAATGTGCACAGAGAAATCTTAACATCCGCCTCCATATTCTCTCCACTGCTCTCTTCTCCTCCTTTTCTAAAACTTTTCTCCTGCCCATCCTTCCTTCTTGTCCAATGACGGGCCTCACTCATTCTATCCTGTACCCACCTTCACCTACACAATGACATCAACCTACAGATACTCCTCTAATAAGAGTAATGATGCTAGAAATTACGAAAGCACAGCCACCATGAAAGGAATGAACCAGAGGATGCCAGGACCATCAGGACAATGAGGGGAACTTGCATGGAGAAAGCTTAATGTTCTTAAATTTGTCAACTTGAAATGAATGGACCAGTTCCTTGAACTCTATAAACTACACACACTCAAACCAAGAAAAAAATGAATAACTAGGCTAATCCTGTGACACAGTATTAAAACAATCCAAATTTTCAAGTAGTTTAAGAGTATGTGAGTTGGTACATGTGCTTTTACTGGGGCACCCTACTTCCCATTTGCAGGGGGGTTAATATTAGTTTCACACATTTCTCATAGAGAATCGAAAGGGGCGGATGCTTCCTAACTTATTTCACGAGTCAATAATTACTCATTGCCCTAACTGGAAATTATTGCACCAACAGAGAAATGACTCCGTGGTCACTAATGAGCAGGGCTGACTGCCCCATACATAGAGTGGAAACATAGAGTACACAACAGTAGAAACCAGTGTTTCTATACTCGCCTGGGTCTACTGAGAAAGATATTGCCAAGCCAGCATTTCTGTATCATTTGTACTTGCATCATTAATAGAATCTAAGCTTATGGCGTGACATTCTCTTTCGTGGGTGGCATACTAACATTTATGAATGCTAATGTGAGCACCATACATGCCAGGCACAACAGACATCTGGTTTAGACTGAGGAATCATATCTCTTTTTTTTAAAAATTGCCTATTTATGTATGTATTTAAATATCAATCCAGGTAAAATTTTATTTTACTCAGAAGAAACACCCAATGAACCCAAAGTCCTATTTTTAAAGCAAACATGAAAGTTTACATGTATAAATGCGTGTTGTAGGAAGGTACAACTGAAGTCTGTCAACAGCCAGAAGCTACCATTGCCAGCAGAGTAAAGGCCACGTGCCTTCTTGGGAAGAAGCATATAAAGGTAGATCTGTGTCATCAGATGGGGCGTGGGTGTCTGAGAAAGGACTCCGTGTTCGGATCAAGTGGCATGGCAGGATCTCACCCTGCTTTCTCATGCTCTGCCAACACATTAATTAGAATACTTTGCATATTAAAATTCTGCATTAAAGTTTAAATGACTTTGTGGCTCATCCCTTTCAATGAACCTAGATTCATCTAGCTTCTAGTTCTGGCTCCGGAGACAGGGGTTTCCAGTTCAGTTGGATATATCTTAGCTGTGCTCCTTGTTAAGTCAAGAAACTAGTCTGCGTTTCATCTGCGCGCCAACTTTTTATGTTAACTTTGTGGAGAACCATTTGGACCACACGTGTCTTAAAGTCTTAGTCTTCCTTGCAGAAGGTGGCAGCTTAGTGGTGTTATTTATTGGTTTTCTTTCCCCCCGAATTCACGACAGTAGACAGCCGTCTCGGTGTCAGTGAGCCTCTTGCTAATTCTGAGGGATACCTGCTTCATAAGTATGTCTTCTCATTCGAGAGTTGGCAGTTAATACTTTTTAAACTTTAAGGGTCACATTATGAAAACGTGTCCAGGTTTACAAACATCGTATATTGGAGTCAGGGTGCATAAAATAATAGAGTGTAGTAGGTCCAGTGATTTTGCTGGCTTGCGTGCGGCATGGAATGGATTCCTACCGGGACCTTGGGAAAGTATACCCAAAGGTTTCTTAGGTTTTGAGATTATAAATGGTAATGTTTATTCAAATATTTAAAAGAGCTGTCTTTCCCAAGTTTCAAATTTTAATGTAGCTCTATGTCATTTGATATCATACACTCTCCCTTCCTTCTTCTTTGCATTCATAATGCATATCTTTGCCCTAGTTATTTTGGGTGTTTTATTCTTTTATTTTGGTAAAATATACACAGCATAAAATCTGTAAATCTTTACCATTTTTACGTGTGTACAGTTAAGTGGCAGGAAGTGTGTTCATAAGAAAGTCTTAGTCTTGAACCATCACAACTGTCACCTCCAGGGCTGTTTTTAATCTTGTGAAGCTGAGATTACACATTCATTAAATAATTAATGATAAATAATTTCTCTCTCCTCGCAGGCTTGGGGAGCCACGATTTTCTTTTTCTTTTTGAGTTTATGATTTTGACTACTCTAAGCACATCACATAATTAAGTACCGTATGTCTGACTGGTTTTGTATGCTTATTTCACTCAGCATAATGTCCTCAACATTAATTCAGGTTGAAGGAAATATCACAATTTACTTTTGTTTTTATACTTACTACAAAGCCCAGGCTGGACAGGAAGTCATCCTCCTCCTGGCTGAGTCTCTGAGTTGCTATTATTGGGGTGTTCTCACACACCTAGAATCTCCAGGATTTTTTCTGTCTAAAATGTTGAATAATATCCATTGCATTACCAGCTTTCTGTTGCTGATCTGCTTACCCACTCACTGAAACCTGGGATATTGCAGATAATGATGCTCTAACATATGATAGGCATAAGTCACCTACTTATTGTTCTTCTTTTACTTCTTTTAGCTCTTTTGTGTTTCAGTATTTTGGTTTTTTTCATTAACCTCCAATTGATCACTTGGGAAAGCCAGTGATCTTTCTAGCTGTGGTATATAACCTTGGTTGTCTTCTCAGTGGAATCAACACAGGAATAGACTGCTGGAACATTCTTCTAGGTGTGCCTGAGAGGGTGTTTCTAGAGAGGCTTGGTAAGTGGCTCAGTGAACCGAGAGGGGACACATTGCAATGATTAATCTTGATCTGGATTAGACTGAGATACACACTGGTAACTGGTCAAGCACACCCTCTGGGTGTGTCTGTGAAGATTTGCCTAGAGACAAGTCAGGAAGTCTCAGACCTAATCAATGCCTTAATCCCTTGATAAGTTCAAAACTTGAATAGGATCTTGGAAAACAGGGGCATAGGAGGAAATCAGGAAGTAGGACCTTCTTGGAGGAAACATGTCCCTTCAGGATGCACTGCTGAAGAGTCTAGCTCTGTCCATTTTACCTTGTTACTCTGTTTTTCAGACCCTTGGAAGAGAGCAGTCTCCACTACACTTTCTCTTGAAGCCAAAGCAATGGGTTCAGCAAACCTTGGCTCAAAGTCTCTGAAACTCTGAGTAAAAACATTTCCCTCACTTACTCTTACAGTGATGAAGCGTCTAACCAATATCGCTATCCTTGAATGTAAATGGCACAATCCAGGAGCTGGGGCTGCACGTGACACAGAAGCCACAAACATGCAAGTTAGTCTCTTCGTCTGAGCAGGTGGAATTTTCCCTGAGGCTATCACTCAGGGCTGTCAGACTACTTAGTCTTTAGTCATTGGAAGTGGACTTGCACCAGCGACTCTCCGGGCAGCTTCCCGGCAATTTCTAGCCTCGCGGACTGGTTGCAGGTAGCGATTGTGAGATGGTTATCCTCGGAAGCTTTATAGCATTCGATAACCCTCTTTACTAATTGGGTATTTGTTCGATTGAGATTTTGCTCTGTGGAAACTTGACCGATGCACCAGTTTTCTGTAATTATATCCTCTTTATTTATTTTTCGAGACCACGTTTCTTCATGTTTGAATAGGTTGAACTCAAACTTTGGGCTCAGCCTCACAAACAGCCAAACTAAAGCTATGTATCACCACCACTCCGCCCTGCCCCTTGAAACAGGATCTCTCTATGAAGCCCTGGCTGTCCTAGAATTCACTCTGTAGACTCATCTGTCCAACTCACTGAGATCCACCAGCCTTTGCCTCCCGAATGCTGGGATTGAAAGTGAACCACTATGCCTGGTTCCTGGCTATCTTTTGATTCTTTATTTTACCCACCCCATTCCTCAGAGACCTTAACTCTATCACATACGTGTAACTTTCCTTACGTGTTTATATTAAAGCGATACTTGTTTCCATGGAAATGTCTCCTGCATCTTCCCTGCTGCACTGGGAGAAATGTGTCTCCTCCCATGTAAACTTCTTAACCTTTCTGTGACTCTTAGGCAATGCCACAGACCACAGCACTTACCAGGTCCTCTGAATTTCCCTTTCCAGTTCTGGTAAGGTGTCTTTGTATCTAGGCCATTCCTACCCTTGCCTGTATCACCTGACAACAGATACAGGGTTACCTTTCTCTGCTGCTGGTTTCCAGCGCTCCACACAGTAGGTGTTTTTTCTTTAAATCAGGATAGTTATGCATGCTAGCATCATTTTCATTTCTTAGTATCTATCAATGGCTTTTCGGAATATCCTTCAGGATAATATCTAATACACTATGCACATTGCCTTTACTTACCTTCTTATTTTCTCCCTGTGCACTTCCTTACTGATTTTATAGGTGAAATTATGGCCTTAAAATTCCCAATTAGGTAACAGTTGAGTAAACAGATGGATTCCTGGGTCATGGAATCTGGTTTACATTTGTTCATCAAGGTGTAATTTTTAACATGAGCCACCTATAGAAAAGTCTTCTGTGTTTTATGCTTAAATCAGTTTTTTTCTTTTCCTTAGAAACAGGAAATCAGTTGGATAACGAGTATACTCCCAGCAACATGTTAAGATTTCTTTGTTAACCACATTTGGTAAACCAAATGTCAACAAGCAGAGGACATCCACTGACAAGATGAACCACTAATTTCACAAAGACTTTGAAGTTATTTGTAAGCACTGTACAAACGGATTCCCCTTCTCATCCTAGATGTTACAAGCCACAAGTAAATGTGTATTCATTGCAATTAATCTTTATTAATTTAATTTTAAATTTAATAGTACATTTATAGCTCTTGTAATTTTGAGTTAATTACAAGGCTAGGTGATTCAACTTTTTTCTTTTATTAAATATTTTCTTCATTTACATTTCAAATGTTATCCCCTTTCCCAATTTCCACTCCAGAAAATCCCTATCCATCCCCCTACCCCCTGCCTTCATCAAGGTGTTCCCCTACCCGCTCACCCATTCCCTACCACCTCCCTGCCCTGGCATTCACCTACACTGGGGCATCTAGCCTTCATGGGATCAAGGGACTCTCTTCCCACTGATGACCAACAAGGCCCATCCTCTGCTACATATGAGGCTAGAGCCATGGGTTGCTCCATGTGTAATTTTTGGTTGGTGGTTTAATCCCTGGGAGCTCTGAGATGTGTGGTTGATTGATATTGTTGTTCTTCCTATGGGTTGCAAATCCCCTCAGCAACCTCAGTCCTTTGTCGAACTCTTCCATTGGGGACCTCGTTCTCAGTCCAATGGTTAGGTGAGAGCATCACCCGCCTCTGTATTTGTCAGGCTCTGGCAGAGCCTTTCAGGAGACAGCTATATCAGGCTCCTGTTAGCATGCACTTCTTGTCATCACCAATCATGACTAGGTTTGGTGACTGCATGTGGGATGGATCTCCATGTGTGGCAGTCTCTGGATGGACTTACCTTCAGTCTCTGCTCCACACTTTGTCTTCGTATTCCTCCTGGGGGTATTTTGTCTCCCCTTCTAAGAAGAACTGAAGCATCCATACTTTTGTCTTTCTTCTTCTTGAACTTCATGTGGTCTCTAAATTGTGTTTTGGGTATTCTGAGCTTTTGGGCTAACATCCACTTATCAGTGAGTACATACCATGTGTGTTCTTTTGTGATTGGGTTACTTCACTCAGAATGATATTTTCTAGTTTCATTCATTTTTCTAAGAATTTCATGAAGTCACTGATTTTAATAGCTGAATAATACTCCATTGTATAAATGGACCATGCTTTCTGTATCCATTCCTCTATTGAAGGGCATCTGGGCTCTTTCCAGCTTCTGGCTATTATAAATGAGGCTGCTATGAACACGTTGGAGCATGTGTCCTTGTTATATGTTGGAGCGCCTTTCAGGTATATGCCCAGGAGTGGTAGAGTTGGGTCCTCAGGTTGTACTATGTCTAATTTTCTGAGGAATCTTCAGACTGATTTCCAGAGTGGTTGTATCAGCTTGCAATCCCACCAACAATGGAATAGTGTTCCACTTTCTCCACATCCCCAACAGCATCTGCTGTCACTTGAGGTTTTTTTGTTTGTTTGTTTGTTTGTTTGTTTTTTAAGCCATTCTGACTGGTATGAGGTAGAATCTCAGGGTTGTTTTGATTTGCATTTCCATCACGACTAAGGATGTTGAACATTTCTTTAGGTGCTTCTCAGCCATTCAATATTCCTCAGTTGAGAATTCTTTGCTTAGCTCTGTACCCCATTTAAAAAATATGGTTATTTGATTCTCTGGAGTCTAACTTCTTGAGTTCTTTGTATATTTTGGATATTAGCCCTCTATCAGATGTAGGATTGGTAAAGATCTTTTCCCAATCTGTTGGTTGCTGTTTTCTCCGGTTGACAGTGTCCTTTGCCTTACAGAAGCTTTGTAGTTTTATGTCGATTCTTGATCTTAGAGCATAAGCCATTGGTGTTCAGGAAATTTCCCCTGTGTCCATGTGTTCAAGGCACTTTCTACACTTTCTTTTCTATTAGTTTCAGTGTGGCTGGTTTATATGGAGGTCTTTGATCCACTTGGAGTTCAGCTTTGTATAAGGCAATAAGAATGAATCTATTTGCATTCTTCTACATGCTGACCACCAGTTGAACCAGCACCATTTGTTGAAAATGCTGTCTTTTTTTCCACTGGATGGTTTTAACTCCTTTGTGAAA
Source organism: Rattus rattus (assembly GCF_011064425.1). Lineage (NCBI taxonomy): Eukaryota > Metazoa > Chordata > Mammalia > Rodentia > Muridae > Rattus > Rattus rattus. Next base: position 39,207,074 of record NC_046168.1, read on the forward strand.
GATCAAGTGATCATAGGTGTATGGGTTCATTTCTACATCTTCAATTCCATTGACCTGCCTACCTGTCTCTATATCAACACCATATGGTTTTTTAAAAACTATTGCTGTGTAATACAGTTTGAGGTCAGGGATGATAATTCTCCCAGAATTTCTTTTATTGTTGAGAATAGTTTTTGCTGTCCTGAGTTTTTTGTTGTTCTAAATGAATTTGCAAATTGATCATTCTAAATCTGTGAAGAATTGAGTTGGAATTTTGATGGGGGTTGCGTTGAATCTTAAGATTGCTTTTGGCAAAATGGCCATTTTTACTATATTAATCCTGCCAATCCATGAGCATGGGAGGTCTTTCCATCTTCTGAGATAGTCTTTGATTTCTTTCTTCAGAGACTTGAAGTTCTTATTATACAGATCTTTCACTTGCTTGGTTAGAGACACAACAAGGTATTTTATGTTACTTGTGACTATTGTGAAAGGTGTTGTTTCCCTAATTTCTTTCTCAGTCTGTCTTTCCTTTGAATAGAGGAAGGCTACTGATTTGTTTGAGTTAATTTTATATCCAGCTACTTTGCTGAAGTTGTTTATCAGGTTTAGGAGTTCTCTGGTGGAATCATGAGATGTGATTTTTAAATCCAAATCTTGCTTTTCAGGTGTGATGGGGTAGCCAGGACTTGCTGTGGTGGGAGAACTGGGTTCTGATGACACCAAGTAGCCTTGGCTTCTGTTACTTATATTCTTGTGCTTTTCTCTTGCCATCTGGTTACTTCTAGTTATCTGTTCTTGCTGTCTCTGACTGCAGCCTGTCCACCCTCTGATCCTGGTTTTGTTAGAACTTCTCAGAATCCAGCTGTCTCTGTGATCTTATGATTCTGTGAGCCTGTGATTCTGTAATCCTGGGAGTGTTAGAGCACCTGGGAGTCTGGTTTCCTCTGGGTGTTGTGGTACTTTGTGGGGAGACAGTACCCAATGTCTGCTCAAGGCACTGGTTCATACTGGAAGGGATCCATGCTTCTGATCGAGTGGGGGTTCCTGAATCCCTAGATCCTAGGGAACCCAGTTACTCTGGATGTTGGTTTGGGAGTTAGGGCAGATGTGGACTTTCTTGTGGTCCTGGATGTTTGAGAGCACCTGGGTTTCAGGCTCCCTCTGGGTGTTGTAGGACTGGGTGAAGAGCCAGTGCCCAAGTACTGCTGGGGCACTGGTTCAGAAGGGAAGGGCTCTTTTCTTTTTTTCTTTCTTTTTTTTTTTTACATTTTATTTCTATGAGTACATCAGTATATCATAGCCATCTTCAGACATATTGGAATAGGGGATCAGATCCCACTCCATATGGTTGTGAGCCACTGTCAGGTTGCTGGGAATTGAACTCAGGACCTCTGGAAGAGTAATCAGTGTTCATAACCACTGGGGCCAATATCCAGCCCTTAGGTGATTTATTTTTACATAATAATTGGTATGTATTTTTATTGAGAATAGTTTACATGTAATATATTCTGATTACAGTTTCCCCTTCCCCAGCTCCTCTCTGATTTTCTTCACTTCTCGCCCACCTAAATCCATCTTTCCCTCTCATTAGAAAACAGGTATCTATAAATAATAATAATAACACTAATAATACTAAAACAAACAAACCAGAATAGGATCAAACAAACAAACAAACAAACAAGCACCGAAGAAACAGGACCAGAGATTAGAGATACGTGTTCATCTCATTTCCAGTGTGGTTTGCGATCTCTGTCACATATGCCACTTTTAATAAAATGCAATTCATTTTCTATAAAGAGATTTCCATTTGAGATATCACTGTGTGAAAAAGACATTTTCATCCAAAAAGCTCATAACATTAGCCTGACAGAACTTTAAAAATTTTAAAGCTCCTTTAAAAATTCTTTATCACACACTATATTCAGATGCTGATTACCTGAGCAGTCCCGCAGTTCCACACTTGAAAACTGAGTTAAATTCTTAACAGACATCAATCTTTGTATTCTCTTTTTTTGAATCAGTCAATAGTTTAATATAATTGTCATGTTTGTTGCCAAAGCCAAAAAGCCAATAGACAATAGAAGAAAATCCATCTATTATCAGCTTTCTGTAGATGTTATTTCTCATGTAAAGTCCTTTTTAAGAAACAGATGATGCCTGTGATGAACCTAAACAGTTATTGGTGTTAATATCACATTATATTATAAAATATTGAAGAAATGTACGTAAATCCTCCACCAAATTAAGTAAATGTCTCTAGAAATGGCAGGGAACCTTACCCCTGATATTTCAATGTCATGGCTGTCTCCCCAAGACTTGACCCCATCCAATACCAGTAGACCTGCTAACATGGAAAGGGAGTAATGACATAGTGTCCCACCCATAGACACAGAATTTCAGGCAGCTAAGGAACCCTGAGAGCAGGACAACAGTCTTCTTCAGGGATTAAAAAATAAGTGTGTGGTCCAGGCATCTGACAGTACATTTCTTTCTAGTTCCAAAGGAACTCTGATAACTTATTCAGGGAGATAAATTTGAAATGTATTTGAGTACTGGGGATATGTAGGCTTTGCTGCCATGCTGGTTGCCAAGTGATTTCTCACCATGGCTGTGTGTGTGTGTGTGTGTGTGTGTGTGTGTGTGTGTGTGTGTGTGGAGAGTGTGTGTGTGTGTGTGTGTGTGTGTGTGTGTGTGTGTGTGTGTGTGGTTTGGCGGGGGTGGGGGGCAGAATAATGACAACGGGACTGACTAAACATTCAAGTTATACAGAAAAGCACAGGATAAGGTGGGCCCTCAGGATGCTGAAGGCCTTGTATTTGTCTGCTCCTTTTAGCCTTGAGACTTTCATATAACATATGCAGGGTTTCATTACAAATGGACAAATCCAGGAGGGCAAATATGCATTTTTAAAAGTTTCTTTTTCTGCTTACTCAGACATGCTCTTATTGGGGCTAAGACCTTCGCCCATGATATTTCTTCCTCCACTTTGATTGCTATTTTTGCTGTCTTTCTGCCACCTCTTTCCATCCATCTTCTCTTCCTATTTTATTTGGGAGTCTCCAGACTATAGACGAGACGATTTTACCTTTGCCTTTTTCCTTGTTGTAATCTCCAGCCTAGATCTGAGCTGGGTTAATATTGCTGTTTTCTCTGACTCTCCCCTTGCTAGTCTCAAAGACTATGGGGCTGAGTGAATGATGGCTGGAGGATGGGAGGGGTCTGTACTCTGTCCAGCTGCTGCTACTTGTTTTCCTGATGAAGTCCTTTAGATTTAAAGATCGCTTTCAAGTACCCTCCTAGTTCCCAGGAGCCACACAGCCAATTCCACACCAAGGAAAAAATGAACCACTGTCCTGATGGTAATACCGTCAGATGTGTGTGGAGACTCATTTTTCTTTGGTTGTTTGTTTTCCCTGTCCTCACTGTCATTTGGCTGCGTGTCATGGGGAGCGCACTGCTGCGTCGGCTTCCCTATGCCAGCACAGGTTAAATGATTTCATCTTCTCTTATGCTTTCATCAGAAGCGTTGGGAGCCATGAAATTTGTCAGTTTCTCAGGAACAAATATAATGCAAATTTCTGGTACCCCAGTGGAGTAAATGACATGTTTGGAAAGAGATTCCATATACCTGCCTGATTTTCATCTCTCTTCTTAGAGTTTAGAATGTATTAATTCCATTAGAATATATTATCCGCACACCACAAGCTAGACTGACTGGTGAAACATGAAGAGAAATTTAAAATAAATGGTTACATTGAAAGCTAAGGTTGATATCTTAAAGCACGGGACCCAGTAGTTACTGAATACAGTTAAACATGCACACATCATTCTTTCTGGGGCAGTGGCTTACTTTATAAGGATTACACAAAGCTCCTTCTCATACATCTTTTTAAAACAGTTAAACCTTTGTGTTGTTACTTAGAAAAAAAGCATATCTAGTTCTTTCTAAAAGAACAAATAAGCAAGTGGATAGTTTACAGAGAATTAAATTTTCTCATTATACAAAGTGGAAAAATAAAGACCTTAAACAAATAACATGTAACTCTTGAAATTAAGTTTGTCCATTAAAATGATGATTTTTAGTGACCACTGACCAAGACAGCCTTAACCTCGCTTCTCGCTGACTATTCATTAAACAGACTTCTTCCCAACTACAGGAGCTTTATTTAAAAAATTGCCAATCTAAATGATTTCTCTATCCTTCGACATTCAAGTAATTTGTTCAATTGATGGATTTTACTATATCTAAAGACTGAAATTATCCAATGACAGATTGCTGTATTGTTGAAGTATTACTTGTGAAACGGTCCTGCCTGGGACAGATCACAAACCACAGTGTGCTTTGAGACTAATACACATTAGCATGTCTTACTTTAAGACTTTGATGTTTTATATGTTTATGAACCAACTGTTCAAGCCACATGCTTTTGTATTAAAATTGAAATTAGAAGATGAGGAGTTACACTTGTGATGCTAACTGCTAAATTACCAATCTTCTGGAACCATGGGAGAATGGTGCAAAAGAGTAATTTGACTCATAAAGAATGAGTTCCTGCCATCTTTGACGGCACCTTCTTCGCTCTTCCTTGTTAACGCCACACCTATGCAATGGCTATATTTGAACAACAGTAAGTGTTAAGATGCCACATTATTTTGTACAAAACTTTACTCTATTTACAAACGTATCCTTTACAGACAAATAAATGTATTTGTAAAGCTCTCTTACAGGACTACAGAACAGGTCCAGTGGTTGAGAGAGCTTCTTGCTTTTCCTAGAGGATCTGAGTTCATTTCCTAGCACCCACACTGTGGCTCATTACCCACCTCTGACTCCAGTTCCAGGGGCTCTAGTCCCCTCTTCTGGCCTCTACCATCTCCTGTACTTATGTGATGCACATAAGGTTAGGAAAGCAGGAACACAGGAAAAATTAAAAGACAAAGCAAGCAGACAACCCACCCTTTAGAAGCCCCATATCTGTTTAGGTCCAACATTGTCCTTTGCAGAAACATAAGCATCAATGAATGGCTGTGGGCCCAGTATCTGTGGTACAAAAGAGTCTGACTTCACTAGTCTTTTAGTAGTAACTAAAATTAAAACAAAATTCCTGTTTCTTGGAATTAAAATAAGATAAGACCAGATCCTCCTCGGGGTAGCACAAGCCCTTATCCCAGCACTAGAAGGTAATGGCAGTAACTGTGAGTTCCAGGTCAGGTAGGAACTACATAGTGAGACCCTATCTCAGAAAAACAAGTACTTCCCCTTCCAGGTAGCCTAGCCTGGAAATGTTTGGATGTGCAAACTCCCCATCTTCATCAAACCCTTTACCTCAGCAAAGTTGTCTGCGTGCTGCTTGTTCTCTGTGGCATTCATTTCTTGCATACTGGTGGAAGCTTGGAAGACATATTGAATGGAAAACATGTATTGTCTATTTCTTGTGACACGAAATAAACCTGTGGATTCAGGAGGAGGTCAGCTCAAGAAAACCAGATGAATTTCTCAATAGATTTAAGAAGAAATTTGAGACTATCATCTTGATAGGTGTTCATTGAATCAAAGCAGTGGATATAGAACTCCCCCTAAGCAGAGAAAAAGAATCTCAGACTGTAACTGACACTCCTACCTACTGTATGAGGAAGAGGGCATGTAAACATAAAACAATAATTTGAGGCCACTGGTGACTGAAAGGAAAGAGGAGCAAGAGCAATCATTGGGATAGCAGAGTTGATATGTTGAAAATGACTTAGTATGCATGATTTTTTTTTTATAAAAGTGATTCATACTGGCCTTGTCAGCAATACACAGATGGGAAATGCCTGGGAGAAACCAGCATGCATGTGTCATTCACAGTTCAGCTGTAAGATCAGTTAGATAACTCTTTGAAAACATGGTTTAAGCAACTAAAATATACACAGTTTTCTCTCTGTCCTGGTGTTTCCATTCAGTAAGAAGACCTTTGTGAAAATATACTTGAAGTCTGAGAATATTATACACATGGTAAAGGAGGCCACAATCATGAACATGCCCATGCAACCCCAGACTAATAAGTTTGTCTCAGCTCACTCCAGCAAAGTGGTACATCGTGTTGTCAAGCATGGCCATTCGGCATTCTTGAGAAACCTTTCAGCTTTGACTTTTCCATTGGTTGTTGACATGTCTAAATTCAAGAAGCAGATGCCTCTGCTTATGGAATGGGAGACTCTGCCCTTTCCTGAAACAACATATTTGAGTGTTTGGAGGAACTAAGAGGCTAAACATCTTTTTCATCTACTTTTCCCTGTTGTTCATTTAAAAAGATGTGAGACTATAATACAAGAACACTGCTG